>NW_028227256.1:178113931-178416431 GCF_978045245.1 Mus caroli | reverse complement strand
TTTTCTGATCCTTAGAGGGAATGCCATCTCAAAGTACACCATAGGCTGGAGGCCAAGCCTTCTATACATGGCCTTTGGGGGCACAGATGAGAACCAGAGCTCTCACTGTGAGTGGGAGGGGAGTCATGAGGGGTGGAGCAGAGGCCCAGCACAGGGCAAAGACACAGAATCACAGAGGAAACACAAGAGAGCAAGCGGAAGGCAGGAGCTTAGCTGTCCCAAGTGCCCAATATGACCTCTGCAGTCATGGAGGCCCAGCCAGGCCTGCGATTAGCACCAAGAGAGCTGCTGTTTAAACTATTCTGAGCAACAGCTTCTATTTCTGTGCTTGTTTGCAGCTTTCTTCACAGCATCACAGAGAGTGGAGCAGCTAAGGGAGGCTTAGCAACGGCCTGCAGCTGTTAAGTCCTTGAGATCATGGACCCTGGGGATGTAGAAGAGCACTGAGAATCCCCGTGGGAAGAGTTTGCATTCCTCAACTGCCTTCTCCCTAGAGCATGGCCACTCCCCACTCCTTGGTTTTTGCTGAGATAGTTACCTCCTCTAATCAGGTTGCAAATGTACTTTCTGTAAATGGAACACAGCATGTGGTCCCAACCTTGGCCAAGGAGAAGAGAGGTGTGTGGATTCGTGGGTCGCTTGCTGGATGGAGATGCTGGGAGTCTTGCAGCCATGATGGGAGGAACCCAGAAACCTCACTAGCAGGTTCTGTCATAGTCTTCTTGACAGAGGGATCCTGTCAAGGCAGGTGTTGGTTGGGCTTTCTGATAGTAGCCAGAAAGTTGCTCAACTAACAGGTTGGTTCTCTAAACTCTATTCAGGAAGCCTAAGCACTCCGGTCTTACCTGACTGTCCCTTCTCTTGTCCTGAATTTCTCTTCATGTCCAATGTAAAGAAAAGCCAATAGCAGGTTGAGTCAAGATGGGGCTATTCCTTTACTGGGAGGGTCCCTTTAAACTTTGTCTTCTTATATTGTGGAGGGGTGTGCCATGTAGCTATTTCTTTTGAACTGATATAGTCCTTCACAGAGAGAGGCCCATAAGAATCAGGAAATGAAGGAAACCTTTAACACCTAGGAAATTCCTGAAGTCGGTCTGATTCACAAGGCCCACCCCCCAAGGTTATAAGCAGCAATTTAGTGCCAAGAAGCCTTTCCTGTGAGAACCCACAGCCCGCAGGCTGGGTGGAGCTTCTGGGATGCAGCTTGCATGGGTTGTCATCCATGCTGAGAGTGGGCTTTGGGTAATGCAGCTGTCTTGACCCCTTTGTAACCTCTTATGCTACTGTAATGACCCAGAAACCCTCACCAAAACCTCACAGGCTCACTAAGCTCGGCTTGGGTGGAGTTGTTTCATTGGTACCTGATTAGTGCAGCCTGGGACAAAAGGCCATTTGTTTACATCTCCCTAAGAAAAGTTACAGCCGGGCGGTGGTGGTGCACGCCTTTAATCCCAGCACTTGGGAGGCAGAGGCAGGCGGATTTCTGAGTTCGAGGCCAGCCTGGTCTACAAAGTGAGTTCCAGGACAGCCAGGGCTATACAGAGAAACCCTGTCTCGAAAAAACCAAAAAAAAGAAAAAAAAAAAAAAGAAAAGAAAAGTTACACTTCAGTGGGGAAGGACGGTTAATCTCATTTGTCAAAGTGATTTGATAGGTCTAGAAGAGTGGTTCTGAACCTTTCTAATGCCGTGACGCTAAAATAGTTATATTGCAGTGACTCCCCAACCACAGAAAGTATCTTTGTTGCTATTTCGTAACTCTAAGTTTTCTTTACTCACTATACATCACACATGTATGTATGTATGTATATGATCACAGTCCCCCTCTCTCTTCTCTCTTCCCAGTCCCACCCATACAAATCCCTCCTCCCCTTGGGTCCCACCACATTCTAGGGCATCTAGTCTCAGCAGGACTAGGCACATCCTCTCCCACTGAGGCCCAACCAGGCAGTCCAGGTCAATAAGGGGAGCCAATGGCAGGGAACAGAGACCGAGACAGCCCCTGCTCCACTTGTTAGGGGACCCACATGAAGACCAAGCTACACATTTGCTACAAATGTGTAGGGGGTCTAGGTCCAGCTTCTGCAGGCTCACTGGTTGGTGGCCCAGGGTGCACCAGGTTAGTTGACTCTGTGGGTCTTCTTGTGGTCATAAATGTAATTTTGCTACTGCTATGGGTGGCACTGTTCCCTGGGTTAGGATCCTGAACGGTATACAGTGCTGAGCTGAGCACAGCTATTCATTGCTCTTGATTGGAGATACAATGTGACCAGCTGCTTATAGTTCCTGCTGCCTCCACAGACTGTACCCTCACCCTTCCTGGGCTTGCAGGGATGGTTCAGGTTGCTCCTGTAGGGGAACCAAGTTTGACTCACCCTCCCACAAACACAGTCTCCTTAAGTTGCTGATGTCAGGGTGCTAAGACAGGGGTAACAAGAAAAAAAAAAACCAAAACACTTTGAGAAACACAAGTTCTCCAGAGTCGCAATTTCCAGACCCGCCAACTCCTTAAGTGCCATGAAGCACCACCTATGAGCGCTCCAATGTCTTCTGGGAAAGCAGTCCTTCTGGAGCTTCAAGATGCAGCTCATCACCCAGAAGCTGCTCGGTGGATGGTTCAAGAAGCCAAGGTGGCCGGCTCCATTTTAACCTGAACACAAAGAGCCATAGGTATCCCTGGGACATTGGGGACACCAGGAAGGCAGCACCCATGGGCACCTGCCCATCAAACCACTCCGAGAAACAAAACCCTTTAAAATTAGGTTTCTGAAATTCCCAACAAATGCTAGGCAGACACAGAAATCACAATTCAAAACTTTGGTTACTGGCTGTAACCTAAAGTAGCACGCTGGCTTATTCAAATCTAGGAAGCCCAGTCTGGTCCCTGGGTGAGTAACAGCACACGGCTAAAATTAGCCTGACCATCTGCTGAGACAGCAGCTGCCTATTCTAAGCCCTTGAGAGCCTGCCTGGAAGTGGGGCTGGGCTTCCCAGGGAAAGAGCCAGATAGGCCTATGGCCTCGTGGTCAAGGGGAGGACAGGACAGGACAGGCAGTTAAAGACTCAAAGGGAGCCAGGTTTATAGAGATTGGAAATGCAGAGCTGGATCCAGATTGTATTTCCTGGCTTCTTAACATTCTCAGAATGTCAGATGGATGGTGGATCGGCTGATTTAGAAGACTGTCGCACTGTGTTTGGGGACTCCGGCTCAGATGACCTATGGAGTTGAAGGCAGTCTATCGACCCCATCTCTCATTTCTGCCCCCAGAGAGCAATGTCCCTCAGACTGAAGACTATTTAAATGATTAACAGTCACCCATCCCCAGAAAACCTCCTCCCGAAGTTTGCTGGACTTAAAATTGCAGTCAACGCCCCTATGTGGCTGCCCCAGCCTTACCTCTGATTGGACACAAAGCCTTAGCTGGTCCTTTTGCCATTTTTCATAGCCCAGTTTGTACTTGATTTTTATACTCTCCCCCTTTCCCTTTACGTGAATGAGTATATTTACCTGCCCGCAGAGGCCAGAAAAGCATGGCAGATCCCCTGGAACTGGAGTTATAAATGCTTGGGAGCCACTGTGCAGGTGCCAAGAACCAACCCTGGATCCTCTGCAGGAGCAAGTGATAGGCTTCTAACCACTGAGCCGCCCTGCTTCCCACCCCCACTCCTTTTAACTGGTGCTGTTAATAAAATCCTTGCATATGCCAAGGCCAATAAAATCACTCTCTCGGGTATTAGCACATTCATCGCTAAGTAATGGATCCCACCGAGACAGCCCATACATATTCACTACAGTATCCTCTTACCCTTTCTTCAATATGTTAAAAACTTTGTGTGGCGTATCATGTGTGCTTGTGCACTCAATGTCAGGACCCAGAAGTCAACGTTGGATGCCCACTCCCCCTACTCGTCTTCACCAGAGTCCTTCACCGAGGCTAGTTTACCAATCCCCTTGTTCTCAGCCCCAAATCAGCTTTTCATGAGATGAGTATCTTGTAGTGTAGCCCAGGCTGGCCTCTACCTTCTGAGTGCTAGGACTCAGTAACGTAATAGCATGTTCTTATCAGTGTGCACTGTGTATACTGTGCTAGCCCTGGATCTCAGCTGGCCTAAACTCATTCCTGAAAGCCAGGCTGCGATGTTTACAGCAAGGTCAAGTTCCAGGCACATCACTCTGCAGCAGCTTTGAAATGTGCTGTGGGAGCCGGGGGTGGTGACGCACGCCTTTAATCCCAGCACTTGGGAGGCAGAGGCAGGCGGATTTCTGAGTTCGAGGCCAGCCTGGTCTACAGAGTGAGTTCCAGGACAGCCAGGGCTATACAGAGAAACCCTGTCTCGAAAAACAAAACAAAAAAAAAAAAAAAAAGAAAAAAAAAAGAAATGTGCTGTGGGTGTTTGCTGAAGGATTTGTCCTCACCTCCCTAAGAGGGCAACATTCAAATACAGTCAGACCACACAGAATCCTGATGGCCAGCACACTGCAGGAACTTAGTGCTTCTCAGACAATGCAACAGTACAGTCTGAACAGCTAAGGATGGGCTGAACAGACGCTGCCTGAGGGCTGCTTGTCTAGACATGGGCAAGGGCAGTTTACTAGGTGGGCAGAGCATGGCACTCAGACCCTGAATTTTGGGGTAAGGTTGTTGTTAAGGTCTGTGGACATGTCAGCATGGGCCTAAGCGCTGGCTTTTAATTTATAGTGACTTCACTTTTGGTTGCTGTGCTAGTTTGAATGATAATGGCCTCATAAATTCACAGGGAGTGGCACTATTAGGAGGTGGCCTTGTTGGAGGAAGTGTGTCAGTAGGGGGTGGACTTTGAGGTTTCAGAAGCTTCAATCAAAATGTAAAACTCTCAGTTCCTTCTCCAGCATCATGGCTGCCTGCATATCACCATGCTTTCTTCCATGAGAACAATGGACTAAACTGCAAACCAGCCCCAATTAAATGTTTTTTTCTAGTTGGTTTTGGTGGCTCATATCTTTAATCCCAGCACTTGGGAGGCAGAGGCAGACCATCTCTGAGTTCGATGCCAGCCTGGTTTACAGAGTTAGGTTCTAGGACAGATGGGACTACAAAGAGAAAAAAAAACTGTTTGGGGGGGGAGAGAGAGAGAGAGAGAGAGAGAGAGAGAGAGAGACCTTTCCTTTGTATAAGTGGCCATGGTCAGGTGTTTCTTCATTACAGGAGAAGCCCTAACAAAGACAGCTGGCATTCTCAGGGCAAGGCCTGAGATCCTCCCCCAACCCAAGGTTTCTTTGTGTAGCCCTGGCTATCTTAGAACTCAAGAGATTCATTTGCCTCCTGAGTGCTGGGATTAAAACAATGTGCCACAACCACTCGGCTAAGACTTAGATTTCTTAAACACGGAGACCAGTACCAAGTGAACATTGCAAGAACCCACGGCTTAGAATAAGTAGTCAGAAGTGGGATATGGACTTTAGGAGTCACCTTGTTCAGTAAGCCCTGTGAGGTACTTGCCCTTCTCTCCTGGTACAAAGGCGATGGTAGTTGAAGAGCCCTACTGACAGTTTTCATCTACATCAACACTTAAGAGGAGCTTGACCACGTGCCCAGGCAGCCACCCCCCTCATCAGAAGCCTCACTTCCGCATGTCCTCCAGTCTGACTGCGGCCACACACCAGGTTCTACAGGACAGAGCCCTAGACCACAAATGAAATAGAACACTTCATTTTCCTTCTTCCCTGTCTTGAGTGAGTTCTGCTTTTTGTTCCTCCCACCAGAAATCAAACTACCACTAAAACAACCCCAAACTTGTGAGGCCTTGAGTTAGGGATGGTGGGAGTCGATCCTGCGCCTGTCAGTCCTACACTTGTCTGTGGAAGGTCAGGAGGGACCCTGACTTTCAGAGCTGAATGTAACAGTCAAGCTTGGTTTTCTAATTCCAGCGAGCTCTAGATGGCCCGTGGTTTTAGGACAGTACAGTGCAGAGATTCCCAACCTGGGGTTGCAACCCTTTGGGCATTGAACAGCTCTTTTACAGGAGACCATGGAGAAACTATAAATATTTACATTATGATTTCATAACAGCAGATAAACTACACTTCTGAACAGAAGCAACAAAAACAGTTTTATGGTTAGGGTCACCGCAACATGAGGAACTGCATTAAAAGGGGTGCAGTCTTGGGAAGGCTGAGAAGCACTCACATAGCTGAGTCCCACTGCCTTGCCAAGCACTGGGAATCTGGAGACACACTTTTGGGACTCAGTGCTATAGGAGTTCATACCTACAGGGCCTATGGAGACTTCTCACTGTGAAGATGACCTGTCAGAGGAGATGAGGCACACAACACGGGAGTAGATATCCATTTGCATTTTAATTGAGAACTATTAGCCCTTTGGGTGGCTGTACTGATTACAGACGGTTCAATTTGGAAGACACAGAATCCCAAATGCAACTTTGAACTGACCACACTACAGGCTCAGTCGCCCCAGTTAAGGGCTTCAGGTAGTCCCTTCTTTTGGTTATCCCATGTCTATCACTGAAAACCAAGCAAAACAAAAGCTCAGCAGACTAAGAGGGGGACATACAAGATAAAAAAGAAAATCTATATAGTATGAAATTAATTTTTATTTTTAGCTCAAAATAAATGCTTAACATTTTGCCAAAATTAAACCGAAGATGAACCCTTGAAAGAAGGGAGGAAGGACATTTTCCTTCCCCGGGGAAGCCAGTAAGGCAGACATTGTGACTGTGACGTGGTGTTTCTTCCCTCAGGACTAGTCTAGGCAAACAACAAAAACCTCTCCTCAACTTTTGCTCTACTGCCAGCTGCTGTCCATGGGGCTGTGGCTGGTAGGATAAACCACAAACAACCGGCCTGCCCCAGTGCAGCATGGACAAGGGACTTGAAACCAGAGCCCTTTAACTTGTCTGTATAAAACCCTTCCTAAGGAGATTCGGTGAGGGGGCCACCCTTCGGCGGCAGCATGGCTGAGGTTTTGTGGTGTCTGGTGCAGAGGCACTAGGAGGAATTGCCCCGTAGGCCCTGGGTCCTGGGCATAGCCCACCCCTCGCACTTTACCACAGGGATGTCTTAAAATTGAACTTGAGTTTCAGCAGGTATTTGAGATTCACCTGAGCAATGTCGTAGACAATGTACCTGGGGAGGGCAGTTGTCAAGGAGCCAACAGTTGAGTCCCCAAGATCTCTTACCCAACACGTAATCTCCTGAAAGTAGGGAAGGCTAGTGCCCAGAGAGACAGATTTACCCACACAGCAGGGAGTCAGACCTCAAGTTGACACAGGAGACCACCCAAGGGGTAAGTTGTCCTGGGCAATAAGAGCACGCGTACCTGCTGGTACAGCTCCAGAGCACACAGCACAGCCAAGAAAGGATACTCATTATACAGCAGGCAGGTGTCGTTGACACCAGATGGGATCCCTGTTCCCAGTGGAACCTCTACACCCTCCAGGGTGATGCTGGCCGAAGGGTCAGGGGTGGTTTTTCCCAAACCTGTAAGATGGAAGGGTCAAGTTCTAGGTATAACAGGGGATGTGTAACAAGGGCTGTGAAAATGTCCTGGGTATACATCCATTTCATACAGGGTTTGTGTTCACTTTAAACATACTTCAGATGCAAGCACAGACACTGTAAAGAAGGTTTCAAGGCAAGGCTCTAACCCAGTGAAGTCACTGTGGCCCAGATGAGGTCATACTGTGGCGAACATCCCAAGGAGGCCTTGATCATCATATGCTATCCATTCAAAAAGTCCAGGGGCACCAGAGGTCCCTCTTGGCCCCGATACCACTGCTTAAAAGCTGAGGCTCCCAGTGCCCTGACTTGGCTCCTGGTATTCCAAAGAACTGCCATGGTATTGTGACACAGGAATCAAACAGTTTTGTTTGTAAATGAACCTCCACCCGAGTCAGGCTGGAGGGACAGTACCTTTGACACTGTGCTTGCCCTTGGGTAACTTGCTGATATGTGAAGCATGCTTCAGTTCATACCTATTCAAAAGAGGACAGTCTCAGAAGAGCCTCTGGTCACAGGGCTCCTAAACCAACACCTTCCTCAGCATCTTTCCTGGTACATAAACCAAGTGCCCACAGAACTCTGTTCACCCTCACCCTGGCACCTCCCTCCCCAGCTCCTGGACCTTCAGAACCCAGAGCGTTCCTCTCAAGTACAAAGCCTACAACAGTATCACTCCTGTGGGGTTATTTTCAAAGAAAGGCCTGTCTGGAGCTGTGGCCAGCTGCCTGACAGTTCCTGTCTAGTCTACCCTATGGCCTACTTCGCCATCTAGTTCTGGTCACAGCTCAAAGGATGGAGGTTGCCAGAGGATGAAGGAAGAGAGTCTTCTCTTTGAATGACCTTACTGCGTCCTGGCTCCTGTTTGGTTTTCATAGCTTCTCTAACTCTCCCCTGACTCCTCCCTCGAGCTGCCATCTACTGCACTTACAAGCGAAATAGACTTCTTCTAGTCCACTCTGCCCACCCTGGCCTCAGAGTCCAGGTACTCACATGTTTCCAAGGGCAACCTCTCCCAGCAGTATTAAGCCAATCGGGTCTCCCTGAGATGTGTGGCAGTAGTTTGCACTTTTGGACACCATGTCGGCAAAGTAGATCCCTTTCCCAAACATGTAGCCTGTCTGGAGAGTTGGAAGAGGGACAGCTGAAAACCTTCCAGCAGTGAATTCCCACAAGCACTTTGCTCGGCCAAGGCCCACAGCCATCACCTTGGAGAGGGATGGCTCCCTCTATGGAAGGCCAGTGCTTACAGGTGGGCTGGGGAAAGTCACGTGAGAGTGGACTCTTTCTCTTTACCAGGAAGTTTCATAAGGCTAATGTGAGCGAGTTAATGATCACTACTTAGACCAAGCCAGGCACACATATACATCCAGCAGGCACTGATGTCACCACTCAGCCATACACCAGTACCTAGCGTGAATGAGAGCTATAGTCACCAAGCCCTTTTCTTTCTTCTCCACCTTAGAGGGCCTGCTGACTCGGTCCGTTCTGTGACCCAGCAGGCAACATCATCTAGCCCTGGTCCTATTTTTTTAATGGTGGAAATCTGGGAGCTCACAGTTGCTGCCAGCTGAAGGAAGGAAGAGGCATGCCTGGGCTCCAAAGCCTGCCCCCTTCTGAGAGGGCCTGCTGCAGGCTGGACTCTCAAAGCACCGGGGGCCCTCAGGAGACCACTGCAGGGACAAGCCCTTCCACACCGCCCCAGAGAAGACAGCCACCTACCACAGGCGCTTCAGGTGGGGCTATCCGCAGACCCTGCGACAGGATGCCGGCAAAGTTGGTGGTCCTGGAGCCGTGCCACAGCAGCCTCCGGTTGTGAAGCTGCCTGAAGGGCTTGTAGCGCTGGCTCTCCCCCTCGCGCTCTATCTTGAAGATCTGGGCAGATGGTTGGCAAGAGAGAGCCAGGTACTGTTACTCAGGTTCACCCAAGAGATGAACAGACTTAGGAGCTTCCGATGCTGACCACCTGCCTCAGGGACACTTTAGCTTTGCCACACCATCCACGGGCTGCGATGGGATGACAATGCACGTGTCCCAAGGCTCCACTTATAGGGACGAGCCATTACAGATACTGGGGCTGATGTGCAGCAGGTACACACCTAAGGAACCTCTTTTGTAGATGGTTCTCACTATGTAGACCAGGCTAACTTGGAACTAAGTACACAGCCCAGGCTAGCCTTGGTCTGTTAAGCCTCCTGAGATTACAGATGTGCACCTCATCTGGCCTGAGGAATCATAAACTTCTGGTAATCATGTTTTCTGACAAATCTGGGGCACTCTAAGTACACAGAAAAAGCCACAGCCAACTGTACAGCAGCGCTCACTCTCCTGCTCACGTCACTTCTGTTTACTAAAAGTAGAGCCAGGCAGTGGTGGCACAAGCCTTCAGTCCCCTGCACTCAGGCAGAGGACGACCAGCCTGCTGCACAGAGAGCTTCCAAACAGCCAGGAATACAGATCCTGTCTCAAAAAGGAAAAGAGAAAGAAAAAGAAAAAGAAAGAAAAGCAAACGGCTCATCCCCCCTGAGCCAGGCAGGGCTGGTGGGACGGGGAGGCCTGGCAGGACAGAAAAGGGAAGAGGATTCTTACATCTATCACTTCCAGGTCATAGGCGTTGTGCGTGGTAGCATGAGTGTTCTTCACGTACTTCCTGATGACCTCAGCCTCTTCAGAATCTCTGTCAACCACCTGGAAAACAGGCATGTGGAGTCAGGGCGGGGGACACCCAGAGCAGCTCACACTGCCAGGGACTGACACTTGCAGGCCGAGGCCAGGGGCCAGAGCCGGACTGTCACTTCTTTTTTTTTTTTTTTTAAAGATTTATTTATTTATTATTATATGTAAGTACATTGTAGCTGTCTTCAGACACACCAGAAGAGGGCGTCAGGTCTCATTACGGATGGTTGTGAGCCACCATGTGGTTGCTGGGATTTGAACTCTGGACCTTCGGAAGAGCAGTAGGGTGCTCTTACCCACTGAGCCATCTCACCAGCCCCCTGACTGTCACTTCTTTATCCGTTTGCACTGCTCGAGAAGCTCAGAGCTCTTGCCTATACGCTAGACTATGAGTCAAGCTAGAAAACCCAGGGTCCCATTACTGAGGCGGAACTATTCTGACCAGGAGTCCAGCTCACCGATGGAACACAGGTGACACGATACAATTTCCCTCTCCCTATGCAGTCCTAGGGATGGGGGGCCAAAGGCCCTTTCACATGCCCAGCAAGTACTGCTCTACCACCAACTATCCCCAGTCCCCTCAGGGTTCTGAGGACAGTCCCTCGTCCATGTGTACCGCGGCTGGCTCAGTGCGTGCCCAACCACGTGACGTCAATGTAATTCATACAAAATAAGCTGAGCATGTGCAGGAGGCTGTGGGTGGTCATTACACCGTCTTCTGATTATCTGTGCTGTCTCTAAGTACAAGCTTTATAACAGTAGTTAAAAACAGGAGCCTCCTCAACAAGAACCTTAGCTTTCCTGCTAAAAAGCTACATTTGGCACCATATCCTACTTGTGAGGCAGGCAAGCTTAGGAACAGCTTAGCTACCTGGGACTCCACTTGTTTGGCCTATGTAGGCACCCTGTTCTAACACTGAGACCCTCACTTGTTCATCCTGCACACATTCCTCTCCATTCAATGCACCTCAAGCCTCTATCTGCTGTGGGCACACCAACCTCCAAACAATGCAGTAAGTTAAGAACAATAGGGGCCGGAGAGATGGCTCAGCGATTAAGAACACTGGCTACTCTTCCAGAGGTCCTGAGTTCAATTCCCAGCAACCACATGGTGGCTCACAACCATCTGTAATGGGATCTGATGCCCTCTTCTGGTGTGTCTGAAGACAGCTACAGTGTACTTGTATAAAATAAGTAAATCTTAAAAATAAAAAACAACAACAACGTAAAATTTAGATACTATTCCAGTTATGTCTGGGTAGTAGGAAGGCTGATCGAGCCTCAGTTGGTCTTGGGTAATAAAATAAGGTGAACTGTCCTAATTTAAGCGGACTTCTGTAGAGACAGACTCCTGTGCTGTAGGGTTTTATGCCAACTTGACATAAGCTAGAGTCACTGGAGGGGGCCTTGATAAGATTGGGCTGTAGGCAAGCTTGTAGGGCATTTTCTTCATTACTGATTTATATGGGAGGGCACAGTCCATTTTGGGTAGGGCTACCCCTGAGATAGTTAGTGGTCCTGGGTTCTATAAAACAGGCTGAGCAACCCGCTGGGAGCAAGCTAGTAAGCAGCCTGCCTCCACGGCCTCTGCATCGGCTCTTGTTTCTAGGCTCCTCCTCTGACCTCCTTCCACGATGAACTGTGACGTGGATGCATCTTTTCTTTCCCAAGTTCCTTTGGTCATGGTGTTTCAATGGTAAGTAACTCTAATTAGGATAAATCCTCCCTTCACTATTCTATGCCTATGGGAAATGAAGCGCCTCTAATGACTGAAATAACATGCACAGGGAGAGGAAATGCAAAGGGCATACATAATCAAGACTGTCAATTAAAACAGAGAACCACCCAACCTACATTACTTTTGCAAACCTTTATTTTAATCCTTTGACTGAGAGGCCAAGAATCTGGAAACATCTGGCCCAGACTTCAACCACCAGTAAAACCTGGACTGCCTAGCAGAAAACAGGCAGAAGATGGGGGTACGGGCTGATCTTGTGTGTCAACTTGACATAAGCTAGAGTCATTACAACAGAGAAGGGAGCCTCCCTTGAGGAAATGCCTCCATGAGATCCAACTTTAAGGCCGGTTTTCTCAACTAGTGACTCAGCGGGAGGGCCTTCTCATTGTGGGTGCTATCCCTGGGTTGGTGGTCTTAGGTTCTAAGAAAGCAGCTGAGTAAGCCATGAGAAGCAAGCAGGTAAGCAGCATCCCTCCATTGCCTCTGCATCAGCTCCTGCCTCCAGGTTCCTGCCCTGTTTGAGTTCCTATCCTGACCTCCCCCAGTGATGGACTATAATCTGGAAGTCCAAGCCAAATAAAATAAATCCTTTCCTCTCCAATTTGCCTTTTGGTCTTGGTGTTTTGTTGCAGCAAGAGACCCAAGACAATGGACACGCCAGACTCAAGCTCAGGCTGGGACAGAGGCACACAATTCAGGCAGGGCAATTTCCACCCTCCCGAGCCTTCAACACAGTCCAGTTCAATTGACTGCTTGTGCTCAAAATAAAAGGAACTTTTCAAACTCAGTCTCCACGCCGACCTGAGGCACTAGCTAGCTCAGACTTTCCAGTGGGTCTCAAAGGCCACCAGAATCACCTGGATATGTGAGAACACAGACTCAAGGCCTAGCCACACACTTAAGGAGCTGTGAAGATGGCCTACCTGCACGTGTAGGTTGGGGACAATGCTCTAAAGTGAGCGACCGAATGCTACACGGCAAGGGCGGGCTCTCACCTTAATGTCAGTTTTGAGCTTCTCGTAGTTGACATCGATGGGGTCCTTGCTGCTGTCGTCAGACCCACCCCTGAGGAGACTATAGGCCACCTCGATGTCCAGGAGGTTGTCTAGCATCTCCACCTTGGCCTGGGGACAGAACACAGACCTGGGAGCTAAGTCCATAGGGAAGGAGACAATCAAGCCCCGACAGGAGTACATGCAGAAAGTAGATGGCATCCGACATCTTCCCTTAGGTGGGGGAAGAACCTGTGCTGGCCAGACCCTGCCATCACCCCTCACTCAATGGTGGGCACTCACAGGCATTTTCCAGAATGCTAATGAGGCTCTGATGCCTGGGGAAGTGAAGGGAAGATGTCAGAACTCTTAAACATGAATGATAGGCAGGAACATAGATGCCACTAAGGATGCCACAAAGTGACCTACGCCAGGGACTCATGGGGACCTTTATGTGAGACAGAGAAATGGTCTTCTTGGTTAATGACAATTTCCTAGACTGACTTGGTAAAGTAAAGGAAAGAAAGGAAGAGTAGAAGGACCCTACTCTTAACAAACACAGCATGGAGGGCAGTGCCAGTAAGACCCAGCGCTGGCCCCACTCCACAGCCTGTTACCTGCACGCAGTCTGCATTGTTCAGGAGTGGGGGCTTCTTCATTCCAAAGTCATGGGGGATCAGGGTGTAGAAGCGATTGGAGAGATCTAGGATCTGGGATTCACTGCTGCCTTGAGACACCGCCTGGAAGGGAAGGGGACAGACAGAAGGGCACAGGTCTAAAGCAGCTGCTGTCTATACAAGCAGGGTCATTAGAGTACCTTCTCACCGAGAGTCGTGGCACTGAGGCACGCAGGATCATGGCCCTGTAACTGTTTATTATTTATTTATTTACACTAAGAACTATGCTATCATACACTTCATACAAAGTGCTACTGCAGAATCTATGGGGTGGGCTCATGGCTACTGCTGTAAAAGTCCTGATTTTTTGTTTGAAAATTGTTCACCTGGGCATGGTGGCACACACCTTTAATCCCAGCACCCCAAGGCAGGCGGATCTGTGAACTGGAGGCCAGCCAGGTCTCCATAGCTCTAGGCCAGTGTGGGCTACACAGAGAGCTCCCGTCTCAAACAAACAGACTAGTGGAAACTGTCCACCATGTTGGGAGCACTGCCCTGCTGCAGTGGCAAAGACAGTCCACACCTGCTACCGAGGGCCAGGAGCCTCAGAGAGCTTGAGCCAGGAAGCGAACCATGTTGTGGAAGCAGGGACCCAGTTCCCTGCTCAGAGGCACCGGGTTCTCCAGCACCACCCAGGAAGCCTACTTTCCTGGGTGCTTCTCTCTTCTCAAAGAGGCTGCACCCCACCCTCAAGTACAAGTAGAGCCTTTGGGTCTCTTGAGGATGTCAGTGTGAAGCCCTAGGGCTGGAGAAAATTCTCCACCAAATTTAAATTTCTAAGGAGTTTATTTTGTATCTGACACCGAAAATCATTACCATGTGTATTTTTTTTTTTTTTTTTTTTTTTTGGTTTTTCGAGACAGGGTTTCTCTGTGTAGCCTTGGCTGTCCTGGAACTCACTTTGTAGACCAGGCTGGCCTCGAACTCAGAAATCCGCCTGCCTCTGCCTCCCGAGTGCTGGGATTAAAGGCGTGCGCCACCACGCCCGGCTTACCATGTGTATTTTGATAACATTCTTTGAGCAATGAACTGGACCACGATATTTACTGAACTGGAAAAAAATCCAAATCCTCACAAACTACAGTTCAGTGCTGTCATTGTTCCACAGTAGACACTGCTACTGCCTCTTGGTAGAAGAGAGGCCGGCCTGGCTAGAGACGCTTGCTTACCTGCTGGACCTCGCTGAGGATAGAGTAGGCGGCCTGGATCTGCCTTCTGCTCAGCTTCCCCAAGGGCATTTTCTGGAGGTCAATCTGCAGAGACAGGGGCATTCTGCACTGTGGCAACACAGCACTCTTCCTTCGTACCCCACCCTGTATGCTGTGTAACACCGGACCAATGCATTCAGCTTAGCAGTCCTGAAGGAAGACTCAACATAACACCCCTAGGACAAGGCGCTGGACTAAGTCTCCACTGTACTCTAGGGCAAGGATGGGGGAGAGGGTACCTTTGCTGCCATCCAGTTCAGAAACAAGAGCCTCAAATTTCCAAGTGCTGAATGTTATTTTTCAAGAACACACACCTGATTCCACATTGGCCTTTCAAACCAGCCACCCCAAAAGGCTGTACATTTGTTTAATAGCACTGCGAATAAGCACACTACTTCAGGATCTACTGCTAATCCAGGTCTTGAGCTGTGAAGGCAGAGGCATGCTCACTTTTTGTTAACAGTGATGAAGAGCTGACAGATCCACATTTGTAAACTGGATCGACTGTTCTTGAATGACATCTACTCCCTCCTGTGAGCGAACTGGCCTGTGCTGTCACTGAGTGCTTGAGGTGACACACATGCGTGCAAGTACCTCACTGCTCTAAGACTGTGGCACTGGGCACAGCCACCAGAGCTGCTGGATTTGTAGAGCAGCCTGTAGTTTCTGGATTCCTGGACAGGGACTAGGAGGCTGTGGCTGGTCAGGTATAGAGACCCCCTCCATCAATTGCTGGGAAGACTCAGGTGAGGGGAGAAGAGCCTATGTCTCGATTAGCCTGTTGTCCACACCATGCAGGCCCACTCAGGAGCAACACTGTTCCAATCAGCATCATCTTGCCTCGTGTACGAGATGAGCGAGCCCTCTAACACAGCTACACCCAGCCTCAAGTTTTAAGAAAGAGAGCTGACTTGAGTTCGGCTAATTGACTGGAGCATGGATCAAGACAGCAGTGGTCACAGGAGTTTTCTTTATTGTTTAATTTTTATTTTATGTCTATGACTGCTTTGCCTACCTACATGCCTGTGTACCCCTTGGGTACCTAGTACCTGTGGAAGCCAAAAGAGGGCGCTGGTTCTCTTGGAACTAAAAACACAGATGGTTGGAAGCCACCATGTGGGTGCTGGAAATTAAACCAGGACCTCTGGAAGAGCAGCTAGTGCTCTTATCTACGGAGCAGTCTCTTCCACCCAGTTTTTTCTTTCTGTGAGTGATCGAAGGCTTGGACTTCCATCGGCATCAGCCAGCTGGCAAGTCTGAGCCCCAAAGAACCAGACCTACCCGACCTAACACAGAAATCAAAGTGGGAAAAAGCAACCGGGGCCAGGGCCCAGGGCCAGTCCTCCACAGTACACTGCATGTCCCACGATAGTGACTGGGCACGCAAGAGTTGGGTGGGATGGAGGTTTGCGGCTGCATGGTCTTAGAAAGGAAAGCTCACCAGGCTCAGTGTGCACCAACCACACTCACGACGCTCAGTCAATGAGCAGTGAGAGCTGCCTCACTCAACACCCACCTCGTACTCCACCAAGGCCTTCTTCATGCTCTCCACGTCGAAGATCATCCCCACGAGCTCCTGCACTGGCTTCGGCAGCTTCGACTTGGTGCCAGGCTTCACTGTCAGCTTCTTTACTGCCTCTTCGTCCTTCAGGGAAGTAGGGAAAGAGGACAAGGATTGTGTTGTCAGGGGTTAGCTACAGGTAACTAGGACACAGGACAGAACACTGCCAGCAAAAAAAGCCAAATGTTCATCAAACCCTCTAGGCCAGTTGGACACAAAGTAATTCCCATGCACTCCCCCAAGCCCTCCTGACTGCTTCAGATTCACATTCCACTGTTCTGACGATGCCTGGCTCTCTCTGGGCGTGCATCCACACCTATCTAGAAGGGAAGGAAGCTCAGATCGCTGGGCAGGCACGAGCTTGTTAGACAACGTCTTCCGCTTGCATCCATCATGTGACAGTGAGACCATTCTGCATGGTGTCGGGTTAAATGATTAAGATTAGCTTCATGGGTTCTGCTTTTAAAATGTCTCATGTTGTGCCTCCTATGGAGAGTGGGGTCTTTGGAGAGAGAGTGTGTGTGGCGTAATCCTGGCCACAAAGGCAGAAATGGGTGAGTACGACAAGTTACAGTTAATCTTGGGTAGTTTTATTTTCTATACCTTTCTCAAAAAAATTCTAAAACAAGTACTTAGGAGGGTACTATCCTGTCCACCTCTAAGTCCAAGGGCTCAGTTACCATTATTTATTACTATAAACTTGTTTATTTTTTGAAACAGGGTGTCACTCCGTAACTCAGGTGACCCTGAAACATACTATGAAGACCAGAGTGACCCCAGACTCAGATCTGCCTGCCTCTGCTCCCGGTGCACTAGGATTAATCGTGTGTGCCATCACACTGACCTGACCTCTAAATTCTAAATCTTAATGCAGAGCTCGTAACACTCTACAACAGAAAAAAATTCCCTCTAAGGAATGCCAGACCCCAAAGGCGTGGAATTAAAATCTGTACCCATTCCGAAGTCTATTTTTACAAAACTAACGTGCACACGCCCCTGGCTAAGATTACTAACCCTACATAGATATCTTCTTAAGATCTGTGTGGCCGGGCTGGTGAGATGGCTCAGTGGGTAAGAGCACCCGACTGCTCTTCCAAAGGTCAGGAGTTCAAATCCCAGCAACCACATGGTGGCTCACAACCATCCGTAACAAGATCTGACTCCCTCTTCTGGAGTGTCTGAAGACAGCTACAGTGTACTTACATATAATAAATAAATAAATCTAAAAAAAAAAAAAAAAAAAGATCTGTGTGGCCTTAAGCAATGGTGTTTACCAAGTATGGCGCACACACACGCCGGCAAGTCCAGGTTTGGAGGCTGGAGCAGATGACTGTTAGTTTGACTTGCTCAACAGCAACCCTCTGGGTCCACCAAACATAAACATCTAGGCACAGAATGTCACCTAAGAGGTAACTGAATGCTGCCTCAGGGCCCACAGGGAGGCTTTAGGATAGACAGGTGATCTATACCAGGGCAGAGCACATCAGCTCTCCCGACCCGCCATCGTTTCCCTCAGTGCTGACACGTGGATTCCACCGGAATCTTCTACAAGTATTACAGTGAAGCCCCAGAGCAGCTTCAGAAACTACCTCTCCTTGGTGTCTCAGAATCTCTACTGCTAGTGGGCGTGACAAAGCCTGCACACCTGCAATCCCAGCACTCAGGAGGCTGAGAGTTCAAACCCAGCTTGAGCTCTCTCCACTCTGTTCTTAACTTATCCAAGTTTCATTCAAAGTCTTATGGTATAGTATACATTTTACCAAATGTTTTCTGTAGCTACTGAGATGCTCACGTGACTTCTACCCTTTGTTCTCAGGGCATATTGAAATGCCAACTACCTCAAGTTCTGTTTGTATTAGCCCTGAGCTTGGGGTACTCGTGCCCTGCTTGACTGACTAGTTATGACTTTTATGTTACAGAGATGGTGTTCAACAAACTCTTCTCACGATCTTAGGTAAAACTGGCCTCACAGCATGAGTATGTTTTCTTCCAAGTTGGGGGAAGAATTTGTTGCCCTAGTATTCTTTTATTTTTTATTTTTTTATTTTTTTGGTTTCTCTGTGTAGCCCCGGCTGTCCTCGAACTCAGAAATCCGCCTGCCTCTGCCCGGCATCTCCCTGGTATTGTTAATTCTTCTCTAAACATGTGTCACTGTTCAGTGTCACCACCCGAGTCACACCGTGGAGTTAAAGGAACAGACCTTGCTATGATTACCTGGCCATAGTCAATCTCCAGAGGGTAGAACTTCTTGGGATACTTTGTGAAATTTTTCGAGTGCCAGGCATTCCCAGTCTTCTCTTCATACAGCTTCATGAAGTGCTCAACAGCGTCCTCTTTGGAGGGCATCTGCTCAAGTTTGTTACTGCCGATAACTGTGCCCACTCGGCCCCAGGACCGGAAGATCCAGTACCTGTAAAGGGACAGAGACCAGGGTGAGCTTCTGTTCTGTTAGACCTTCCTCCGTAAGGGGCAGCTTTAAAAGCATGCTCTCTCCCTCATGAGTTGGTTGAGAGGTGCTGCAGGTGGAACCTAGGGCCTTGAACACACTAGGCAAGCATTCTACAACTCAGAGAGGATGGTTAAACATACTGAAACTATCGCTGTCATTTCAGCAAGCGTTGAATAGCATAAAACGATAAATTTAAATAAAGCCAGGTGTGGTAGTGCACACCTTTAATCGAAACACTTGGGAAACAATAGGAAGTTGGATCTCCGAGGCCAGTTTAGCCTACAAAGGTTCCAGGAGAGCCAGGGTTACAAACAAAAAGAATAAAATGTAATCTTAATGTGTTCCATAATAAAGCATGGGTTTGTTTTGTCTTTTGAATGGCTACAAGAACAGCCTAGTAGGATTGGTGAAGCTACACTGTGATGGGTAAGCACAGCAACATAACCGACAGCCATAATGGCTATTTCTTATGGGGAGACTTCAAACACTGGGTTTTTGTGACTGGGCCTCCTGCTCCAGGCCCTGCAGTGGCCTGACTTCCCAGGGCGGGCAAGCACACTCGGTCTGGAGGCCTGGGCTCACCTGCTTTCCTTGTCGTCCTCCAGAAGCTGCAGTTTGTAATAGGAGTTCGTCCCTTTCACAATGTCCACCAGGCCAAGTGTGGCGCTGAACACCTTCCCACCTTTCTCCAGGACGTGTGCAGAGTGTTCCAGACCTGCCCCAGAGGCAAAGCTCCTATAGTTTTCTCCCTTGCAGGGCTAGGGTGCAATAGAGGGTTCTGTGGGCCTACATGTCCCCAGTTAGTTTCATGTCACACCACCTTTAGAGGTCCCCACTGACCCACATGCTTCCAGGAATGGCCTGCTCCCTTCTGGCTACACTGGCTGGATATCTCCTAATCTCTCAGGGTGCATGGGAGGCTCTGACCACTCACCAGAGTCAGGATCAACGGCTGCTCCTCCCTTCAGAGTTAATTTCATCCTCTTTTCAGACTTGTTGACACCTTGGAAGGAAGGACAGAGGAACTTAAAGACTCAACCAAAACAAAGGCAGGAGAGTTTCCAGAGGTATGCGTCATGGCGCCTGCACACCACCTGCTGCCGAGGGCCTGAGTGAGGGCCTGCTGCTTTGTGTCCTGCAGCACTCAGGGACACAGAACAAAAGTCCCAGGCAGGTCAGCTGGGCCTTACCTTCCTCCTTGACAGCACCCTTGCTCTTCTTGGAGGGTGCAGCTGACTTCCCCTTGGGGGCCACCACTTCACCAGGCTCTGCCTTCACCTCAGCCCCCCACGAGGACAAGCTGTGGGCCGAGAGCAGCTCTTGGAGGCTCTTAGTGGAGGCAGAGACGTCCTGGAGGAAGTCCTCACACACAACTCGAACGTTGGCCGCTTTCACTTCCTCCATCTTCTTACTCATCTTCTCCACCTCCTCTGTTTACAACCAGACAGGGAGAAAGGAAAACCCCAACGATAGGCTGAACGCAACCTCACTACAGCCCAACAACGCCAATGACCCCATCACCACCAACTTCTCTCCCAAGCTATAGCTGAATCTCATCTCAGCAGTCATGCTCCAGCGCCTGGCTGCCCCTCGGGTATGCAAAGCCAAGGGAGGCTACCTTCTCTACACCTCGAGTGTGGTATCAGGAGGCAGGCAACTGAAATGGACTCTTAGGCCCAGACCCCTAACACTCAGCAGGACATAAATGTGGGCCTGGGCTCCATCACCAGGCTATAAAGTAATAACCTGCACCTACCTACCCCATGGAGCACTAGGGCCATGTAAGCTTACGGGCCTGAGCCACTGTGAGCACATGTAATACAGTACAGATCCCAGCTTTCCCTTCAGGCTACAGTGCTGAGTCTGACCCCAGCTGTGCCACACCAACCTTCACCACATCTGAACCACTGAACTTACTTTTAGTGCTGATACACAAGGAGGCCTTGTTGGCAGATCCTGTCAACTTGCCCCCGAGTTTCTCAATCACGGCTTTTGCTTCGTCCTTGTTCTGGGAGAGCTTCCCAAGAGTCAGGATCTTCATGTTAGACAGGGGCTTGTCTGGGATAAGAGATCAGAAGCATCAGGCTACGACCACTCTACTCTGACCCCAGGAAAGGACCAATGGAGGCAAGACAAAACAGCTGGCTTTAGGAGAAGCCACAGAGCCTGGCCAGCCTTGGTCGTCACTCTTTTCTTTGGGAAAACTTTATGAGGACAGAGGCCAACAGGCAGTGGGGAACAGAGGGCAGAGCAGCAAACCCAAGAACCCAACCCATGAATTCTGCAACTGAGAAAACTGGGTAGGGCATAGGTCACACACAGAACAGGTGACCCAGGCTGGCTACTCGGGGACTGTGCTGGGGGGGGGGGGGGGGGGGCGCGCGGACGGACTAGAAAGGCTGCATCTAGAGAGATGAGAGACCAGAAGGCTAGGAGAAGGTGGGTGGAGAGCTGAGTGCTTCACACTCGCTCTCTTCTCCTAACTCCTGAGTAAGAAAGCACAGTTCTTATCTGCAAATCAGGCTTGTTGCTGACAAGGCTGAAAGGTGTGGTTAGCATGGCCACACTGGGCTAAGTTGTTCTAGGCAAAGGGTGGCCAGCCTGAACGTCAGGCTGGTGACAGCACTGTCAGGTTGGTAAGGATGGGGTAGGATGTTGGCAAGGATGAGTTGAAGGCAGAAACACAGCACTGGTTATAGCTAGGCCACAGGCCATTGCTTCGGATCTCCCAACTGGGAGATCTTGTCTGTTCTTTCTAGGGGTGGACACTGAGGACATCACCTGCATTTCACGTAAGGCTCTGTAGAGAACAGAATCACTGATTTGGGTATGAAGTGCAAGCAAGGAGACCGGAAAGCAGATCCTACAGACCACCACGTGTGTATGCAGCCCCCAGGCTTTAAGCGGCGGAGAGGACTTGGGGTAATGAGTTCACCTTTATGGGCAGACTAGGTGCAGCTGGCCTAGTGCTCAGAAGCAGAACCTTGTCCTCTGCCCACTCCAGCACAGCCTCCACCTTTACAGTGGAGGAGTCTCCACAGGCCTGAAGGAGCAAGCGGCACTCTCCTTTCCTCACTGCTTCTGCGGCCTAGGTCATGTCTACCCATGACCAGGGTCTCCCCGGCTCTTGATGGTTGGTAGTACAGGGAGGAAAATGGGCCTGGAGACTAGGGACCTGTTCCATGTTACACTGGTGTATACCCTGAACATGCCCCAAGGAATGTTAGCCCCACAGTACATGGATCACAGGACATCCTCTTCCTTCTGCTATGTCCTTGCATGGCACCCCACCCATAATCCCTCCCGGAGCCATACCTGCTGGAGCAGAGGAGTTCACAGCTGTGGGTGCTGAGGTGATGGAGAGGGGAGGTGCCAGTGGTGCTGGGGCGCTGCTTTCTGGAGGGAATATTCGGTCCTGTTTTTTGACCTTTAACTTCTTGAGGTAGGATATTTCGCGGAATTCCTAAACAATGTTAAGTTTTAGTTTTAAAGACATTAGAGGTCTCTTAAAATAAACTTACAATAGACTAAGTGGGATTTGTCCTGTGAAATTAAATAATCTTTAAAAAAATCCCTATAATTAAATAGGAAAGGCTTAAAGTTCTCAGGAAGAAATCAGATTATACTGTTGTTTTCACAGGGCTCATCCCTACATTTACATAATCCAGGTACTACGGGTGACCTAGGTGAGAAACCTCACCCTTTAGGAATAAAATGCCAGCAAGGTGATCAGTTCGTGCTGCCAAGCCAAGGGCTGGAGCTTGGCCCAGAGCCCACATGGTGGAAGAATCTCCCACAAGCTGTCCTCAGCCTCTACATGTGCCCCTCCTCAACTAAGGGTAATATTTTAAAACAAAATAAAAACCTCAGCTGACAACTTAGTCGGGGAAGCATCACTAGACCTAGGAGGCATACTGGGACTGTCCTGTCCCCAAGTCACTTCTCTCAAGTGTCTATCATGTGCTATCAGGGCTACCACATGGTTTAAAAAGCCCCCAAGAGTAGCACACTTAGGCCAGGGTTAGGGTAGGTGACAGACAAGTGCACACCTTTAATCCTACCACTTGGGAGGAAGAGGCAGGCAGATTTTTATAGGTTTGAGGCCAGCTTGGTCTACATAGTGAACTCTAAGACAGCTAGGACTACAAAGAGATACAATCAACTATTATTAAACATCAAAATCCAACGAACTACCCAGGTACAGGGAGCCCTTACTACACATTCCCCCAAGTAAAGGAAGCTAGCCTAACAGGCTGCACAGGACATTCTAGAAGTGCTAGAAATAGGAACACATGGAGCTGATGAAAAAAGACCAGTGGTTTCCAGAGGCTGGAAGTGGAAAGACCAAGAGAACATGGAAGTCTTAGGAAGAGGTGCTGCGGGTGGTGCTTCCCTGACGGGTGCGTTCCATTCCATGCTTATCAGACCCCACAGGCTGCACAACGCCAAGAGCGAGCCTTAATGTAACTCATGGGCTGTGGGTGACGTTGTGTCAGTGCAGGCTCCTCAGCTCTCAGGGTGCACCACTCTGATGCAGGGAATTTATGCTGCGCGGAGGGTATGCAGGATCCAAAACCAAGCAACAAAACACACCCAGTGACAGATCTTCACGTTTCCCAAAGGAGACAAGGCTAATAAGTCACTCGCTGGTTAGGGAAGAGCCTGCTGTGAGCCCTCTTGCATTCACTGGGAATTAGTCATTATTGTTATAATCATTAATTATTATCATAATTATTCTGAGACTTACAGTAGGCTTTGCCCTACAGAGGTTGGCCACTTGATGACGTCTGGTGAAGAGCAACCCCTGGGCTCGAGTCTCTAAACAGAAGGGTAATTTCCCAGCTGTGCCCACACTCAGTGAATTACGGTAAGTAAGGTGCCAGACGCCTCAGACTCACCCTCACCAATGCCAGGCGGCATAGGCAGGTTAGATAGAGGATTTCTGCCCTCAAGAAAGCAGTCCTGTCTGAACTGAGTACAGCTAAGAGCCAGGAGGGGACAGCAAGCATCACCAGGCTGTAACGGATCTTGCAGCACCACCCCAAAAGACAGTCTGCATCGATGGCTAATTCTGCTCACTGTCATCTTACAACTGTCCCCACCAAAGGCAGTAACAGGCACACAATGCTATGTGAGGGAGGAAAGCAGACAGGCTGAGATTCTAAAGGTGAGAGAACAACAGGCGGGCTACAGAGTGGCTACAGCCGGAGAAAGACCGGGAGGGAGGGTGGAATTACAGCACTGAACAGAGAACTCTCTCCTCAGTACTGAGATGAGAAAGGGTGAGAAACTCGGACTGTCACCTTGTGTGACATGCAGCACGGCCATGTCCAGAAGGTGGAGGGAGCCATGGTTTCCTGCTGACAGAGTCCAGGAAGCTCCCCACCTTACCTTTGGAGTTACCCATTCCTTTCGGCTGGGATTTTGTGTCTTGACCATGCACTTGGTCCAGGCAGTGACATCCCCAGTACAGTAATAAGCGTCGCTCTTAAAGACCAGCTGGCCTGAACACTCCTTGCAGGGCAGAAGGGCCCCAAACGCCATGCCGTCAGCAACTCTGTCCAAGATCTGAAGAAACATGCCAGAGACCAGGGCTCAGGAAAGGACAGTTACCGATGCAGATAGAGAAACTCTCACATAGGCTCTATCACTGCAAAGAGGCTGTCTCTGGGTGCTACCTTAGCCCAGGTGCCAACACAGCCTGGGCTTTGTATGTTTTGAGTCCTTATCTCCAAGTGAAGGGTCCTACTGCAAGCACTGCACCACACAAGTGGCCCAAGTAGGCACGGTGGGCTTAGCAGGCCTGGACATGTAGCAGCGAGAGCAGCTCTCAGAGAGTGTGAACTAAATCCATGGCAAGGTCACCTGCCCACCTTGGCACTTCACCGGGTTCTAAACCAGGACAAACATGGCAATGTATGGTATGGCTGGGGTAGCCTACTGGCTGAAGGAAATGGTGACCATGATTGTTTTGAACAAAATCTCATTAAACATTGGATTTTCTCTGCTGCTCAGAGAGGCGGAGAAAGCACCTAGGAGACCACCCTCCTCAGCTGAGGACACCTCGCCATCTCAAAAACCCCTCAAACTCAGTGTCCTGCCCTCTACTTCCGTACACCCTTCTATCTGTCCTCTCGACTCCCTCTTACTGTTGTTTTCCTATGTTCACTTCTTGTCATTTGGCTGCTTGCCTACCTCTTGACCTAAGGCTGACTTTACTTAATCCTATTTACAGTATATAGAAAGCTCCTGGATTAAAGGTGTTAGGGATGAGCCACACCACAACTAGAAACAGGTTTTTCCAAGCAAATGACATAACCTCGGGGGTGATCAAATATCCTGCAGCACAGGATAAGCTCCCCCGTCACGGAGCCCGGGTTTCTGTCCTGTGTGTCCCCACAGCAGGGCACTCACCGCTGACTCTCCTGACGGCACCTGCTGCTGGTTGAAGATGAGCAGCTCCTTCAGGTCGTTGGTGGAACACGCTTTCTTCAGCTCGTCTTTGATATTCCAGATCAGCTCATTCTGAGCCTGAGGATGAGACCCCCCAACTGAAATCAGTTCTTGTCAAAATCTCAACAGCTTTCTTAGTTTACATTTAAAAAGTTACATTCATTTATTAACGCGTGTACACTACCATGTTCCATAGGGCATGTTTAGAGATCCAAGACCGTGGGAGTTGACTGTCTCTTCCCACAATGGGAAGGGCTTGGGTTTATCGCTGCTGGCGTTGTTTTGGGTTTCCTTTGGGAGGAGGGGTCCTTTATTATGTAACCCACTGTGTACACCAGGCTGACTGGCCTCTAACTCTGCCTCCCAAATGTTGGGAGTAAAGATGTGTATTATGATACCCAGCCCCTAGTGTAGGCCTTGTAGATCAGGTCACTAGGGGTCAGTGAGGGATTGCTTTGATCTTGGGGCCATCCCTGGGCACTGGGACATTACACAAAGAGGAGCGACTTCATTGCCATTGAGGCAGGGCGTGTGGGCCTCCTTTTGGGATAATAAAAGGTCTGGGTTATACACTTTAGAACGTCCGAGAGGTAACTTTTAGGGGAGACTGGGGTGAGACAGAATCTCACTCAGGAACCCTGGCTGGCCTGAAGTTCACTATGTAGCCCAGGCTGCCCTCAAATTCTAGAAATGTTCTTGCCTCAGTCTTTGCTGGACTTTAAACGAGTTAATCAGGGCCAGCAAAATGGCTCAATGGGTAAAGCCACTTGCTACTGGCCTGATGACCTGAGTAGGACTCCATCATCCACATGGAGGCTTACAGCACCATCCCTAACTTGGCCCAGGTATCTGGATGCCCTTTTCTGACCTCTTCCAGCATCAGGCAAGCATGTGGTACATAAACATATACACAGGTAAATAAAACACTCATTCACATAAAATTTGTGTATATGATTGACTTACTTTGAAACCTCAACTCAGGTTACTTGACTACGTAGACAGTGTTCTTCCTGGCCAAGCTCTACCACCAGTGCCAGGCCCATCAGTGAGCCTTCCTTCCTTCTGCATGCCCTTGATGGGGCTGGGCTGGCTGTTTCTCCAAGGCTAGTCTGACCAACTCCACCCTCAGGTTTACACCCCCCACCCCCAGGCAAACCCCTGTACAATCAAAACAAAGCACAGAGAATCTCTTGTGCACTGTATGGCATCACCTGTCAATAGAAAAAGCTGTTGGCCTATTAGCTCAGGCAGGAATAGAAGGTGGGAGTTTCAGTGGGAGGAGAGGATGCTGGGATAGTTAGGTGCAGGAAGGGGATTAGCTGATGGAGATGGTCTGATGAACCTAAGAAGAGGTAACTAGCCATGTGGCAGGACTTAGAATAAATGGGGTAATAAGATACAAAGTAGGGGAACTAGCTGAAGCTTTTGGCCTAGGCATTTATTCATAAATAATTTAACCGCAAAATTGTTATTTTGGGAATTTGGATGAGGATGGAAAAGCCTACAATTACAATAAAGACAGGCAATCTTCTCAGAATACATTAAGTGTGAAGGAGACCACTTGTAAGTAAGACTGGATCCCTTATTGCATGGGTCCTGGTGTCACCCCTCAGAAACCTGTTTCAAGAGACAGAAGTGACTGGAAATGCCTGGTCCCCATTATCTTTCCCAATACCCACTTGTAGATTTCCCTGCACTTAAGCTCAAGCAGGTAGAGATGTGACCTCTTCTAGAACTGGGACTTTAAAATCTTGATTTCAATGTCTACAAAGTGCCTACTTTTTGCTGGTGTTATGTGGCATCTCATTCATTCTCACAATTATCTGCCAGGAGGTATGGCAGGGTGAGCCTCCACCCTCCTTGGGACAGCAGGCCAAGTGGGTTGAGCAGCAGGCTGCTCCTCCCAAGATGGAAAGGAGAGCGCTGGCCATACCAACACCAAGGAAAGACTTTAACTCCACTGAATGAGGCACCTACAAGCTCACTCCCCACTTTCCACTTCTAGTGCTGGGCTCTCAATACCAACATCCTTCTTATTACTACTCCCCATGGTAGGGCACACAGTGGGAGGCCAGAAGGTCTGTGAGCACAGGGCTCGTGGAAACAGCAGACCTATCTCTCTCTCAGTGATGAGTGTGCACTGGTCTCGGTGAGCAGGGTCGGAGGGTGGGCGTCTTTCACAGAGCCGAGGACTCACCTTGAGGGCCTTCTCCAGCTTACTACTATCCTTGTCCTTTCCTTTCTTAGATTTCTTTTTGGCCACCTCATCTGTTCCATCCACCTCGTCACCTTTTCTCTTTCTGAAAGAAATGCAGGACTTAATAAGAACCCACAAGACCGATGCCCAGTGCAACCAGG
Organism: Mus caroli; assembly: GCF_978045245.1. Taxonomy (NCBI): domain Eukaryota; kingdom Metazoa; phylum Chordata; class Mammalia; order Rodentia; family Muridae; genus Mus; species Mus caroli. The sequence goes on along the minus strand of NW_028227256.1, from coordinate 178,388,826 downwards.
TGATATGTTACTTTAGCCATTTTAGCTGCCCACCTGCCCTCTTAGGTACAAGTGCTACCTACAGCCAGGCAGACAGGAGAGGCCACGCCCATCAGGACCCTTTCTGCCAATAAGGAGGGGCCTGGAGCTCACCCTATGTCCAGGACGACCAAGACAGACCAAGGGCTCAGGTCACACTTCATGCTAAACCCCACATCTCTGGCACAGAGTGACAGGGAATTGTGGAAAGCCAAACACAACTGTAAGAACTGAGCCTGGAGTGAGACAGGGAGCTGCTCCCCAGATCTCCACGTGGCCCGAGTTCACCCTGGTACTTTCTAAAGCCACCTGCTAGGGACCAGCAGGACTTGCAGGACTATGGTGATAATGAGATAAGGCATAGAGCTGGGCATGTTCCACCTCTCCAGCATCATGTCATAAATAAAGACAGCTGGAGAACCCCAGCACCCTGTGCTGTGACAGTTCAAGGGCACCCTCACCCACTGGCCTGACTTGCTCATTTCACATTCCAAAGCCACCAGTGCTGCTCTACGAATCTGTGTTAGGACCACAAACAGTGCAAGAAGCTGCTTGGTGACAGTGGCCTGGGTGTCCCTGATGAGCATGGTACAGTTCCACAACACTCAGCATGCTCATTAATAAGCTACGAGACTGAGACCCTTCCCATTCTAGATGCCGACTCCACATGTGGGCCCATCTGTTCTGATTCCAGGCCCTTCCCACTGTTCATCTTTTTGTGAACAGTCATGATTCTCCCAGAGATCCAGACACGGAGACGTCTCTGCTGCGAGACTATGGCGACGTTAAAGGAACACAAATGCAGATCTTGGAAGCACAGCCATTACTGGTGCAAGGAAGCTTGGATGGCCACAGGGTGGTCTTGTATGAGAAAGTGGCACAGTCTGCTGTACCTAACGCCTGGGTGCAGGAGTCGGGAGAGGTTTCAGAAGCCCGGGGGAAGATGTCATGGCCGGTGAGCTGCTGGGTGGGTACCGGAGCAGCAGATGCCCTCTGCTCCTACAGCCTCAGAGCTCCTCGCTTTCTGATCATCATTATCAGAGGAATGGAATCCACAGGCTCCCCTAGAACTGTACATTCTAACCGCATCCCACCTACCCTTCATTCTTGATGGCCGGGAGCTGCTTCTTCAGAGTTTCTTTGTCTTCTGCAGAGAGGAGGCTAAAGCCCTTGAGCTGACTGGCACTGTACTCAGGCCGGAAGCCCAGCTCCTCCCGTTTCTTGACAAAGCAAGTTGGATGGTACCAGCGGTCAATCATACCCAGCTGCGGCTTCTCTGGATCTACCATCTTCTTGGACAGGCGCATCTGGCCCTGTAGGGAAAATCATGAGGTATCTAGGGAATAACAAGGCAGGACAAGGAGCAGCTAACCTAGGGCCTTGAGTCCAAACAAAGGCACATGGAGTCAGCTTGAAGCTCTCAAGACATTCGGAGTTTTACACCATCACAGACTGTGAGGTACCCTTAGGCCCCAGCACTCACATTCCATGAGACTGATACATGACCTGCTAGGCTAATAAAGACCTTGCTTACACATCCTAAATGACTACCTACAAACCTATACTTGGCAAGTAACGGTGAGCGCTAACACTTCCCCAGGGATGGGTTAAGATGCTGACACAGTATGCTGGACAGCAGTAGCATTGCACACTCTGTGATGGCTTTAGTGTGGCAACTTATCCCAATAGGGACTTTCTGTCCATCCTCACCCTCCTGTGGACTCTCTGGTTGCTATAATTAAGGTCCGATTACGTTGCAACAAGAAATAGGAGCTGGCTCTGGCCAATCTGCCAGGTGTACAATTCGCATGACTGACATTCCTGAAGTTTCTCACCTGTGAGGCAGCTGCAAAGAATTGGGCCAACAGGGGTCCTGACAATTCAGAAAAGCATACCCCAGGCTGACTAAACTTTAGAACACAGAGCAGCTGCTGCTCCCTCAGAGGCAAGAGGACCACAGTTTTTGTCTCCAGTTTCTAATGGTGAAAGGTGAGAGGACATTTAGCAACTACACTTTTCTTAGTTTCGTGTCTGCTACATTTAGATCTTGAACCATTCTCAAAGGTCCTTCTAGTACCAGACTGGGGTACTCTTTCTTGGGAGGTAGTAGAAGCAGGCCTACTTGATATTAAGACGTTGGTCTTCCTCTTTTATATCCCAAAAACTAAACAGGTCCCCCTTGCCACGTGCTCCTGCCACGTAGGATGCCATGACAGGTTCAAAGTAACAGGACTAAGGGATGGACCAGGACTGAGATGCCTGTAACCATGAGCCAACATCAGCCTCCTCCTCCTCAGGTGGACCATCTCGGGCATCATATCATCTACCACACAGAAAACTGACTCACACTTCACAATACAATTAATGCTGAATGAATCATGGCAGCAGAGAAGGGAATGCTGGCAAGCACAGGCATCCCTCCTCCTACTGTTCCCAGCAACACAGCCAGTCATCCACTCCACCTGACAAGAACTGGTGGCAAGGGAGGCTGGTCTGTGAAGTTTCTCTGATTAAACAGGAGAGTTGGAAGCAGGATAACCCACCTAACCTCAGACCCACCAAACAAGAACTGTACTATGCCTGCTCACTTTGAGTAGACCTATGCTGATTCAAGGGCCCCTGTCCATAGGGGCAGCTAAGGAGAACAAGGGCCTGAGCCTGCCCAGAAGAGGAAACTGTCACCTCCCACCTCCAAGGCATTTCTGTGTTGTGATTCTTTTCTTCTGAAATGCACTCCTTCCCCCCCAAGACAAGCACCAGGGAAGTGCAGGCAGCGGCACAAGCTATACCTTCTCTATCTTCTCCAGGCAGCCCTTGCACATGCTCCTGTTGGACTTGGCGTACTCCGCTAAAAAGTCACCCAATGTCTTCTCCGCCTTGCCGCCACTTCCATCCTGGCCTTTGCCTGAAGAACCAAACACAAGTCTCTGCTCAACTCAGCAGCCTCGTGCTGCAGTCCCCAAATGCCCAGCTTGTGTCTCCCTTCTCCCAGGACCCTCCCACAAGGACACTGTGTTTTGGGTGACCATAATCATCTCTACTGGCAACAACTGTGGCCAATTTTTCTTTTAATTTCCACTGCACAGCCTAGGCCTACTTTAGTCTTTAAATTGTGTGTGTCTGAGTCTGTGTGGGTGTGTGTGTATATGAATGCAGGTGCCAGAAGATGGCATTAGATCTGACAGTTGGGAGCTGGGAGTCAATCTCAGGTCTACCCTAACCAGTCAGTAAGCAATGAGCCATCTCTCTAGCCCCACCTTACCTTTGGACATAGGGTCTCTTACTGAACCTAGAGATCACCAAATTAGCTCGAAGGCCGTCTAGTGAGCCCAGGGACCTGTCTGTCTCCACTGCATACACCCCAACCCTACAGCCATGCCAGGTTTTTGACCAGGGTATTGGGGATGCGAAGGCACATCTTCATGCTTGCATGGTGTACTTTACACACTGAGTATCTCCCTAGCTGCTTTACTAACATCTGTGGGGAATTACAAAGGACCCACAAAGGAGAAGGAAAGGAGTCATACTGTGTAGTGTTACAACTTCCTGAAGCCACAGTAACAGAACCATGGAACTGGAAGACAAAGTGAACCAAAGACACAGGCCCTGATGATGGTGTCGACTGGTTCAGACAAGAAAGTCAGATGGTTTGAATGACCAATGTCTCCCATGATCTTGGGCATGTGAGTTGGTCCCTAGATGGTCCTTTCTGGATAGGCTTAGGAAGGGAATCTTGCCGAGGGAGGATGCTGCTGAGTTTAAAGCCTTGTGCCAGTTTCCAGCTCACACTCTTGATTCTGGCACTGTGCCTCCCACTTGATGTCACATTTCTGTCTTGAGACTCTTGGGCCCAAATACATTCTTTCTTCTAGAAGTTGCTTGGTCATGCAGTTTTATCACAGCAATAGAGGTAACTAATACAGAGACTGCTCCACAAATGCTGCTGTAACATCAGGAAAACCCCCATTGTCTTCCTTACAGCTAACACAAGTTAACTTAAGCCCAGGTTCCATCCCTGGGACCCAGTGGGGGTCAGGAGAGAATCACCATGCATGGATGCAACCCCTTCCCACATATAAATAAATAAATGTGAAAATTTACAATTAAACTGAAAGGTGAGCCACAAACTGGGAGACAGTAGCAGCCACAATCCGTGTGTTTATGCAGGGTCCTTCAGAGGTGAAGTACTGAAAGTTCAGGAGTAAAGTCCACACTGGAGTCACTACGGTGGGCTGGGGAGATGGCTCAGTGGCTAAGAGTGACTGTTACTCTTATAGAGGATCCAGGTTCAATTCCTATACATGGTAGTTCACAGCATTCCAGAACTCTAGCCCTAGGGGACCAGAAGTCTTTTTTCTGACTCCATGAGAACCAGGTACAAACATTTAGGCAAAACACTCATATACATAATGTAAAATAAATCTGAAGTTTAAAAAGAAAAAAGAAACCACAACAAGCTACAAGCTGAGTGCCCCCTGGGTAAAGGTGTGGGAACTCTTCAGGAGTGCAGGATTTTGTTTTGACTTTTGAAGTAACCGCACATACACATAACCCATCCTGGAGACAGGATGGGCTGCAGGTCCACACATGAAACCCATCTGTCTCAGAGACATTATCCACACAGCCTGAGGTAAGGGCACACAGCAGTTCTAGCCTGTCTGTCATTAACTCCAACACTGCATGAAATCAGGTGTGGAATTCTCTATCCATGGTGGCTTACAGCTCCACACTGAGTACTACTGATTTTTGGATGAAGGACACTCAAACTTTATCAATATTAGAAAGCTTGCTGGAATGCAGTCAACTACCCAGAGTCACCAACAGAGGACAGGACAAGCAAATTGTGGTGCTTAAACAAAGGAACACCGTTCTGTTCGGCCGCAGAGCAGGACCAAGGGCATCGCGCTGAATGAAGACGGTGCATAGATTTCCTTTTCTCCCTGAAACAAAACCCAGGCAACTCCAACCCACGAAGTCAGAAGTCAGAACAGAAGCCTTTACTTCAGCACTCAGGAAGTAAAGGCAGGAGGAACGCTGGCTCTGCAGTCTGTATATTTGTTTGGCGATGTGGTCTCCCTACATATCACTGGCTGTCCTTGAACTCACAGAGATCTGCCTGCTGAAGGTCTGTTTTTTGTTTGTTTTTAAGAAGAAGGAAGGAGCCGGGCATGGTGGTGCACACCTTTAATCCCAGCACTCGGGAGGCAGAGGCAGGATGATTTCTGAGGCCAGCCTGGTCTACAAAGTGAGTTCCAGGTCAGCCAGGGCTACACAGAGAAACCCTGTCTCGAAAGACCAAAAAACCAAAAAAAAAACAAACAAGAAGGAGGAAGGAATTGGCAGAGGTTTCCTCCTGGGTACCATCCGTGTACAGGACCTGGAAGTCATCAGTGGTAGGTACATCACCCACCCACCCACCCATCCATCCATCCATCTATACAAGTCCACAAAACACACACCATCAGCAAAGGACATCAATGTGAAAGAAAATGAGATTTTGTAACTTGTGATTCATGTAAAAGAGTTGTCTCTGGGGCCGAGAACAAAGCAGGACAAACAGGGCTATCTTGTCTGGGTCAACACCACCTGGCCGGAACCTCCCCTCTGTCTACTGCCCCTTGACGCCAAGTCATACATGAACTGGTTGCTATGTGAACAAGATAAGCCCCCAGCCCACAGGAACAAAGTCCTGATGCCCTTTTGCTGACATGTAATCTTTCTATTAATGTTTGAATAAGCCAATAGTGTATCTAGTGTGTCACTATGCTGAATTCCACACCCCTAAGCCCCTTACCCCATAAAAACCCCCAGTTTTCGAGCCTCATGGCCGACATCCGTTATCTCCTGTGTGGGATGTATGCCGGTCCGGAGCTCCGTAATTAAACGTCCTCATGTATTTACATCAAGATGGTCGTCCGTTCATGATTCTTGGGTGCACGCCGAATCAGGAATTGAGTGGGGGTTTCCCCACTAGGTTCTATCAGATGCACTGGTGGGGGTGGGGGTGGGGGTGGCTATGGGAGCACTTTGCTCTCGTATTTCTCTCAGTTTTCCTAAAGCACATGCTATGCAAACCTGGCGATCTGAGTTCAATTCCTGGAGCCCGTGGGAAAGAGCCAAGTCAGTAAAGCTGTCTTTAAACTCCACATGCATATTGTACCACACATGTGTGCATGTACTAACATACACACACACACAACTAATAAAAAATTAAAACCTATTAGAAAAAAGACCCATGCAAGCTTAAAGGCGACCTTTCTATCATCTGGAAGATAGGACACCAAACCTCACACAATAGTCAATGCCGTCCGAGGAGGAGCCACAGAAGCAACTCAGCAGAGAGTTCTTGAACCCCTGGCTACACACCTGCCACGCCTCCAGCCTCGGCTGTCTTCTTGACCTTCTGCTGATCATCCCAGCGCAGCTCAGAGAAGCCATCCACCTCGACGTCAGGCTGCCGGATGGAGTGGCCCACCTTCCAGAAGCAGGAGAAGTGGTACCAGTGTGGGACTTTCCCATCGAACATGGGTGACTAAGGGACATAAAGCAGAGATGAGGGGCCGTCAGTCTCCATGCAGGCCACAATCCTGCCCCCAGCCCAGGCAGCAACAGAGTCCGAGGCTGCCTGATGCTCTCTCAGGTCACATAGTGACTTGCAAATGGACGAGAAATGGCTTCTGGCTTCTCATCCTGGGTATTTTCCTAAAAGCTAAAACTTATGGCTGGCCACTCCCAAATCCACCATCTCAGGATGACAGGGTAACCCCGGTTCCTTCTGTGTGCCACATTCTGACTTTACTGCACAGCCTGGTGTGACACACAGAATATCTTAAAGTGTCCCCTAGACCTGTTAGTAGAGCCAGGAAGCAGCACTTGAACTCAAGGGTCTGGATGGCCCAGAAATGGCTCTTAAGTACCTCTGCGGTCAAAAATAATAAGGAACAGGACCTAGATAATGAGCCAGGCAGAGAAAATGTGTCGGCAGAGTGTCAGACACAGCAAGGCATGCATGCACAGGTGTATAGAAGGAATGGCTTCTGCAAGGGGAACAAGGAGCCTGAGGCAGAGGCTTCCAGGCCTGGAGATAGGCTGAATACTGGCCTCAGGGAGGCACCCGATCCCCCAATGTGCCTGAGGTAAAGGCACTGGGCCACTTCAGGTGTTTTTTTTCCGCCTATGAGGCTCTACACCCAGGGTTGCCTGTTTTAGAGAGATGAGGGAGACAACGACATTAACCCAGTTTCCTCTGGGAAGACCGCAGCAGGAGCAGCAGCTCACAGATGGTGGCAACAATGGAGACACAGTGAGGCGGATGGGACAAGAATCTGATACCGAGTTCTCCCCCACCCCAACTTCAGAAGAGCTACTTAACACGAACTGCCTTCTGACCCACAGAGGTGAGTGCTCGTCAGGGCTGCTTCAAAGGGCAGAGAGGGAAAACACATAAGCAGTATTGAAGAGATCCCCTGGAGCTTCAGGCTGGAGTCAGCCTCCTTTTAGGGACATTACAGTGCAAGGCAGAGGGCTGAGGAGATGGTTCAGTGGCTAAGTTGTTCCACTACAGGATCTGGGTTCTATTTCTAGCACCCAGATCGTTCACAACCATCTATAACCCCAGTTTCAGAGGATCTGACATCTTCTGACCTCTCTTGGTACCAGGTAGGAGATGCACAGACAAACATGCAGGCAAGACACTCATTTAAAAACTTTAAAAAGCAAGGCAAGATCTGCCTAGGAAAGGAAGGAGCTCTGCTAGCCTCCTCAGGCGCCTCAAGGCCCCGTCCACTGCTGCCCTCGGGGCAGTTTTACACGGAGACAGAATCTGTCCCCAGTCAGGCAGAGGAGGAAGGTGGGGGAAAGGCAGCCAAGATGGCCCCTAGACCAGATAATAAATGGCGTTTCTGAGCAGACTCAGCTTCTGGCTCGAGACAATCCATCGGATCAGCAGCTTCAGATCCCCGAGCCCCTGTGGCAAATGGCTTATGCCGCCTGGCTCAGCCTATAGCTATGGCTCTACAAGAACAAACACCTACCACCCCCAGACTGGGTGCCCTGGACTGGGGACACCAAGAAGTACTCCCTAATGGTGCACTTAAGATGCAAAACCAGCTCAGCTGGCAAGAGCTACTGACTGCTCTTCCGAAGGTCCTAAGTTCAAATCCCAGCAACCACATGGTGGCTCACAACCATCCGTAATGAGCTCTGACACCCTCTTCTGGAGTGTCTGAAGACAGCTACTGTGTACTTACGTATAATGATAAATAGATCTTTGGGCCTGAGAGACCAGGGTTGACCAGCGCGAGCAGAGGTCCTAAATTTAATTCCCAACAACTAGATGAAGGCTCACAACTATCTGTACAGCTACAGTGTGTACTCATATACATAAACAAATAAATAAAAACAGAGAAGCCATACTCCATAAGAAAAACAAAGCCCTGACCATGCCAAGGCCTGGGGAGGACCGGTGGGAATGGCGAAATCCTAAGTGGTTTGTCTCTATCTAGGAGGCCAAGTACAGAATCCAGGACTTAGACCCAGCCCCCAACAACCACATGGTTCTTCCAGGTAAGGCAGGCTGAGAGCCTGCCTGCGGGAAGAAGTCTGCCCTACTCAGGGAATGCTCAAATCCTCAGTTCCTCCCAGGTTCATCCCTCTGCCTCCAGGTTAAGCAGCCTCACCCAGGGCTCAGAAATATCCGTTTATCAGAAGCTCAGAGAACAATCCTCTCATACAAATGTAAAAGAAGGTATTTAAATTCAAGCTCTACAATAACAACGGGTTTCTTTCGACCCTCCCAAGCTCGGAGTAAAAGCCCAACTTTAAACTCAGATCTACAATCCCAAGCTCCTCTAAGGAAGGAAGAGCACCGCTGTCACTCACAATAATAGTTTCTCTCTCAGTCAAAAAGACCAGGAGGAGGACCTTGAAGGTTAGGTTATGTAGGTCAGCCTCAGCCTACCCAAAATCCTCTTTTTCCTCTCCTCCTAGGCAGTATTGGGGGTCATCTTTCACAGGGCGGCTATTCTCTGGCTAGTACAGATGCCTAATAAAATCTGTAAAGTATGGAAGGGTGACTTCAAAGGCCAGGTGTAGTAGCACACGACTTTCATCTCATCACTGGGGAGGCAGAGGTGGGCAGATCTCTATGAGTTCAAGGCCAGCAGGATGACAGTAAGCCATGTCCCAAAAACTGAACAAAACCATTGGAAAGGCTGGGTGTGGCAGTACAGGCAGGCCAGTAATTCTCAGCACTCCAGGATGGGGGCCGGAGCATCACAGACATCAGCCCTGAAATCTGGTCTCAAAACCAACCAACCTACTTCTGGGCACACCATTACCTTATACTTTACTAGTATCGTTCTCATAGCTGCTACAATTGAGGAATCCCCAATCATAAAATAATATGAAAATATAAGCTGAAGACAATTTTGCTTTCCTGCTATATTCAAGACCGAGGGAATAATGGGTTTAATCTACAAACTGGCAAGGATGTAAATTTGCTTTCTCTTAAGCCCAGAGAGCTCTATTTATCTTCTCACAGGGAGTAGGGGAACTGTGGGGTAAAGTTCAAAGACCTCAGTGGGAAATGGGGCTTTCAACTGTCCTTCAAATTCTAGCTATCTCCATCTTCCCGTCCCACTTCTGTGAATAAAAACTCTTAATCAAGCTCCCACACTTGACTGGGACATCTTGGGCTCCTCCTCCCCAGGGCACTCTGCCTAGCACTCAGTTCCATCAGATGCAAGGCTTATCAATCCTTCCCACACCCCCTTAACCTAGCAGGAGGAGCCCAGGATGGGTTCCCCGTCCAGTCATAAATGCAAGCAACAAAGATGTGCCTAGCAGTTCCCGGCATTTTTGTCACCAATGGTAATTATAGACACCAACACAGTGCCTTAGCTGCTTCTCAATAAATATGTATAGGATGTATGAGAACTGTGTCAAGCAAGAATGCTGAGCTAGGCAGTCTCTCCGAGGGCACCAAGATGACAGCTTCAGTTCTTCCCATAAGGAGAAATAACAGAAGCAGTGTGCTATCTTGGTACCCACTGGGCGAATGTCTTCTCCCCCTTAAGAACTGAAGCCCCATTGAGGGCTAGCCTGCTTCTTCTAAAACACATTATTGCAGCTGGACAGCAAGGGAAATCAATTGCCTTGCCCATTAGCAGCGTGAGCTTGGGTAACTGTAACTGAGTGTTTGGGGGAGGTGGGATCAGGGCAGGTGAGAACCACACTAGCAAACACAGGAAAGAATCTGCAAAACCAGAAGCCTAGAAAGCAGGAGCCCCTGGAACGCCAGGACCCGTCATCCCACCACCTCCTGACCACCTCGGAAGCGTCAGTGAAGAGACCAGATAGCTGCAGAAAGCGCCGAGACCTCGGGAAGTTTGGAGAAAATGTTATTTCCAAGTAGAAATCAGGCCCAAAGCGAACGCACTGTAAAGAAACGGCAGTGCTTTGCATAACTAGAACAGAAATACCGAGAGTGAGCGGATGTTGAAAGGATCATCAAAAATAGGCTTAAGGGAAAAAAATCTTCTGTATTCATGGAGGACAAAAATCTTCCGGGACAAGATAGGCCCAAATCAGAGCAGCTTTAAAGACCGCGCTCACATCCTCCACCCCGACGCCAAGAAGGCAGTGAAATAAACAAAATCTCTGCGACCATCCAGACCCGGCGAAGCGGCAGGCCCCTTGTCTTTACAAAGCCAGAGGCACTTACGCCAGATGCTCTTACTTCCCGGGCTTTTCTTGCAGGGTAAGCGCAATGTCCCGGAAGGGGTCGGCCCGGTGGGCCTCAAGGACCTCGGCAGCAGCGCCGCGGGTCTTTCCCGCCCTTCTCTCCCGGTCCCGCTGAGCCGCAGGGCGGAGTGAGGCGGGCCCCGAGCCCACACAGCCGCCCAGGCCGCGTCGCCCAGCGCCTCCGGCCCGGCCCCACCGCACCTGCACCATGATGGCCATGCGGAGGGAGTCCTTGGGAATACTCTCGCTGCATTTCTTGCAAGAGGCGCGCCCGCTCTTCGCGTACTCCACTCGGTAAAGCCTCTCCGAGGCCTCCGCCATCCTCCTTCTCGTGCCGCAGCGGCAGCCTGACGCCGCCGCCGGTGCGCTCCGCTAACGTGTCGGTTTCCCCGCAAGCGTGCAGAGCCGCCTCCGCTCAGGATAGATTACTGATGCCTGGCGGCGGGACCGCCCCCCACCCCCCAAGCTCGCGCGCGGAGGGCGGGGCCTCAGCTCATAGGGCGGGGCTTCGGCACGTGGCCTTGGGGGTTGGGTCCCAGCGCTACTGCGCCTGTGCACGCTGGTCTCTGCCTCTGGGAAGGGGCCGGGGCGGGAACCCGGGGAATCTGACAGGCGCCGCCCCTTTTGTCGGTTTGTCCCAGAAAGGCTTTTTTGTTCGCCCAAATAATTCCACCTCACCCACTTGCATTTTTTTCTAGGTATGTCTAGAGCTAACCCTGCTGACCCTAAGTAGAGTATTCTGCTTTGCAGCCTCCACATTGCTGACACAGAAAACCAACTAAAGCCTGATTTTTCATTCTTAGTAAACTTAGATGCATAACTATAAATTCAAAGAGAATGAGCAGAACCCGTGACAGTTGGTAGTAGTTGCAACAGATGTCGTGTGTTCTCATCCCCCATCTCCGCTCTAACACAGGGTATCTCAGTGTTGCCCTGGCTGCCCTGGAACTTGTTCTGTAGATCAGGCTGGCCTTGAACTCACAGGGATCCGTGTGCCTTTGCCCCCTGAGTGCTGGGATTAAAGGCGTGTGACACCATCTCGGGCAACAGATATTTTCCTGGGGAGATCCCAAAATATTTTAGGCTGTCGACAATTAAAGTTATAAGTATTGTTAAACTTGCTACTGTTAGATCTTGTTATTTAATGTAGCACTACAATCTTTAGCATTATTGGTCTTTTTTTTTTAAATAATTATATGAGCGTGATGCAGGGTCTCACTATAAAGCCCTGGCTGGCCATGAAGATGAAGTCGGCTTCAAACTCAACAGAGATCCACTTGCCTGTGTCCTAAAGTGTGGGTAAACTGCATGTCTGTCAGCAAACTGGCTGGTGAGCTGTGGCCTACTTGTCCAGGAATCATTCCTGATTCAGCAGGTATGAACTGGCTCCAGGTATCTGTTTTGTGCTGCCTCTGTTGCTGCTCTTTTTCTAACCCTGCCCTCCCTTGGTGAGACCCTCTTGTGGTAGAGAGAGACAGGACACATGGCTGTTCCCTAACCTAGTCCAGGGAGTGGGGTCCTTCCACTTTGCCTTGTAACTGATCCCGTGGGTATCCACCCCAGCAAATGCTCCTTTGCTGCAAAGGGTCTAAACCAGGCAGGCTAGGCTATCCCAGACTTAAAAAACAGAAAATCTCCCAGACCAAATTACAATGTGTGAATTGCAGGCATGTTTTGCCTGTATAAATGTTTATATATCATGTGTGTTTGGTGTTTGCTGAGTCCAGAAGACGTTTTCATATCTCCTGACTGGAGGGAGAGTTACAGATGGCTGTGAGCTGCCATGAAGGGACTGGGAATCGAACCCAAGTCCTCTGAAAGAGCAACCAGTACTTTTAACCTCTGAGCCATCTCTCCATAGTCTCCCCCTTGCAATAAACAAAAAAACAGGCCGGGCGTGGTGGTGCACGCCTTTAATCCCAGCACTCGAGAGGCAGGCAGATTTCTGAGTTCGAGGCCAGCCTGGTCTACAAAGTGAGTTCCAGGACAATCAGGGCTACACCGAGAAACCCTGTCTCGAAAACAAAACAAAACAACCTAGGAACAGTTGCATTTCCTTGGAAGTCTTCAGAATGTCCACAAACAGCTGCAGCTTGCCCACTACAAAGACATGTGCAGTGAAGAGCACACGTAGGTCGTTTGTCCACTCATCTTCAGTCTGTCTGCAGAAATGCAGGATTTAATGTGATAGCTACTTCAAGCCATTGCTGCCTTGACTTCCCCACCATGATGGACTAAGAGTAAAATAAACCCTTTCTCCGTGACTCACTTTCGCCATGTCATTGTATCATGGCGATGAGGAAGGAAGCCAAGACAGCTTAAAATGTTTTTTTCTAAATTCCATATTATAAATATGTACACTCAGACAGACAGATAGACAGACACACGCACACACCTATATGTTTCAGATATAGAGTCTCACGGAACCCAGACTTATCTTTACCTTGCTATATAGCCAAGGTTGGCCTTGAAATCGCGATTCTTCTGCCTCTGTTGTCCCAAGGACTGGGATTACAGCGTATGCTGCTATGCTTAGCTCTTAATATTATTAAGGAAAATCCCAAGGCTTTTTTAGATTTATTTTTGTTTATGTATATGTGTGTGTGGTTGTGGGGATATGTACCCCGTATGTGGTTGTGCCCTCAGAGGCTAAAAGAGGGTATCAGAACTTCCGAAACTGACGTGACAGGGCGTTGTGAGTTACCCATCATGGGTACTGAGAAGCAAACATGAGCCTTCTGTAAAATCAGTACTTCTATCTGGAAGCCATCTCTTGAGCCCCTACTATTATTATTATTTTAAACATACTTTTGGATTGCCAATAAGAATGGCAATATATATATATATATATATATATATATATATATATATATATATTCCTTTTCTTCTCTTTCCTTCTTTTCTTTCTTTTGTCCCGGCTCAGTGACTCTCTGACTTCACCACATGTGTTCGGCACAGGCGGACATGGCTGCCCCAACAATACTGACTTTCTTGTATACTTCACCAATCTTTTCCACGTCCTCTGTGGATTTCCTGTGCTAGTTTTGCCGGAAAGACTTCTCCACGCCATTTGTTAAATTTCATAGCTTCACAGAAGATTTACTTATTTTTATCTTGCCTGCATGCATATGTACATATGTCTACTGTGTGCACACTCATAAAGGCCAGGAGAGAGCACTGGTTGGAGCCTCTGAAACTGGAGTTACAGACAGGATGAGCCTCTGTGTGGGTACTGTGAACCAAACCTGGGTTCTCTGGACAAGAAAACTCCCAGGAGCCCTTAACCTCTGAGCTATATTGCCAGCCTCAGGTTTGTATGTGTGTGTGTGTGTGTGTATGCGTTTTAATAACATAGACTTGTCTTACTTATTTCCCTTGTTTGCTCTTAACTTGTGAATGCTCTCTCTTTACTATAGTTTAAGGCCCAAGGCTGAGATTAGACACAGCAAGTTCTATGATGAAGGAAAAAGGAGCCTGGGCCAGTGGATTAGCAAGGCTGTGACATGGAGTGGGAGGCAGCTCCGTGTTGCTTTGCTGGCTGCCTCCACCACACACGCCTTTGCTACGCCTCTTCTTTCACCGATGTCAGATAAGAAGTGTGTTGTTATTTCTTTTTCTTGCATTGCTGGAGATGGAGCCCAGGACTAGGCAAATCTTACTGATGGGCCCAACAGGCTTACTGTCTTTACAAATTTTTTACATCTATTATGGAGTGTGTGTGTGTGTGTGTGTGTACATATGCCATGGTGTGTGCATAGGGGCTAGAAGACAATTTGTGGGAGCTGGTTTACGCCTTTCATGTGGATTGACTCAGATCCTCACTCTTGGCTATAAGCGCCTGAACTTGCTGAGCCATCTCACCAGCTAGCCTTACAGGTACATAATATGTGAATTATCTTGTAGTCTTAACCCTTAGCCTAGGACCTGGTATATGGTGGCTATTCAATGAAAATGTACTGAATGAACAAATGACGCATATGTAAATAAATATGTACAAAGAAGGTGGGTGGTTTTATTTTTCTTTAAAAAAAAAATCAGGACAGATGCCCAAGGACATACTGAAGAGTTGGGAGCATTGTGTGATGCCATTGTTGGCTAGTTAATTCCATTTATCCCAGGCAGGCAGAGCCCAGTCATGTTTCAAGGGCTCTACCCACATGGGGCAGTATCTGCTGAGCACATTTCTCATAGAGCAAATAAACCCAGTTATTTTAAAACACAAGGCCAACATCATGGAACTCACAATTGCCTCTGAAAATTATGTTCCCTGCTAAGCCTACGCAGTTGTCCTGGCTGCTGCTTTTCTGTCAAGAGTGGAGCTTGGTTGTGTGGGAAGAGCCATAGCAGGGAGAAGGAACTGGGCCCACAGCCCATCTGAAGGCTGATGGATGTGGAGAGCCCCTGGACACAGTGAGTCCTTCCTTTGTCCCTCTGGTGATGGCAATGCAAGGGGAGGTGCGCGTCCTCCTAGCTAGTCCGAGAACCTTCAGCATTGCTCAGTGCTGGCATGGACCTTATAAAAAGAAGATCATCTTGGTTTTTGAAAAACACGCATACGGGAGGGAGGGTAGGAAAGACAACTGCAGATAGACACAACTGTTAGTTTATTCTGTTTATCCCAGGCAGGTGGAAAATAGGAAAGAAAACTATCCCAGTTAAAGAGGGAAAATAGTCTCACCAAACCAAAGTTACTACAGCCCAGCTGGGAAGCCTCGTGCTTAGGAAGCCAGGTTCCTTTGTCAGTAGTTACAGAAGTCTAATTTCTACTACAGAAGTGTAGATTTCTTAACTGTATTTGCACACAGGCGCTTTTCAATTGCGGTGATTTATTTTTCAATAACACTTCCTTTAAAAAAAAATAGCTTCAAAAATTCTGTCATTCTCCTTTCCATATAATTTCCAAGGGCAGAAAATTTCAACTAGAACTGAATAAACACGTGTAATTTCACGTTTTTTTTTTTTTAAGATTTGATTTTTTGAATTACAGTTGAGTCTTACTGCAGCATGATTTATTTGACATATTGAGAAATAATTGAGGCAGATCTTGTTCCCTGGAAGACAATTACATTCAGTGAGATCCTCAGGATTTTAAAACAGGGAGGGATTGTAGAGGCATGGGCGGGGGAGACTCTAGAAAGCAGAAGTTTCCTGGTTTCTGAAGGTCGGTTGCCCAGCTGGGGCAGCCTGGAATGAGTGTAGAGTGGCCCAAGGTGTCCTCCGTGCCTCCACGGTGACATGATTCATTGATGAGCTGTGGTCAGTGTTCTCAGAGGCCCATTCTGCAGCACTTAGGTGAGGGGGTCAGCTGGGGTGTAGACCTCAGTAGTAGTCAGCAAGCCCTGAAATTACTCATACGTGGGAAACTGGGTCAACTCAAGCCAGGCTAGGTCATCCAACTGTCCCAGAGATGGTGCCCGAAGGACCAGGCTCCTCTCCAGGGTATTTAGTGAACCTGACCCATGAGGACCTTTCTAGAAAAGCCTTGAGTTAAAAACTCAAGGCATGGCTGGCTGTGGTGGCGCATGCCTTTGATCCCAGCCCTCAGGAGCCAGAGACAGGCGAATCTCTGAGTTCGAGGCCAGCCTGTTTTACAGAGTGAGTTCCAGGACATCCAGGGCTACCCAGAGAAACTCTGTCTTGAAAAAACCAGCCCCCTAACCCTACCAAGAAAAGAACTTAAGGCCGGAGCTTGACACCTGCCACAGCCCAGCCTAAACGACCTGTGTTTCTTTTCACCAAGTGTTAGATCTTTCTTTATAGTAATCCCCTGTGTATCTGGCTTTTCTGTTTGCCTTAGTCCGTTCAGGCAGCTATAACGAAATCCCACAGATTCAATGGCTTACAAACAACAGCAGTTTGTTCTTCACAGTCCATAAGCGGGGGAGTCCAAGACCAGGGTATCGGGAGAGGTGGCACCTGCCTCCTCACAATGGATGTGTTTTCCATCATAACTCCTCGTGGCAGAAGGGATGAGGAAACCTCTGGGCCTCTGTGTATGTTGTACTTGCATGCGAGTTTGCATATATGTGGTGTATGCATGTGGGTGTGGAGGGCATCAAGTGTTCTGAGCAGACACCGTGACCTTGTACCTTTGAGACAGTTTCTCATTAAGCCTGGAGCTAGGCTGACAGCTCCCTTTTCTCTGCCCCCTGCCCTGACAGCTATGGGGTTACAGGCTCATGTGGCTGAGCCCAATTTCTTCTTCTTCTTCTTCTTCTTCTTCTTCTTCTTCTTCTTCTTCTTCTTCTTCTTCTTCTTCTTCTTCTTCTTCTTCTTCTTCTTCTTCTCCACATGGGAACTGGGGCTTTGATCTTGGGTTCTTGTGCTTATACAGCGACTGCTCTTACTTACTGAGCCACCCCCCATCCCCCAGCCCCTGGGGCCTCTTTTATAAGGGCACCAGTCACCTCTCAAAGGCCTCACATTCAAATACCTTCAGAATTCTGCAAGTGGAGCAAGACAGATGGCTCCGTGGTCAAGGGCTCTTGCTGTCCTTCCAGAGGGACCCAAGTTCAGCTCCTAGTGGCATGGCTAGGTGGCTTACAACAGCCTGAAACTCCAGTTCCAGGGATCCAACACTTTCTTCCGGTGTCTGTGGGTCTCCACACGCACAGGTGCGTGCATGTGTGTACACGCACACACACATGTACACATAAATAATGATGATGATGAAAATAGAATTGAACAAGTAAATTTAGAGGGATCATAAACATTTAGCCCATTGACCCTTCTAGCCTGTGAGAGCCTTTAGGACAGTGACAATGTCTTCCTCACCCTTCAGTTCCAGTACTCAGCACAATGTTTGCACAGAAAGAATTCCATAGGCTGGAGAGATGGCTCAGTGGTTAAGAGCACTGACTGTTCTTCCAGAGATCCTGAATTCAATTCCCAGCAACCACATGGTGGCTCACAACCATCTGTAATGGGATCTGTTGCCCTCTTCTGGTGTGTCTGAAGACAGTGACAGTGTACTCACATACACAAAATAGATTTTGGAAGAACAGTCGGTGCTCTTAACCACTGAGCCATCTCTCCAGCCCCAATAAATAAATCTTAAAAACAAATAAACAAACAAACAATTCCATAAAGGATTGCAGCTTACATGAGCAATGGCAGTGGCCCTGATATAGGTCCAACTCCAGAGAGGTACAGCCTTGTCAGCCATTGCCTAGTAAATCTAGACCTATCCGTGATTACGTTTGTCGGTGTGCTCTAGGAAAACTCGTGCTTGAGTAATGGGGAGACAGGAAGATTACAAAGGTGTTTGTAGATTTTTTATAGTAGCACCCAGTGGAACTAATATAAATACTCACAAAAGGTAAAATAAATACACACATTACACTGCACTCACCCAATAAGAGTTCCAACGCAAGCTGGGCTTGGTGGCGCACGCCTTTAATCCCAGCACTCAGGAGGCAGAGGCAGGCAGATTTCTGAGTTCGAGGCCAGCCTGGTCTACAAAGTGAGTTCTAGGACAGCCAGGGCTACACAGAGAAACCCTGTCTCGAAAAACAAAAACAAACAAACAAACAAAAAAGAGTTCGTATCAATCCACACAGACCTCAAAAACAGCGCTAAGTGAAAAACCATATCCTGAAAGAGGAAAATTACTGACCACCAGAACTTCTCACCCCAGAGTACATTCTGAACTCTCACACCAGAGTCAGACCCCCTCTCAAATGAAAACTGTTCCGGGGACATTTCTGAGATAAGGGTTTCCTGGAACAAACCCAGTCCTACCCCTCCCAACTAAGGACTGTGCCAGGGACATTTTTGAGATAAGGGTGTGAGTAAAAACCTCAGTTCTAATGAATCAAGTACATGGCCAAAGTGTGGGACGCGGTTGCAAAAGCACTTTGGAAAAACCCTTGGTTGAATCACTTAGTGACGTAAAACCTGTATTTTTCCCTGCCCTGCTCCCCCCTTACCTCCTCTTATAAAAGCCTGTGAAAATTTGGGCTAGGGGCCGGATCTCCTCTGCACCTTGCAGGCTGCATGAGGTCCGACCCCAGATATCTGGTATATGTGCTTTTTGTTTGTTTTGTTTGCTTTCTTGTCGTTGCTGTATTAAATCTTACTCCCTATACATCTTAAGTACCGGTCTCAGTGTCTTCTTGGGTGCGCGGCTGACCCGAGGCTTGAGTAAGTGCCTCCCTTTGGGAGTTTTGGAGTCTTTCAATCCGAGTTACTAAACTCCTTTAGCGTGGGTAGGTGCATTTGTACAAAATCCAAAGCCAAGAAAAAATAGGATCGAATACCGCTTAAGTTGCTTACCTACACTATACTCCTTAAAGAAAGTAAAAAAAAAAATGTGGCCATGCAATATTGTGAAAATATCTCTTACATGCTAAGAGAATTCAACTTTTGCTGATCTCACAGCCAAAGTTCACCTTAAAATCATTTAAGATTTAATGCTGCTCCCCTACAGTGGGCTCAGCCTGTTTGTTTAACCTATCGTTAAAGAAAACAGTGTAACGACTAATCTCACTTGTCCCCCCCCCCCCCCCCCCAGTAATCAACTTTCACAGCCTAAGCTAACGGCATAGCTGTAATCACACGCTTCCGCTCTCTGACCCAGATCATGCCTGGGGCATCTGCGGCAGCTGCCTAAAACCTACCGTAAAGGTTGAAAGCCACCATTTATGGATATTGGTTGTTGAACAGTGATGTTGGAATGCTATTTGTTGTCTGGGTCATTTGGGACTACGTGGAACCAGTGACTTAATCCCTTAAAAAAAACTCTGTTGTAAACTATCCCATTCCTTCCCCATGCAAAGCTTTTTATGCTGTCCAGTAAATACAGAGAGAAACCCTTTGTTAGAGACAGATACATGGAGCTCATACAACAAACCAACACAGAGACACACACAGTCCCAGAGACAGACAGACAGATACACAGGGACACACAGACACATAGACACGCACATGAAGCTCACACAGCAGACCAACACAGTGACACACAGTCAAAGACAGAAGAACAGATACGCATGGACACACAGACAGACACATGCAGCTCACACAGCACACCAACACAGAGAGACAGATGGACAGATACACAGGACATACAGACACACAGACAGACACACTCAGCTCACATAGCAGACCAATACAGAGACACACACAGTCCCAGAGACAGATGGACAGATACACAGGGACACACACACACACACACACACACACACACACACAGATTTTTTTTTTTTTTAAAGATTTATTTATTTATTATATGTAAGTACACTGTAGCTGTCTTCAGACACTCCAGAAGAGGGCGCCAGATCTCGTCACGGATGGTTGTGAGCCACCATGTGGTTGCTGGGATTTGAACTCTGGACCTTTGGAAGAACAGTCGGGTGCTCTTACCCACTGAGCCATCTCACCAGCCCTTTTTTTTTTTTTTTTTTACACAGATTCTTAAGACAAGTCTTCAGGCAGGTACAAATGCAGACTCACACAACAGAGAAACAGAGGACAGAAGACACAAGGACCATGAAGTAGAAAATTCAAAATCTGGACGCACTCTTGGTTAAAAAAACTCCGAGGGGAAACTGGTTCTCTCTCTCTCTCTTAATGAGATTTTACCTATGCATTATTAGAGACCCAGGGCTAATCACTAATGTATATAATCTGTGCAAAAGTGTTGACATTTTAAATAGTAGTTATTTTAGGGGGCTACGTGAAATAAAATGGAGGCAGAAAACACAAGGGACTTCAATTTTTTTTTTCAGCTAGAAGACGAATATATGATTATTTGTATTCTTTTGAAAGGTTATATATAATATATACATTCCTGTATTTCACCACAAAAATCTCAAATAGCATCAACAACGTGAAGCCCAGGTGATGTTCTCTCGAGCACTTCTGACAGGAGTCTGGCTTCAGAGGTAGAAAGCAGCAACTGAGAGTACAGGGAATGAAACGATCTGATGGGAGGTTTTGACAGTGCTCCATCTATCTCACTGTGCCTGTCTGTGAAGTGCTGTCCAGACTGAAGGAGCGTGCCTGCAGGGCAAATGAAGACCAGACAAAGGTGGTGTCCCTAGTCTCCTGACAGGCTCATTCTTCCATCACACAGTCCATCCTAACAACATCATTACAGGGAGAATGGCTGAAAAATCCTCTTCCCATCTCACCAATGCACTGAGCCCGGTGAACACAACACGTCTGTTAACAGATGTTTTCTACAGTTCCTTGTTAAATACCAAGGGCAGTGCCCTTGCTTCTGGGGAACACAGAGCCAGCCCCTCAGCAAGTCCAGAATATAGTTCTTCTTAGAAGGGGCCAGTGAGATGAGTCAGCAGGTAAAGGTGCCGTGCAAACCTGACCACCCGAACTCAGGTCTCTGGACCCACGTGAAAAGGCCAACTGTGGCAGCATCTGTAATCCTAACACTTCTTCCTCCTGGGAATGAGATGGCAGGAGACTTAATCACTTGGAAGCTCAGCAGGACAGGTAGCCTGGAGAACACAGCAAAAGCAAGAGAGATTCAGGCTCAACACGATACAAGGAGATAACTGGCTCCTAAAAGCTGTTCTCTCAACACCACACACGTGTGGAGGCATGTACATGCCTGCACCCATAATACACCATAATCCCCTGTCTTAGGCAGGATTTTATTGCCGCGAAGAGACGCCATAACCACGGCAACTCTAAATAAAAGAAAATATTTAATTGATGCTGGCTTACTGTTGTAGCTTCTCAAAAGACCCTCACTTATAAAGACCACAGAGACCACCATCATTACAAAATGCATGAGGATTTTACCTATCCAACATGTTGGGGAACCCCTCTCACCACACAGGCTGGAGGAGAGACCCAGAACAAAGAAAGAACACACTTTGTATACCTTTGTAAGGGCTGGATATAGGCATCAGGGTAGTTTGGCTTATTTTAATTGGTGTAGCCAAAAACCTTTTTAGACATTGGTTGGTTTGTATAGGGTGACTCTCATTTTGTCTGTCCTTGAGGTTTTTAGTGTGAGGCAGGGCAGGGGAATTGTTAATCTTTTGGAAGTTTAGTAATTTTGACTGTTAAAACTATGTTTCTATATTTGTTTAGTCAGCCAGCTTTTTTTTTTTTTTTTAAATCTGGCACTGTACTTGGCCTGCTAGTACAGTTTCAAAAGTCCTTTTGAAGGGGGAAGGTACTGGGTAGTCTTGAATTTATCTTGGATATTACATGTATGGGCCAAAGGTTAAGCACAGAAAACAGGATAAGAAGGGGCAGTGAATAGGGATAGGTAGGGACCCTTCCAGCAATGTTCAAGGGTCTGAGCATGATCCAGGTGCATGCAGATTAGATCTCCGACTGGAACTGGTAAAATGTCTTTGGGGTACCCGGCTCATCTGCTGTCACCAGTTGTGATCAGACGTTTCTTTGTACCACCTGCAAGCTTTTTAACTTAGCATATAGATCATTATTATAACAACATATGGGTTTAAACACATCATTTAAGACAGTGATGGGCATGGGAGCCCAGAACGGATCTCAAAAAAAGTAAGACTGAATTAAGAGGGAGTATTTCTAGTTTTAAATAGGGCAAGGGGAAGGCACACTACTTAATCTGTGCTAGTAGCCATGGTTAATTTTGTCAAGGACTCTTTTAGAGTTCTATGAATCCTTTCTACCTGTCCTGAGCTCTGAGGTCTGTACACACAATGTAATTTTTATTTGAGCTCTAAATACTTGGCCACGCCCTGACTTACCTGGGCAACAAAGGCAGGGCCATTATTTGACCTTATTGCTTTTGGCATTCCAAATCTTGGAAAATTTTTTTTCAATAATCCTTTTGATGACTATCTGAGCAGTCTTATTTTTACAGGGAAAAGCTTTTATCCATTTCAAGAACGTTTACAAAAGCCAGAAGGTATGTGTATATATATATATATATATATATATATATATATATATACACATACACATGAGTCATATATATATATATATATATATATATATATATATATATATATATAGTCTTATTCAGGGTTTCTATTCCTGCACAAACATCATGACCAAGAAGCAGTTGGGGAGGAAAGGGTTTATTCAGCTTACATTTCCACACTGCTGTTCATCACTAAAGGAAGTCAGGACTGGAACTCAGCAGGTCAGGAAGCAGGAGCTGATGCAGAGGCCATGGAGGGATGTTCTTTTCTGGCTTGCTTCCCCTGGCTTGCTCAGCCTGCTCTCTTATAGAACCAAGACTACCAGCCCAGAGATGGCACCACCCACAAGGGGCCCTCCCACCTTGATCACTAATTGAGGAAATGCCTTACAGCTGGATCTTGTGGAGGCATTTCCCCAACTGAAGCTCCTTTCTCTGTGATAGCTCCAGCCTGTGTCAAGTTGACACAAAACTAGCCAGTACTACATATCTACATATATATATATATATATATATATATATATATATATACACACATATATGTATTATATATATAATATATATGTATTATATATATTATATATATATTATATATAATATATGTAATATATATATGTATTATATATACATATATATATACATATATATAATACATATATATACACATATATATACATATATATACATATATATAATACATATATATACACATATATATGTATTATATATATTATATATATATGTATTATATATATTATATATATGTATTATATATATTATATATATATTATATATATAATATATGTAATATATATATGTATTATATATATTTTATATATATATATATATATATATATATATTCCGCCCCCCCCCCCAAAGTCTACTTCCCAGTAGACTCCAGGTCTGTCTTCCCAGTACCTCTTCTCTGGATCCACCATGGTGTGGCAGACATTGACTTTTTGGCAGGGCACACACTTGTGCACCACCTGCTCTATAAGGTGTTTTAAACCTGGTACATGGTACTTAGTCTTGGAGAATGTCTGGATGAGCTTGCTTACCCCTAAATGAGTCTACTGGTGCATCTGTTTGATCATAGCCTCTGCTTGTCTTTGTGGCAGGATTTTTTTTTCCCCTGGAGGTGTACTACAGTCTCTTATTTTTGTTGAACTGGTGATTTGAATCTTTGGAAATGAGGACTAAGTCCTCTGCTGTGTAGGCAAACTCGGGCTCCGTTGCCAGGAGCACCAGCAGGGCCATGGCTGTAACTGCTTTGCTTCTCAGTCTATCATGTTGTTGTCCCTTGGTATCATGGTATCTCTCTTCTGGTGACTAGGACAGTGGATGAAGTCTACCTTGGCAGGGCCGTGGAGGGCCTCAGTAGAGCCAGTACTACTTCTTTGTTCCTAATTCCTTTTCCTCCCGACGTCAGTAGACTCCTCTGTTGATATATGGCCTCATGGACATGGGCTGTGGCAAAAGAGTACCTGCTATCCGTGTAGATGTTGAGTCTTTTTCTTTTTCTTAATTTCAAGGCCTTAGTGTGGGCAATCAGTTCTGTCTTTTGAGCCAATGTGTTCTCTGGCAGGGCCAGTGTCCAGTGATCTATCACAGCTGCTGGTCTTTCAGATCTTCACGCCAGTCTTGTATGGGAGCAGGGTAGCTGAGTTCAGACTTGTGGGGGACAAAAATGACTATCAGAGTTGAGCAACAGAGTCTGGTAATGAGTCATGCGAGCGTTAGTCAGCCATCGATCAGGGCTGAACCATACTTTCTAGGGTGTGCACCAAGTTTTGTCCCAGAGTCAATTTATCTGCATCCTTGACCAGTAACGTTATAGCAGACAAGCAGGCCATCCTGTAGCTACAGGGTCTAATTTTTATAGGTAAGTATGCAACAGGTCCTTTCCAGGGCCTCAATCTCTGAGTAAGCACCCCCTTGGCAATACCTTTGTTCCCAGTCACATCTGGGAGGCCTAAAGCTGGAGCTGACGTTAGGGCAGTCTTAATGGCATCCAAGGCCTCTTGTTCTTTATTTTTTTCATATGAAGGGCTGTTTATCTCTTTAATTTAGCAAATTCTGGAATCCACAGTCTGTAAAGGCCTGTAGTGCCCAGGAGTTTTTAACTTGTCTTCAACTGGTTGGTGGGTGTATTCTATGAACATATTTTTAAGCTTTTTCTAGCTGTAGAGAGCCACCGTTGCCCCTCTTCTTCTTGTTGTTGAGGCAGTCTCTCACCCAGTGTCTTTTTTCTTTACAGTAAACACATTGACCTTTAGCCAAAGGCTCTCTGCAGCTGCCCAGCTACTATCTATCTTACTAGCCTCTCTAGCTTTCTTGACTATTGTGGCCAATAATTTATATAAATTTCTCTCTTGTCTCTTATCCCTTTTTAATTTCTTGGCTTCCTATTTTTTTGTTGTTGTTGTTTATCATTTTTAAGTGCTAGCATTATCAGCATGTACCATGTTGCTAGGTTCTAGTCTTTGTTTATGTGTTTCATTACAAGCATGTTAGAGCACTACGTATTGTTTCTCATAACAGACAACCTTGAAGCAACATGAAAAAGCAGGTTACAAGCAAACAAAACTTCATTATTCACATGTTACACACATATCATTGAAATGTTCACAACACTGTATTTGGGGGTAAAGAACCACAGGTAAATAGTCTGATGTGAATGAAAAACAACATAGTCTGTAACTCCTTGGAAAGTTTGTGAAGAGCCATCATCGTATTTTTAGACATGACCCACATTTACAGCAAGGGATGACCAGGTGGGAGGAAAAAGAGGCCGTAGTCTCAGGGGAACATATGAATTAAATAATCTCTTGATAGAACACAAACTAGTGATGCCTAAATATCAAGTCACCAGAGAGCTTGCTCATCACTTACCGTGTACTTAGTTACCATAAACACCTGAACAACACCAAGTCTACACACATTTCACATAAGCAAGTTATACACGCCATTGGTAGCTGAACATTTTTCATGTGTTTATCTGTCTGTCATACATATACCTTCTTTGGTGAAGTTTCTAGTCAAGTCTTTTGCTCATTTTTAAACAATTTTTATTGTTGGGTTTTGGAAGTTTTTTACACAAATCTTTTATCAGGTCAATGTATGAAGTCATGAAGTGGGGTATGCTGCTAAACCCAGAATTCAGGAGTGGAGGCAGGAGGACCAGGAGCTCAAGGTCATTGAACTATCTAGGGAGTTTGAAGCCAATCTGGGTTAGACTCTTTTAAAATAAACAAGCCATAACAAAACCAAAATGAGCAACAAGTCAGACACATGATTTAAAAATGTGTTTTTCCAATCTCTGTCCTGTCAACTGGAAACCAACAGAATGACAGTGTAGCTTTAATGAGTAACACTCTCTTTGTCATCTTACCATTTGAACTGTTATGGACAAAACTCTGTTTTAAATGTAAGCACTAGTCACTCCACAGGACCTCTGACTACCAGATGGAGTCTTAAGGTATATGGCATATGGCCCGTGATAACAGTCATAAAAAGAGATAAGCCACTGATTTTCATTAAAGATCATGTACACAAAGTAGTGCTCCAGGGAAGGAAACTTCAAAATATTTCATTGGTCTCAGGAAATAAAAAGCAAGCAACAATATTATTAGTAGACACACTTTTATCTAATTAATATTACTTGGCTAGAAATCATTTACGATGTGACAAGAAGGATGCTAGATATATGTTCAGGGTATTTCAAAACATGCACTGTAGGACTGTCTTTGGCATCTACACAAGGGAGGAACACTGGTGTCACCGCTGCAAAGGAGGGCTAGGGAACCCTTGTTGACTCACAAAGCCTGGCATTCTGTGAGATTACATGTGATATGAAACTATGTTCAGCAAACCAACAGAAATGAAAATCATAAATAAGTCATCACATACTAGCAGGGCATTATTGCTTTTTCCTTTTCTTTTACTAGCCTTGTGGCTCCAGAGTATGTCTCTCCAGAGATAATTTTAATTTGGCAGAAAACTCTTGTCAGTAATCAGCAAGGTCAAAGCAGTTTGTAGTTTTCCTCGGAATTCAGACTGAAGCAGGGTAGGGAACTTTTTTCAAGGACTGTTATTTCTGGCAGCTGTGGTCTTTATGAATGCTAGTCTGTCCATGCAGATAGGGAAAGGGGCCAGGTGGTCTTGAATTTATTTACACTGACAAGAGAAAAGGAAAATTCTTTATTTGTAGTCCCAGGCATTAATCTCTTAAGGCTCGGTGTCCACCTTCTGCAGGAATGGGCCTCTCATCTCAGAACTCTCTCTGATCTCCTTTATCTCTAGTTTTACTTTTCCTCACTGTTAATCTCTTTATTTGTCACTGTCATCTATCTCTCCTGAGTCTGTAGAAGCTTTGCTCTTTTTGCAGTCTTAACTCACTTTTTTCCAGACTTCTATCTGTGCACACCTGTCTTTCTCATCTTCTCTTCCTTTTTTTTTTTTTTTTTGGTTTTGTTTTGTTGTTGTTGTTTTGTTTTGTTTTGGTTTTTTTTTTTTTTTTTTGGTTTTTCGAGACAGGGTTTCTCTGTGTAGCCTTGGCTGTCCTGGAACTCACTTTGTAGACCAGGCTGGCCTCGAACTCAGAAATCCGCCTGCCTCTGCCTCCCAAGTGCTGGGATTAAAGGCGTCTGCCACCACTTCCCGGCTTCCTTTTTTTTTTTTTTTTTTTTAAACTCTTGTTTTTACCTGTTACCTTGGTCAGATTGGGCACGCTGCTGGGCCTTGACAGCCCTGAAGGTGAAGGGAGCAGGGAGCACAAGGGGGATGGGAATGGGGGCCCATCTTGGGAGCTTGGCTGCACTCCCAGGAGCTGAACATCAGATTGGTGGCCCCTGAAAGCCAACCCCAAAGCTGGGCTCTGGGCTGCGGCCACTCTTTCAGCCTCCTCCATGTCCCTTTCAGCAGTCTCAACATCCAGGGCCATGGCCCAACAGTCACAATAATAAAAGGGGAGTCAAGGGGAGTCGTCAGTCTAAGTCCAAACACAAAGAGACATGGAAAACACACACAGAAACCTTCCAGATAAAGTGTCCCAATACTACCACAAAAACAAAACCAATCCAAACACAGAGAGACACACACAGAAACCTTCCTCCAGGTGACCACCACAGAATCAAAACCAAATTCAACTGCCTGGAACGATTACTTCCCAGCCCAGATGGAGAGAGACCTTTTTAGGATCCTTCTCCTAGCAGGGAGACCAGAACGTCCTCTGAGTCTCTTGGTCCATGATGTTCTGGCATGTCAGCCTGCCACCGTGATCATCCAGATGGGCTCCTCTCCATGAGAAGGCCCCCCAGAAAGCCAGAAACCAGAACCTGAGCAAACCAGAATCAGAGGTCACACAAGTGAACAGACAGACAGACAGACAGACAGACAGACAGACAGACAGACAGACAGACAGGGATCCCACTTTACCTCCGATGCATGGTGTCTGTGTCCCCTTGAGGAGGGTGTTCCCGGCCAATGCACCAAATGTTGTAGCTTGTCAAAAGATCCTCACTCACAAAGACCACAGAGACCGCCATCGTAGAAAAAATGCATGAGGATTTTACCTATCCAACGCAGGCTGGAGGAGAGACCCAGAACAAAGAAAGAACACACTTTTTATACCTTTGTAAGGGCCAGATATAGGCACCAGGGTAGTCTGGCCTTTTTTTGGGGGGGAGGGGGGCGTGGTTGAGACAGAGTTTCTCTGTATAGCCCTGGCTGTCCTGGGATTCACTCTGTAGACCAGGCTGGCCTCGAACTCAGAAATCCGCCTGCCTCTGCCTCCCAAGTGCTGGGATTAAAGGCGTGTGTGCCACCACACCCGGCTAGTTTGGCTTATTTTAATTGGTGTAGCCAATAACCTTTTTAGACGTTGGTTGGTTTGTATAGGGTGACTTTCATTTTGTTTGTCTTTGAGGTTTTTAGTGTGAGGTGGGGCAGGGGAATTGTTAATCTTGTTTTGGAAGTTTAGTCATTTTGACCCTTAAAACTATGTTTTTATATTTGTTTAGTCAGCCAGCTTTTTAAAATCTGGCACTGTACTTGGCCTGCTAGTACAGTTTCAAAAGTCCTTTTGAAGGGGGAAGGTACTGGGTAGTCTTGAATTTATTTGGATATTACATCTTTTAGATTTGACTGTGGTGGTGACAGTGGCCATTCCACAGGGAGGCCAGCTGACCCATGCTGGGAAAGAGTGTCCCCTTGATGGACTCAGTATGTTTTAGGTTCTGGTCCTTGATTTAGTCTTATAATCCAGATTTGTACACATATTCAGAGAGAAGCAGTTGGGAACCAATTGGGACAATAATATGTAAATCATGATGCGAGTTTCTTATTTTACTATGGGAAATAGCAAAGTTTGGTACTCAGAAGTACAATCTATGGG
Source organism: Mus caroli (assembly GCF_978045245.1). NCBI lineage: Eukaryota > Metazoa > Chordata > Mammalia > Rodentia > Muridae > Mus > Mus caroli. The sequence goes on along the minus strand of NW_028227256.1, from coordinate 178,359,792 downwards.
CCCAGCTGTGTTGTCCCTTTAGGAAAGTGACAGAAGTCAACTGAGGGTCTGAAGGGACAGAGTCGGGTGTTAGAGCTTAGGCTTGCAATAGCTCCAGGATGTCAAAGGGTTCTAGCTTGGAGCTTCTGGGAATTGCATGACAAATTTTCTGGGGAGCTGCAACACACAGCCTACTTATCCCAGACAGGGAGCCCATGTCAGACCAAAGTACTGATACCACCAAAGTCCAGCCTGGACACTAATGAGTTTTATTGGGGTTACTTACAAGAATATGGGTAAGGGGTTACAGGAGCAGAAGTGACTCACAGAAGCTGCGTCACTAAGGCCCACCCCCGCAGAGGTGACAACTCACAAGCAAGGGAACCTGGAGCTTACTGCACAGTCTACAGGCAAATCAACATGTTGCAGAGAGTCCTTGCAGGTACCTCAGTTGGTCTAAAACTTCTAGGCAGGGCTGCTGGTTTCTGCTTCTTCTAGGCAGCTGGTCTGGTATCAGTTTTCTTTGCTCGGTCTGAGAGGGGCTCTCAGCTTTTGTTGTTTATTTTGACAGGGAGGGGCCTGGTAGATCCACTCAGTTTCAGGAACTTCCTGAAGCTATTTTGAGTTGTTTACCTTCCTGCTTAAAGAGCTTCCCCACTGGGATGGCATGCTTCAATCTCCTAGGAAACTCTTATGCAACAGAGGTGGTGAGACCTTCAAGAAGTAGGGCCAAGGGGCTGGAGAGGTGGCTCAGCAGTTAAGAGCACTGAGTGCTCTTCTGAAGGTCCTGAGTTCAAATCCCAGCAACCACATGGTGGCTCACAGCCATCTGTAATGAGCTCTGATCCTGATCCCACTTCTGCAGTGTTGGAAGACAGCTACAGTGTACTTAAGATAATAATAATAATAATAAATAATAATTAATAATAATTAATTTATAATAATAAATAAATCTTTTTTTTTAAAGAAGGGCCAAGTAGGAGGTCTTAGGTTATGTAGTCATGCTCTTGAAGGGACATACCCTTCAAGGGATAGCAGGACTTGCTCTTCTTTCACATCCTTGCTGTGGTCCATGTAATCTCTACCATGAAGCTTCTGCCTCACCACAGGCCCAAAAGTAGCAGGGGCGACCGACAGTGGATGGAAACCTCCCGATCCATTGAAACAAACCTCCATAAGTCGATCATCTCAAGTATTTGTCATAGTACTGAAAAGCTGACTAGCAGCCTCGAGCTAGCATCCAAGGCGCTGATGAAAGGCTGTTGGAGGGAAGGCAGCACTCAGCATCACACTATCTACCCTTCCTGAAGCAGGCTTTGACGCACTGATCTTGTAATGAAGTCAAGTCAAAATTCTCCTAAAATACGGCTAACAAGCCATCTCTGAAACTAGGAAGATTGACTAGAGCCTTCCGAGATCTTTCCGTACCCTGGAAATAAATTACCCTAATGTCCACTAGATGGTGTCCAATGTACACCCACAGTCCCCCCTCACGCTGCTCTGGATAGGCACCGGAGATCCTGACAGGAAGGCTGGTGAAGGAAACCCATGCAGTGTGACCCACCTGACTTGGTTACTGAGCTTTGTTTTCTGGTAGCTGGAGAAGAAGGGAGAGAGCTGCTGGGCTGCAGGCAGAGAGAGGTTCGTGGAGGTGTCCTAGAGAGAGGTGACCTGGGCCAGGACTGGGCAGTGGATTGAGGGGGAGGGAAGACTTAGGGGTCAGAAGGACAGGAACTGAGGGGCAGGTCCGTCACAGCCCTCTTCGAACGTGGTTGTTTCAATCTTTCTTCTTCTCTCGCCTTTACAGGTTGTAAGCTATAGGAGCGCAGAGATGGGGTTGTACTCCTGCAGATGCTTCTCAGGACCACACGGAATAGATCCGCAATGTATTTATGATGATGACGAGTCCCAGAGTTCAGTGGTTAATGTTCATTACTTTGTCTGGATTTGGATTTGCCTAGGGAACATCCTGAGGTTCTTCAGTCAGGTTTCTCTGTGTAGCCTTGGCTGTCCTGGCCACACATGTTGTAGACCAGGCTGGCCTTGAACTTATATAGAACCACCAGCCTCTGCCTCCCAAATACTGGGATTAAATGCGTGTGCCACCACCACCTGGCTCCTTCTTCTCTCCATCTTTTCATTCCATCCACCTACCCATTCATTCCTTTGTTTGTTTGGATCTGGACCAACCACCCTTCACCTCTACAGGCTCCAGCTAACTTGACTCTACAGCAGCACCTAGCAGAACTCCAAACCTGGTTGGTTACCTGGTCTCCCATGGAAACTCCCTTCACATTCATATCAGCATCCCACTGCTGCCTCTAAGTTTGGCCTCTCTGAGACTCTGTCAACTCATTGTAGCCGTTCTTTAACCTACACTTCTGTCCGTCTGTGGACTGTCTGATGTGTGATGTGTGTTCTGAGGGTTTATATTAGTTACGATGGGAACAAAAGAACCTGTCCTTCCCTTGGCTGCATAGCAAGGAGAGAGAGCTACTTGGCAAATTGCTGCCAACAACACTTCCATAGCTGGTGAGTTTATTATGACACCGTGGGAAGACACAAATGTATTCATCTATGTTCCTGACACAGTGAAATCGTGACATATGGCTGCAGGATTGAAGTGTGCTTCTCATCCTCTTTCCAGCCTCCTTCATTCACTCTGCATCCCTCATCCCTCAGGGATGTACATCTTTGTGTGTACATCCATGGTGTTGGGCCCCATGCACAGACCCCTGTCTGTCTGCCAGGGTATCCGAGCCATTCCGGCCCCTAGCTGTCCTCGCAAGGTTTGCAGCTGTTTTTCTCACCTTACACAAATTCCTGGGCTCATGGCTGTGCACCACAGCAGTCCTCAGTCTTCTCAACAACCGGTCGCTTGCACCAGGGCTCCTAGTGGCCAGAGGTGTGGCATCTCAGCAAGAGGTGTTCTATCAGTGTCTAGGAGTGATGTGTTTATAAAAAGACAAAGAGAGGAGGAATATGTTTTGTGGATGTGTAGTCAGGTGTGGGGGAAGGGGGGGCATGCTAAGGTACCCCTTCTCCGTGAGGGACCAGCCACATGACCACAGTATAGTATAGAACAGAGTTTATTGAGGGTATGGAGAGGGGAGTTAAGAGGGTGGTAGAGGCAGAGAAGGGGGAGGGAGAGAGAATTAGAGGAGTAGAGGCTAGCCATGAGCACTGGGGGCAGAGGGAAGGAGGAGAAAGTGGGAGCAGGAAGGCAAGATCAAGATGGGGGGCATGCAACCCTTTTTACCTTAAGTCAGGCACACCTGGCTGTTGCCAGATAACTGTGGGGCGGAGCTTAGACAAAATGCTAACAGGGAGCTCCCGAGTTTGTGGAACCCAGGCCACAATGGCAGGTGGAGGGCCCTGGGCAAGACTTTTTTGTTCCTTCTGTTTCTTCTCCAACAAAAAGCACAAAAGCACCATTGTATTTTATCCAGTTCAACAACCACTCCGTGAGAGAATCTCTGTTTACAGGTCATTGCCCTAGGCTCTGGCTTGCCTGGGGGATAAGATACTCTTCCAGCATGAGAACCTCATTGCAATTTGCAGTGGTGCCTAGTTCCCTGTAGAGAGAGGCTGAGGTATGCTCAAGGGACCCTCAGAGAGATGAAGGGCGGCCGAAAGACTCCAAGAGCTCCAGGAAGCCTCAGCTCAGAGGCCACCTTCCTGCGGATCACCTCCCGAGCTCTTTGGTAGACCCAGGGCTGATTAACAGCAGTCGCAGGCTTTTAGTTTCCTATGCGCCATATACACCCTCTGTGCGCAGTGAGAGCTTGGCACCCTGTAGGTCTCCATCTCCTCTTCTGAGAGAACACAGTAGGCACTCTGCGTTTGCCTGTGAAATGACTAGGAGCTCCTGTTCTTGCAGGGTCTTTGTGATCTGGGAGGACTTGAAGAGCTAGGATCATGGAGGTGACACCAGGAAAGCAGGTGGTAAAGGCACCAGCCTGTGGAGGTGTCCCTCACTCTGGGTCTTCTGTTGGGACCTCTAAGCAGCAGCCCACATCCACCCCAGAATTCTAGTTTTGCACGAAGACTCTTCTTTAGGACCAAGCGCCCTTACCCAGGCCTTCCACCACAGTGTCCGAATATTTGTGTGGCCTTGAAGGGAGATGTGGTCACCTCACAGTCCTTTGCCCCAGGGCCTTTCGGTCCTTTCTCTCCCTGTAGGTCTGCCGCAGAACCTGTTGTTTGTAGTCCTGAGTGATCTCTAGAACCATCAGGGGAGCTGTTTAGAAGTACAGGGCTTTATATAATTGGCCAGAATGCAGGGGTCGGAGGCAGCCTCATTTCTCCAGCTTCTCTGATGATAGTTGCGGCCCTGTCTGGAACAGGACTTCCTGCCCACCCCGCACCCCCCCTCCCCACAGTCAGCATTCTGCTTGCTTTGATCTGCTCCAAGCTGTCCCCACCAGCCTTTCTTTCGGGCGGGGCTCCTGAGCTTCTCCCTGTCCCTCTGCTCTTTGGTGTCTCATGTCTCTGAGCCCTCTCAGTACTGACTTTATACACGTCCCAGCAGACTGCTGCCGTGTGAATTACAGAGAGCAGAGCCATAAAGACTGCGCCTGGGAAACAAATTAAAACACTCAATCATTCAGCCAAGACAGAGAACAGGGGTAGAAAGACACTCAGCCCCTAGAGAGGGGCCAGGGAGGGGTCCGGAGAGGGGAAGAAGTGGCTGGATCACAAGATGATATTTATGAAAAAAAAGTCGCTGAGGCAGATGGAGGAGGAAGAGGAGGAATAAAGGGCGCACAGTAGGGGGCATCTGACAAAGGGTCCTAGTGATGGTTACTATGGACTGTCAATCAACAGGATCTAGAATCACCCCGGAGACAAATCTCTGGCACCCGTATGAGGGAGTTTCTAGATCAGGTTAATTAACAGCCAAGCTGAATGAAGGGAGAAAGCAGGCCCTTCTCTGTTTCCTGACTGTGGACACAAAGTAACCAGCTGCTTCGGCACCTGGGACTAAACCTATTCCCTGCCAAGATGGACTTCATCCCTTAGAATTCAGCGAAAGTAACCCCTCTCACTTCAGAGGAGGTCTCACTATATAGCCCTGGCTGATCTGGAACTCACTATGTAGGCCAGACAGACCTCAAATCCAGAGAGCTACCTGTTTCTCCCACTTAAATTCTGGGATTAAAGGCGTTTGCCGCCATGCCCTGAAGACTCTCCTTTTTATGTAGCTATTGTCAGGGAGTTGGTTGAAGGGATGACACAGATAACAATACAGTCCAACCTGATGAGGACCACCTCTGAAGAGAGGTAGGACAGAAGACACCTAGCAAGGAAGGTCCAGTATGCCCACTGTTTGTGCCAACTGGGTATGTGTGATATTAGCCAGATAGCAGTGGAGTGTTGGGTCCTGGGGAGATGGCTCAGCAGCTAAAGTGCTGTGCGAATGTGAAGCTTGGAGTTCAGACTCCCAGACCGCATGCAAATGCTGAGTGGGTGGGACAGCTGCCTGTAACTCCAACTTCAGAAATTTAGGATGGGATTCTCTCAAGCAAATTGGCTAGTAAGAATAGTCTAAGAGTCACCCCGCAAAACACATGAACACTGATCTCATTCAGACAGGGACAGTGTTGTGATCATAAAAAGAGAAAGAGCTATTAAGATATGTTCTGGTGAGGTGTGGGGGAATGGGGTGCCTCAGTGGGCCCATACCAAGGCATCTCTTCCCCCTGAGAGACCAGACACACACTGGTATAGTATAGAATAGAGTTTATTCAGGGCATGGGGAGGGGAGTTAAGAGGGTAGCAGAGGTGGAGAAAGGCGGGGCTGGGGGCATGTGGAGAGAGGGGGGAAGGGAGTGGGGAGAGAGGGGGAGCAAGGGGACAAGAGGCAAGGGAGAGAAGCAGGAGTAAGAGAGGAGGGGACAAGCAGCCCCTTTTATAGGCCAGGCCTACCTGGCTGTTGCCAAGTAACAGTGGGGAGGAGGAGCAAACCTGGCTGTTGCCAGGTATCTGTCGGGGTGGAGTCCAGACAGAACACCAGCAGACAGTGTATTGAATGCACACCCTAAGATTGATCTATTAGGGCTGTAGCTCAGATCTCAGGGGCTGAGGCTATGACTCTAAACATTTTTCTATGTCAGGTTATAAAGGTTAAAACCACAAAACCACAATGAGCTCATAGCCAGGTGCTGGAGGTGCTGCCTGACTCAAGTACTTTAGACATAACAGTTCATGGTGACCTTTAATTTGATGGGTCCTACATGAAGCTTATAGTTGTGGGATTTCTTAATATTCACAAACTTCATAATATACATACCATAACAGGCTATGGGGTCACATGACCCTGGTCTGAGTCAAGGTATTTTTCTGCATCAGTGACTGGCAACAGTATGAAATGGCTGGCAGTGATGGAACAAAATGGCTGCAGCCATGCTAGGGGGTTTCAGCAAGACTCGCCATATTGGTGAGCTCTGGGTTTGACTGTCAGAAATGTTACCTTCCTGGCTGTAGCTCTTTGGGGCCTGAGCTGCCCAGTGTTCCTTCCCTGAAGAGCTAGACTCTTGCCCCCCACCCCCTACCTCCCACCCCTGGACTATAGTCAAGGGCTCCTCAAGGCTCACCAATCAAATTTTCGTTTCTTTTTCTTTGTTTCTTTCTTTGTTTTTCCTTTTTTTCTTTTCTTTTTCTTCTTTCTTTCTTTCTTTCTTTCTTTCTTTCTTTCTTTCTTTCTTTCTTTTTTCTTTCTTTCTTTCTTTCTTTTTTTTTTTTATGACAGAGTTTCTTTGCATAGCCCAGGCTGTCCTGGTACTCGATCTATAGACCAGGCTAACCTCGAACTCACAGAGATCATTCTGCTTTTGCCTCCTAAGTGCTGGGATTAAAGGAACGTGCCACCACCACCCGGCTCAACTTTACTTTTATACAGCGCTAAGTGGTACCCCACGAGCACCCCCAGCTCTGAGCAGAGGACTGGGACCGGAGCACAAAGATTCAACATCTTATCTGGTGAGCCAAGTGCACCTGCTGGGGGTTCAGTGCATGTACTCGATGTCCTAGTTACTTTCCTGTTGCAGTGAGAAAATACCATGATCAAAAGAAAGCATTTACTTGGGCCTATGGTTTTGACGGGTTAGAGTCCATAAAGGTAGAGCGATGGCATGGCGGCAGGAACAGCTGAGAGCTCAGGTCTCACAAGCAGGAGCTGGAGAGAGCTAGCAACACCAAGAAAGGCTAGAGGCTTTGGAAGCTTCAAAGCCAGCCCCCAGTGACATACTTCCTCCAGCAAGGCCACACTTCTTAGTCTTCTCCAAACAGCCACCAAAACTAGAGACTAAGTATTCAAAGCTATGAGCCTAGAGCCTCAGAGTAAGTTCCTGGAAACTACCTGGGAGCCGCCACGAAGAAAGTCAGCTACTGGTCATGGATCTGTTGAGCGGAGCTCTGTCTGCAGAGGTTCTCTGATCACGTGGTAGGTAGGAGGAGCGGGATAGGAGTCCCGGCAGTGAGCAAGGCTTTCGGGATGGTGGGTTGGTTAGCTGGCACCCTGGGCCTTTCCCACTGACTAGACAGTCAGATGCTCATATTGTTTTGGGCTGAGACAAATATTACCACCACATCTCAAGGCCAGCTTGGTTTAAGGGTAAGACAATGGACCCATTATCTCGCTCTCAAGTCTGCTCTCGCTCTTGCGCACTCTCGCATTGCTCTCTCTCCCTCTCTCGCTTGCTTGGTGGAGGTATTTCTGCGAAATTCCTAATAGCTCAGTTACTTGGTTACATAACCTATTTATTGCTTCCCTCATTGCTTTAATAAATATTTGACAAAAGTGGCTTAAGGAAGGGAGGGTTTACTTAGGTTCATGGTTCTCGGGTATAGTCCGTCACGGTGGGGAAAGTGGGGAAGGTTGGTGGTTGTGTTGCAGCTAAAGTGACGAATGGGAAGGAGAGGGACACTTGATCATCTTATTTCCCCCTTTCCATTCAGTTTGAGATCTCAGTCCATTGGATGGTGTCACCCATAGTTAGGTTAAATCGTCCATCCTCTTTGGAAATTCTCTCACACGTGCCCAAAGATACGACTCCTAGGTGCTTCTAAAGCCAGTCAAATTAACGATAAAGATTGATCATTGTGACATGGTTAAAATTTCATTTTGTATATATATGCACACACACACACACACATGCTCTAGAGTTTGGGTTGGCTATTAAGTTGAATCACCACTTAGACTGAGCCATATTTATAAGTATTTTTTTTTAAACAAGTGAAAGTAAAAGAGACAAATCCAGGGCTGGGGAGAAGGCTCAGCAGTTAAGAGCACTGGCTGCCCTTCTAGTGGACCAGGGCTTGATTCCCAGCACCCACATGGAGACTCAAAACTGCCTGTAACTCCGGTTTCGGCAACTCCTATGCTCTCTTCTGGCCTCTTTGGGCACCGAACATGCACAGAGCACACAGTCATACATGCAGGAAAAACCTCAAACTTAAATAAAAAAATATTTAAATATCCACCCCACCTCCCACAAAAAGTATCACCCTAGACAGGAAGCCATTAGAGAGAACTCTTTTTTGTTTGTTTTGTTTTTTGTTTTGTTTTTGGAGACAGGGTTTCTCTGTGTAGTCCTGGCTGTCCTGGAACTCACTCTGTAGACCAGGCTGACCTCAAACTTGAAGAGAACCATTTAAAAGTGTGATAGGGATACTGAAGTGTATGTATCTCTCCCCAAGTGATGGCTTCCAGCAGGTGTGCAGGAGGGGAAGAACTCAGCTCTATTTAAGGAGAGGCCATGAGAGTCTGACCATGGTTCAGTGAATGTATAGATAAGGCACATTTTTTTTTTTAAAGAGAAATAAGTCCAATTGTAAATAGACAAGAGGGGTCTATTTCCATGCCTGGGTAAGGAGCTATTTGTTATTTACTTGTTTATATTTATTTTGGTGTGTGCGCATGTACATGTGTGCACAGATGTGTGGAGGCCAGAGGTTGCATTTTCTTGCCTTTTTTTCTTTTGATCATTGTTTATCTTCATGTGAGACAGGATCTCTCACTGAGCCTGGAGCTCACTAATCTAGCCATGCTGCCTGCCCAGTGAGCTTGAGGGACCTCTGGTATCTATCTCCCCAGCAGCAGAGTTATAGATCTGTACCACTGCCCCAGCTTCTATAACGCGGGTCCTTACGCTTACACCGCAGCAGCTACTCTAATGACTGAATCATCACCCTAGCTTCCTGGTTAAGAATTTAGAGTTGGGCTGACAAGATGGCTCGATGGTAAAGGCTCTTGCTATTAAGAGATGACTTGAGTTTGATCCCTGGGGCCCACACTGTGGAAGGAGAGAACTGACTCCCCACACAGTGTCCTCTGACCTCTGTGTGTGTACATGATGAGCCCCCACCCCAATAAATGAAATGTTAAAACAGTAATGCTGCCTTAAAGTTCTAGATGTTCACATGGTGGCCCGTAGGCTACAGTGGGATCGCCCTCTGTTACGTTTTGAATGTCTTCCCTGAGGAGCATATACTTGGTGGGGCCTTGGTGGCTGGATGAGAGGTTTTGGGGAGGCTCTTGAATGGTGACAATTCTGACCTAATCAATCAATCCCTTGGTGGATTCATAATGTGGAAGTATAATTAGGAGGTATTAAAAAGTAGGAAGCCAGAACTAGTTGGAGGAAGTGGGCCACTGAGGGAGTGCCTTAGAAAGATATATCTTGTCCCTTTTCTTGTTTCTGCTTCTCTGCCATGAGCTCAGCTGCTCCACTTCATTATAAATCCTACCAGGACGTTCTGCCTCACTCTGAGCCCAGAAGCTAAGAGCCCAGTAACCCTGAACTAAAACCCCGAAACCATGAGCCGCAACCGCAACCATCTTTTCTTCCTTGTAAGTCATTGTCTCCGGTATCTGTTGTAGCAACGGAATGCCTGACTAAAACACTCCCGATCTGGGCAGCAGACTCCAGCCTGTGTGGAATCGGAGGCCCAGAGACTATGGGAAGAGCCTGTCTTCTCTCAGGCAGAGACTGTCAATTTCCAATTAGCTGGAGGCTTGGCAGGCAGCTCTGGGCTCCAGACTACACGTATTAATGAAGGCAGAGTCCCTGCTGGAGACAGCATTGAACGAGGAGAGAAGTCAAATTAGGTTCTCCTCATGGAGGGACATTAGTCTTTGGTTGGGAGCTGTTGGCTTATGTCTGATGGGGATGGACATCTCTTCTGGTTTGCTGAGTGTAAGAACATCCTCCTCTGGGCTGTGGTACTTGGATGGAGCTGAAACTTAAGACTTCTGCATGTCCTTTTAGTGGAGGCAAGCGGGAGCTCTGACAGAGCTGGGAGTTTTGTTATACCTTGGACTTGGGGCAGGGAGCAGGGTTCCAGAAGGTCCTAGTGAGTGAGGTTGGGGCTACTGTTCCTGCCTACACCAAGTGAGAGGACAGGGAATAGCTTGTCCTTTGGATGGTAAATGCAACTCAGACTTTACAATGGGAGCTCACCAAGGCGCAGACTGAACTGAGCCTGTTTGCAGTAACAGGAAGAAGGGGAAACCAGAGACATCAGCTCTCTATTTAGAAAGCAGACTGGTTGTTACGTGCCCTAGAGGGGCTCTCCAGGAAGTCCCCAGGGAGAATCTGTTGTCAGAGGCAAAGCCCTAGAGAGTAGCAGCTTCCTTTGGTCAGCCCTAGCCTGTCAAAGGCAGGCAGATTTTCATAAAACCCAAGGAGACATTTGCTGAGGAGAATTGAAGTGTTTCTCTGGGGAGCCACATGCTTGTACTTTCTTGGCAGCCTCCTTGTGCTTCTTGGAGGCTCTGAGGCACCTGCAGCCCAGACTGGGAGCCCTTCAAGGAAATTCCCTGGAGGAAGCCATCTTGGTGGGGACCTCAGATGGGCACACACCCCCCCTTTTAAAAGTGAAACATTCTAACAAAATGTAATACAAAAATACACTAAATTGATCCTTTGATATTTATATGATAGATTATAACCTCAAAGTATGAGCCAGAATCAACCTTTTCTCCCTAAGCTTGCTTTTGTCAGGGTATTTATTATAGCAACAGGAATGTAATAAGCAGGATTGTTGGACCTTTAGGCTGTTTCCAGAATTTTGCTGTATTGCAATGGAAAACCTTGTCCATAAATTGTTTTTGCATGTGAACACTATTCCTGTAGCATACATTCCAGAAATGTAATTGCTAAGTCAGTGGAACACATAGTTCCAGATTTGATTAATTTGGGAAATTGTCTTCTATAAACAAACTGCTTTTATTACCACAAGCAAAATTGCAAACAGCAAGAGCGCTGTTTCCCTTGCTTACCAACAGGCTATGTGACCAAGTGTTTAGAATTCTGTCATTCTGATAGGTAAAGAGTATTTCAGTGTGGTTTAATTTTTTTTTAATAGAGCTAGTGTGTGTGTGTGTGTCTGTCTGTCTGTCTGTCTGACTGTCTATATTGTGTGTATAGATGCATACATCATGTCAAGGCAAAAGAAGGACATGAGGTGACTTGTTCAATTGTTTGCTGCCTTACCCTGGAGACAGGGTCTCTCCTTGACCCTGCCACTCACTGCTGGCTGGTGAACTCCTGGGATCTGCCTGTCTCTGTCCTCAACACTGGCATTATATGCACTTATGATCATGCCTGGATTTTTTTAAGGTTTATTTTTATTTACTTATGTGAATTTATGTGTGTTTGTGTGGTTATATGTTACATGTGTGTGGTTATATGTTACATGTATGTGGTTATATGTTACATGTGTGTGGATACATGTTACATGTGTGTGGATACATGTCACATGTGTGTGGATATATGACACATGTGTGTGGATACATGTCACATGTGTGTGGATACATGTCACGTGTGTGGATACATGCCACATGTGTGTGGATACATGCCACATGTGTGTGGATACATGTCACATGTGTGTGGATACATGTCACATGTGTGTGGATTCCTGCAGAGGTCAGAAGAGTATATTGGAGCCCCTGGATCTAGAGCTACATAATTAAGGCCCACCCGACATGGAGATGGGGACCAGCGTTGGACCCTCTGGAAGAGGGCTGAGGCTTCTTTGTAGTCTCCCATGTCCAGCTTTTTAAAAACACGGTGTCCTACTTAGCTTTAGTTGTCAACTTGACATATCTGGAAAGACAGAATCTCAGTTGAGGAGCTGCCTCTGTCAGATTGGCCTGTGGGCATCTCGGAAGGGGCATTTTCGTAATCACTAATCGATCTAAGAGGGCCCAGTTCACTGTGAGCACCGCCATTCCTGGGTCCTGAGCTGTGTAAGGAAGGAGGCAGGGTGAACAGGTAAGCAGCGTTTCTCCATGGTCTCTGTTTTAGTTCCTGCTGCCTCCAGGCCTCCAGGTTCTAGTTTTAGATTCCTGCCTTGACTTCCCTCAGTGGTGGATCATGATGTAGGTGGTAAGTCTAACAAACCTTTTCTTCCTCTGATCCTTTTATCAAAGCATTGGGAAACAAACTAGGACACTTGTTTTGAGGATTCGAACTTAGGTCCTCATGCTTACGCCACAGGGGCCCTCACCCACCGAGCCATTTCCCCAGCCTCGAACTATTGTTCCACAGTAAGAAAGTGTACACACCTAACTGTGTAAGTTTAAGAGTTGATAAATGTAGGTTCCTGTATGACCACCCCAATCAAGACACAGAACATTTCCACCTCCCAATGCTACGGTTTGAATGTGGTCTGTCCACCTCTGAGCTGGAGTTTAACCCCCATTGTGCCATATGAGAAGGTGGAAACTTCATACCACTTAGAGCGAATACCTTTGTGACGGGATTAAGATTAGATGAGGTTCCCAGGTTGGAACCTCCGTGACTGAATACAGGTGGTTTTAAGAGAAGTAGAGATACTAGAAAGCTTGCTCGCTCTCTCTCTCTCTCTCTCTCTCTCTCTCCTCCCCCATCTCTCTCCTTCTCTCCCCCCTTTACACCTTGCTGTATTTGGGGGAGATTCTGCCTTAAAGAAGCCCATCCACCATCGGATATGACCCGTAAACCTTTGGCCAGGACCAGGAGGCAAAATGAACCTTCTTTCTTTATAACTTCCCCATCCCATGGCACTATGTTGTTAGCCAAGTGAAAGAGACTAAGGCATTCCTGAAAGTTTTTGCCTATGTCCTTATGCAACTCAGGCCCTCCCTGCCCTGTCTGAGGAGAGCACTGAGAGATCTCCATCATTAGAAATTAGTTTTGCCCACTCTGCTATGTCACAGGAATGGAATCACATTCTTTCACAACTAACCTCTCTGTTTCTGAGATCCACCCATGTGACCTGCACATGATGCTGTATGCTGTTTCAGTCAGTAATCTATTCTTTTTTATTGCCCAGAGGCGTTCCACTGAATGAATACATCACTTTTTGGGTTTGGCCCTACCCAAAGGAAACAAAGCAAAAGCTTTTGGGAGGACTTAACATTTTTGTTTGTTTGTTTTGTTTTTCAAGACAGGGATTCTCTGGGTAGCCTTGGCTGTCCTGGAACTCACTTTGTAGACCAGGCTGGCCTCGAACTCAGAAACCTGCCTGCCTCTGCCTCCCGAGTGCTGGGATTAAAGGCGTGCATCACCACGCCTGGCTGGACTTAACATTTTTATTAGGTTGAATCTTACCCAAAAATATGATCCGGAATCCCTTTTGTCCCTGCCACCCTTTGTGACCTGTGCTGCAGGGCTCTGCCTAATGCTCATACAGGCATTCCCAGCCACCCAATGGGTAGGATTAGATCTGTTTTCCCAATTTCATTTGCTAGGATCGGGAGGAAAGGCATTGAGTGTTATATAACTTTTCTAGGAACATACTGACACACGGCTACTCATCCAAGATAGATGTCCACTCCACCGGTGTCCAGCTTGGAGAAGCCATTAGTTTGTTGGGCTTTCTGCAGAAGTATGGGTGAGCTGTATCTTACAAGAGCCTAGATGAATGAATCATTGATGGCCGCCTCACCCCAAGGCCCATCTCGGTGTGAGGGCAACTCTCTACATGACTAGCAGACAGACTGGCTCTCAGAGACCCTTTCCTCCCTAGCAGTCGCTCACTGCTTGAGGAGAGAAGCCTCGTGAGTCTTGTAAAAATTTGAACTTTGTATGTGTCTTTGAGTTTCTGGGACATAGGCGCTTTCCTCTTTCCTCCAGGAGGGATTATGTCAATTAGGAGAAAATTTTTATACAAATATGTATACTTTTTGGTTAAAATAAGAAATTATGAGCCTTAAAAAAAAAAGGATGGGGAATAAAAGACCTTGAAAACCAAAATCAAAACCAAAGAGTTTGTTCCCCTTTGACAGACTGAGTTCTGGTGGCCTCAGAAAGAGGATGAGGCCATCGGTGGATCTGGCCCAGGTCCGACTGGGGCACTTGAGAGCTGGCTAAGGACTTGTTGACTGTCAGCTTCTGTGGGAGTCTACACTAGCCTGAGGGTATTTCCAGGACTACTTCATCTGCACTGTCTACCTGTGGCAAAGGCCTTGCTGGGGAAGGAAGAATCAGCACAGTTGCTCCCTCTCCCACGCTTGATGACCCGCTCCCACCCCTGCTTAGCCAAACCTGTCTCCTGTGAGGGCAAGAGGTCATGGGCAGGGGACTACAGCAGACTCGGCTCTGGCATCCACTTGTACTGTCTGTGTATTCCTATAATATATATAGAGATGAAATGACTCCCCACAGTAGTTTTCGTCTGGTGGTGTCATTTTGGGAGACAGCATCTTTAGGAGATGGAGGAAGTGGGCTCCTGAGGAGGTGGCCTTGCAAGTACATGGCCCTGTTTCCTGTCCAAGCTTTCTGTTTCCTGACTACCCGAGTGATAAAGAGCTCTCTCTTGCGTCTCATGCCACAGCAATGAGCCACTTCTGTCTCCGTGTCTTCTTAGCTCTGGTGGACTGTGGAGCCTGACCCCTGTGGGAACCAATGACATTACCTGTTGAGTGTCAATCATCAGGAAGGTTTTCCTAGCCAGAGTGTTGTGCAATGTGGCCTGCAGGGAGGAGACAGGCATCAGTGATATGACAACCCCTCAGGGTGGAATCCTTAACCTGTGTGTCTGCTGGCCTTTCTGGGAACTCACAGCTCACAGCCACCTCTCTTTAAAGGCTGGAAAGCGCATCTTCTCTTCCCTAGGCAAAATGTACCAGAAGAATCTGAGGGGAGCCTCTGGCTGCACATTATGCAAAGTCTTTCATTTAATGTATCTGAGAGATGAAATCTAAGCTTCTTTCTAAAATTGGCTTCTATACATTGTCATCAGCTGTTTTACCCAATCTGTTCCCCTGTTTTATTCCTGTTTTGGTTATTGAAGTATTTTAAAGGTATTTTTCTGGAGGGGGAAAAATACTTGTATCTTATCATTTTTCATTTCGAAGAAAGGTTGTAACAGTTTTTTTTTCCTTTTTAATTTATTATTCTATTTTATATGCATGGGTATTTTGCTGGCATGTCTGTCTGTGCACGTTGTGCCTGGCTAGTACCTGTCGAAGCCCAAAGAGGGTCTCAGATTCCTGGGGAATTGAATTACAGATGGTTGTGTGTGCCACGTGGGTGCTGAAATCAAACCTTTAGATCCATTACTGAGCCATCTCTCTAGTGCCCCCTCCACACCCCAATTTTAGCAGCTTTAATTGGAAAAGATTTGATGGGGGAGGTAGATGAATTCTGGGTAATCTTGGGACTGGCTTTTAGAATAATAACATTTAATTTTTTTCTTTTACATTTATTTGTGTGTGTGTGTGTAACAATTTGAGGAATCCACTGTTTCTTTCCACCCTGTGGGTCCTGGGAATCAAACATTCAGCCCGTTAGCTGTGACAGCACGTATCTTTGCTGAATCATTTTGTCAAGGAATAATCCCACCCTCACTCCCTCTAGCAGGCACACACTGCGACCTTCTCACACACTGGAGTGTGCTGTCTGACGTGAAGCTCATCACCACTTCCCACCCTCACGTTTACCATCTCACCTTTCTTCCTTTGCCCTTTCTCCTGGGTTTAGAGGAGCTTTTTGAAGGGAAAAAATGAACTTACAAGCTCGTTTATGGTTTCATTGCTGGAATCTCTGTTCCCTCCCTATATTTAGAATCCAGCTGAATAACTTTAAAGATGAGTGCCTTATGTTTTGCCCCAGGACAGCAAGCTGAGCCTGCCTGTCTCTTCAGATGTCCTTGGATGAGGATGGTCAGTCAGGTGGCCGGCGGCTGCAAGTAACAAAGCAGAGTTCAAGCCACTTAAGTAGTAAAGATAGCTCCAGCTCTGTTCACTGAAGCTCTGAGTTGGGGTGAAGGCACAGAGGCCATGCACAGAGCCTGTCTCAGTTAGCTCTTCTCCTGGCGATGGCTTCATCATTAAGCTTGAGCAAGATGGGCCAGCCATATCATAATAATGACGTCACAATCGATGGTTCTATAAATACATAGTCAAAAAATTATAGAAAAATAAAGACATCATAATTGATAGTTCACAGGAGGAGAGTGAACCCAGGCTGATGTCCCAGGAGACACAATAGTCTATTGGTTTTGAGGAACACAACACTTGAACTAAATCAAAATTCTGTCAAGAAGGAAGGCAGAGAGATGGGTGTTGGGGGAGCAAGGAGCAACATCCACTAGAGATGGGTTCCTTGATGTAAAGTAACAGCTCTTCTTTAAGGGAAATAAGGAAAGCGTTTAT
Source organism: Mus caroli (assembly GCF_978045245.1). Lineage (NCBI taxonomy): Eukaryota > Metazoa > Chordata > Mammalia > Rodentia > Muridae > Mus > Mus caroli. The sequence goes on along the minus strand of NW_028227256.1, from coordinate 178,343,168 downwards.
TCTGAGTCAAATACGAGTGACCATGGCCTGGGAACATGGATTCAAGTTACCTCTAAATGACATCACTGATTGCCAAGAGGTTACATGAACTTTCCTAGGCACAGAACAAAGTCCTAAGTCAATAGGCTAACCAATTAACTCACACTAATCCATCAGTGTGAGTTCCCGGCAGGCACATCTGGGAGTGCAGGATAAAATTTCTGCTATAGGTTTCAGGTTCTATCTAAACTCCATTCTGGGCTTTAGGGTGGTTACAGGCTGGAGGTCTGTGGTGCTTGGTGATTCATCCCTGTAAGTTTTATCTAGTCAGGTCTGACATGTGAGGTCAGGGGCAGAGGTTGAGTAAATGACTTTTGAAAGGGATTAAAAGGGAGGGGGGCAACACTTGGGATGTAAATAAGTTAGATGATTAATTAATAATAAAAAAGAAAGGGATTAAAGATACCCAACTGATCCACAGACTCCATCTCTCTACAGCCACATTTTCTTTATGCAGACAGAGCTCTTCAGAGTGGTTTGGTTCATAGGTTCTAGATTCTTCTCCTTCTTGGTGGCTGTCTTCTGAGTCATGTTGAAATCAACTTAAACGATGAAAGCAATTTGAATACATACACGAGGATGTGGGAATTATCTGTTGTGCAAGCATGTAAGGATTTCTTCCCATATTTTTCTTTTCTTTTGTGGAACAAAGTCTTTTGTAGTCCAGACTGACCTGGACTGTATAAGTCAGTCCATTGTTAAGGATGATCCAGAGCTCATAATTCTCCTGCCTTTACCTGTCAAGTGCTAGGATTATATGCACTCACTCATTCATTCATTCACTCATTCACTCATTCACTCATTCACTCACTCACTCACTCACTCACTCACTCACTCACTCACTCACTCACTCAGATTCTCACTTTGGAGCACAAGCTGGCCTCAAACTCCCAATCCTCTGGTGCCACAGGCTGGCTCAGTTGATCCCTCAACCCTCGGGAGAAATCAAGGTCCTGGGACTCAGGTGGGCAAGGAATCGGCGAGTGACAAACAGACACAAACATAAGAGAGTATTGGATCTGAATGTAATTTCTCAAAGTGAGCATCAGACTTATAATACAGAAGAAAACAAGGAAGTTAGGTGATACATCAGTCAAGGTACATCGAGGTTATCTGATACATAATGACTCTTTACACAAAACAGAGGAATGCATACATAGAAGCTGACAGGAACCAGGCAGTGTTTACAACTGAGATACGATCAGCTCTATCTAAAGTCAGCTATTCTTAGGAGCCAGGTGAGAGGGCTATACACCCAGGTACAATTCTAGTCCGTGGGACTGTGATAGGCAGCCTATTTTGGTTGAATGGGGCTTGCTCTGGCAACCCAGTAGAGATCTCTACAAGGGATGGGAAAGCGAGCCATGTTCTCAGAATCAGGTGCCTGAAACCACAGAGCCCCCCAACGCCATAATTCTGTGACTACCAGTCACTCAGACAATGTCCCAAGCTTTTGGCATTCTGTCTAGACTCCACCCCCACAGACTAAAGCCAGGTATGCTCCTCCCCACAGTTACCTGGCAACAGTAAGATAGCCCAGTACACTATAAGAGGGGCTGCTTGGCCCCTCCTCACTCTCTTTAAGCTTTTGCCTTTCTTACTCTCTTTTTTAACCCTCCCTCTCTCTCTCCCCCCTCCCCCCACTTGGACATGGCCAGCCTCTCTTTCTCTTTCTGCCTTCTCTCCTTCCCCCTTCCTTTCTACAATAAATCTCTAAAACCATAGACTGGGATGGGCTTTCTCTTAACGAGCCTCATCTAACCTCCCACCAGAAGGCCATCCTGTGCTCCAGACACTGACTGGTCCAAGGATTCTCACCTTCGAGGGAACCATCAAGTGCCCTCTCGCTCTGCCCCCTCCTCCCTTCGGCCCTGGGGCTCAGTGCTGCCCCAGGGCCCCCATTCTGTTCGCAGCTCCTCTGCAGTATCCAGCATGGGATGCCAGAAGCTGAGAACCTGGTGCCTAGGACTGCCCCTTGTCCACCGCCCGCCAAGCTTGGATCAGTGGCTCCACACAGCTAGACACCCACCCGGGCCACGTGGAAAGCATGCGGGTAGTCCTCCCATGTCTGCCTGCCCAGAGCACAGGAACTCTGGTGGGACTCGGGTTTTCTGCTATTCCCTTTCCCCCACACCCACGCCTCCCCCCACCACTAGTCTACTGTATAACCCACCACCAGGGGTCCCTTAGTAAATGCCTAATTATGCTATTCCTCTGGGCCTAGTGAAAAATATACCCCAGGGAAGTTCTGTTCTACTAACCTTTTCATGAATAATATGATACTCTAGTCCCTCCTTAAGCCACAATCCACCTTCTTTCTACTATTATGTAATGTAGTCTGCCATACATGACTGTAATGAGAATTCTAAGTTTACTTTGTTGAACTAGCCCTGTGATTTCTAGCTCCTATCTAGTAAACTGCAATGCTTGATTTCTTTCACTATCTCTCTGAAGGCATTTCGTCTGAATAAGTAACATTCTTATGAAATTTCAAGCCCAGGGTTGGCTCAACGACTGCCTAGAATATCAAGACACTGGTGAAGGCCAGGAAGCAATGTTCAATCTATCTTAGCTAATTGTCAAATCATTCCTTGGGGGCACCTATAATAAAACAATACTGAAGGAAAGCATGCAGAACCCTTCACCACGATCTCAAGGACATATCTGGACCACAGCCGTGTTACAGGACTCCAAAGACTCCAGGAGACCAGTTTCCGTGAAACTTTTTGCCTCAGGACTGGGGCCAAGCTTTTGGACTTGTCACACAGACTCCTCTGGAGTGGGTGTGGCACTCTGGACCATACTTTCTTGGTTTTTTGAATGCTGGAATTGAAAGAAAGATAAAATTTTAATACCTAGCCGGGCGTGGTGGCGCACGCCTTTAATCCCAGCACTCGGGAGGCAGAGGCAGGTGGATTTCTGAGTTCGAGGCCAGCCTGGTCTACAGAGTGAGTTCCAGGACAGCCAGGGCAATACAGAGAAACCCTGTCTCGAAAAACAAAACAAAACAAAAAAAAATTTTAATACCTGTAAGTCATATAAAATACTCAGAAATTGCTGGTTGTTTGTGAGCCTAGAGGCTGCCTGGGGCTGAAAAAAAAAGAAAAACAAACCTGGGTATGTCCCGTAGTTAAAACATTCCTGGAAACAGCTTAACCTATAAGATAAAGAGGAATGTGAGGACAAGCAGGGCTATCTTGTCTGGGTCACCACCACCTGGCCGGAACCTCCCCTCTGTCTACTGCCCCTTGATGCTGGGTAAAGTCATACATCAACTGGTTGCTATGTGAACAAAGATAAGCCCCCAGCCCACAGGAACAAAGTCCTGATGCCCTGTAATCTTTCTTTTAATGTTTGAATAAGCCAATAGTGTGTCGCTATGCTGAATTCCACACCCCTAAGCCCCTTACCCCATAAAACCCACTAGCTTTCGAGCCCTGTGGCCGACATCCGTTATCTCCCGTGTGGGATGCATGTCCCACATGTAGCTCCGTAATTAAACGTCCTCATGTATTTACATCAAGATGGTTGTCTGTTCGTGATTCTTGGGTGCACGCTGAATCGGGAGTTGAGTGGGGGTTTCCCCACTAGGTTCTATCAGAATCAGGGGTTGTGCTACTATACCCATTTGATAAGGATTTCTGAAGCCTGTGGCTGTCCGTTGGAAAGGGCACTGTGACCTGCAGAACCAACCGCTGCACTTCTGAACATGAGTCATCTGGCCATGCTAGTTCTGTGAAAACAAGCCACGTAACTATCCGGGACCATTTGTCTCATCTTAAATTTATCCAATTTACCTTAATTACGTTTCCTCAGTAGATTTTCTTATGAAGAAGATAATGTTCAGACTGTCTAGAGTCTAGTCTTCATATCAATTAAATATTAAATGTCATCTCTCTCGTTCTAAGTGAATAACTAGCTATTCAGCTTCCTCAAGCAACTTCCTCAACATTTTGGTGACATCACTTTGCCGAGGCCTGGTCAGTCCTTGTGAGCTGAGGACATTTGGGTTCCTCACGTTGAGAAACTAGACAGACCCTAGGAGATAAAATATATCAGCACACCCAGATCTGTAAAAAAAATCCACGTCGTATGCTGACTGCAAATGTAACGCATGGTGTGAGGTTTCAATGACCACAACAAAGCCATCTGCTAAGAGGCCTTTTTCTAAAAATTGCTTTTCTTCGACCTGATGTACAACCTGGCTTACTAAGATATCAGTGGATGGGGTTGAGGGATAGTAAGAGGCATTTTAGTATTGTCCAGGCACACATTGTTGTATGTTGTTTTTTTGTTGCTATGGTAGATTGCCAGATGCAAACAATTTAAACAAATTTAATTTAAATAAACTAAAACCAAAATAAATTTTGGCTCATGGTTTCCGAAGGCTTGGTTTGTGATAGGCCTCCTGGTTCTGTGTCTCTGGGCCTGGAGTGAGGCAGAACCTCAGGGCAGTGAGTGTTTGCATCATAAACAGTTCATACCATGGCAGAAAGGAAGGGGGGGTGGCTGAGACAGAGTGAGCAAGTGAGTGAGGGGTTGGGGGAGGAAGAGCAAGCTCCTAAGGACCCATTTCCAGTGACCTATTCTCCAGCAAGGGCTCATCTCAGGTTTCTACAGTCATTCAAAATAACACCACTAGTTAGGGACCAAGCCTTAAGCCAGAGGCTGTGGAGGACAGTTTGTATAAAAAAACCCTAATAAGGTTTCAAAGGAGCGTGGTTAGAGCTGTAGTAACCTACTGTGGGTGGAGCTCAGTCCTGTGACCTGGCCCTACTGCAATCAGCTTGACCGCCTTGTGAGGGCACCTGGAGATTCAGTGGCCAGTCACTGTCCCCAAAGAGGGTTTATTCATCACTCCTGTGCGGATGCCGTGAAGAAGCAGGAAGCACACAGCATGAACACATGCTACCATATTATTAGAACTTCTGGGTTTGACAGAAAAAAAATTGTTTTGTAAATAGAAATTCAATTTGCTTATATAACTGAGCTGCTGTCACTTTAGGTTCAGCTAGATCCAGTGGCTCAACAAAGGTCCCCAGGGTGTCTCTTTTTCTTCACAACCCGGCTCACTGCTGCTTATACATAGGCATATGTTCCCTTTCCCCCAACTCCCAAACCCCAGCCCCTTGACAGCTCCAGGGGAAGGAGAACAAGTCTGATTTAGTATTTAAAAATCAATCCCAAAGACAGCTCTGATTGGCAGTAGTTAGTGACATACCCTTTCTGAAATCACTTGGGTAGGAAGATAAGGGTCACTGATGGGCTCATTCTTTTTGTCCAGAATTATGGGCATATTCTGCTGTTACCACCAAGGTGTTTTGCATCCCTGTGCAGATGCTTGCAGGAGATGCCATTATAGGTATGCCAGGAGACAGGTAGGCAGGGAGACATGGTTCTTGTCCTCCAGATGTGTATAAGCGTTGATTGGGGGGAAGCTGGTTAGGGTGCGACTTCATTGCTCAGTCAAAGAGGCTTGTTGGAAATGGGGGTGTTTGAGAATGGAGACATGGGATCAAGGCCTTAGATCTTGGCTGTTCTAAGAGAGACCGCACATGTGATTGTGGGACAGATGTATGGATTATGACTCCGCACCAATCAAGAGCTTGGTCTGCACCATGTGACTTACATCAGTGTATTATGGTGGCCTAATTTGTGTATCCGTCAAACCCATAACCAGGTGGGTAGAGATGACAGAGCCAGCAGGGACAGTGATCTCCTGTGGGCTCTGTATTTTCCATATAAGCCATCGCAGCAATACTCCTATGGACACCAAAGTCAGAAAGGGAGTTCCCCACCACGGCCAGAAATAGGACCAACTTTGCAAGCCCCCAGCAGGAATGTGGCATCTTTGTGCTACGTTGGCTACACCAACCCTGAAGCCTCTGGATTAGCTCTGACCAGTATCTTCTCATTGGACACCAAATGAGCCTGAGTTGTTAGCTTTGGGGAGAGCATCAGATTGCTTACAAGGTGACTAAATGCATCCAGATGCCTACAGGTGAAGGCTCTGTTGGCCTTTAACCCAGATCCTAAGGGAATACATGTACTCGTATTATTTGTATATGCTATTACTATTGTGTGTGTATGTGTGTGTGTGTTTGCACATGTGTGTGGATGATGATAGTGTTAGTGTTAGTGTGTGTGTGTGTGTGTTAGATGCTCTGGAGCTACAGTTAGGCAGTTGTGAGCCATCTTACATGGATGGTGGGAATTGACCTGGGGGTTCCGTGGAAGAACAGCTCTTATTTTCAAAGCTATTACCTTCAGCTCCTGTGAGCGTGTTTTAAGGAAAATGATTGCTAGGATAAATCTTTGTTAACTTGGACAATCTAATAATAGATAAATAATTTGCATTGTCTAAGCTAGTGACTGTAGTGGGGTCCCTGGAGGTTGGCCTACACTAGACCCACCAGGCTTTACTTTCTCAGTTGGGGCTCCAGGCTACCGTGCACTGTGTCCACTGAGAGGAGGCTCTTTGAATGTGATAAGCAAGCTACAAGAGAGAACAAAGGTGGAATCAGCAGGGCTCATCCTAAGTGCCAGCATGGAGCCAGAGCTGTCCTCCCTGGGAGCCATCAGCACAAAGTCCAGGGGCTTTGCTAAGTGCCACTGGGAGCTGAAGACATAGTTCTTATTCCCACACTTGCTCCTGTTCAAGTAGCTGATGTAGGTTTGTAGCTCCCACAGTTTTGGTTTTTAAAGTTCATTTTAGATTCATTTTATGTGCATGAATGTTTTTCCTGCATGTATGCATTTGGACCAAGTGCACGCCTCATGGGCCATTGTATTCCCTGGAACTGGAGTTATGGATAACTGTGAGCTACTGTTGGGTACTGGGAACTGAACCCTGGTTCTCTGTAAGAGCAGCTGGTGCCCTTAACTGCTGAGCCATCTCTCCAGCCCCTATTCCCACTGATTTCATTATTTTTCCTGCAGAAGTTGTTTACCACAGACAGATGCATTTAGAACATCTACCCTGTTTGCCTTCAAGTCAAGGTTTGAAACAGGGAGAAAGGTTGTCATTTCAGATCCCTGGGCGCTGGAGCCACAGTCACAGAGCCTCTGGAGGCTGAATTATATCTACAAGCCACCCAAAGCTCATCACTGTCATAACTGGGGAGAGGATGGTGGAAGGGAGGAAGGGAGGAAGGGAGGAAGGAATAGAATCATACATTTTACAGAAACATTTACTAGCTGTAGGCTTCTAGATAACAGGAAATAGCATTTACCTTGCTCATGCATTTTCCCTGGGGACTCTGGCTGCACTTCCCTGTCCTGTCCCTCAGCTACACATTTGACAGGAAGAGGTCTAAGGCTTTAGCTTGCAACACTGTTTTCTCCCTTTCTGCTCTTCTCAGGATTAGGATCTTTTGTAGAGGCGGGCACTCTTTGGGGCCTGTTAGCTGGCTATTTTGTTTCCCTCATTAGTCTCTAAGCTTGCAGAGTGTATACCATTATAACTGCAGCAGTGATGAGAATGCCCACAGCTACCTCTCAGAGCAGTTTGCACCCATTTTAGGAGTCCAACTGGGTCTCTGAGAAGCCCCACTAGAGGCCCCACTGTCAACCTTTTGACAGCTCTGGGGGGCCTGGAGGTTGGGGGAGGCAACCCAGGAGACTGTGTTTTTTGACAAGGACAGAGTCTTTCCTAGAATTTTCCAGTGCAGCCCAGGGCCTCTGGCTAAGTGACGTCAGCCTAACAAACTAGATAGATGCTTTTTCTAGGGCTATGAAATCCTCAGATAGGTGTTGGGATCACTCCATATTTGACCCAGACCCTGATCTGGGGAGGGGAACAAGGCAGTGCTGCCCATCTGTCTATCCATCCATCCATCCATCCATCTCCCCCCACTCACTCATCCATCCATCCACCTGCCTGTCTATCCATCTGTACTGGCTAGTTTTGTGTCAACTTGACACAGAATGGAGTTATCACAGAGAAAGGAGCTTCAGTTGAGGAAATGCCTCCACGAGCTCTAGCTGTAAGACATTTTCTCAATTAGTGATCAAGGGGGAAAGGCCCCTTGTGGGTGGGACCATCTCTGGGCTAGTAGTCTTGGGTTCTATAAGAGAGCAGGCTGAGTAAGCCAGGGGAAGCAAGCCAATAAGAAACATCCCTCCATGGCCATGCATCAGCTCCTGCTTCCTACTTAAGTTCCAGTCCTGACTTCCTTTGGTGATGAACAACAGTATGGAAGTGTAAGCTGTATAAACCCTTTCCTCCCCAACTTGCTTCTTGGTCATGATGTTTGTGCAGGAATAGAAACCCTGACTAAGACACCATCTATCCATCCATGCCCCCCCCCATCTATCCATCTACCCACCCACCCATCAACTCAGCCACCCACCCACCCACCCACCCACCCACCCATCTATTCATCAACTGCTCCCCACCCCCACACCCTTCTCCCCAGTACTGGAACACTGAGGAGCCCTGCCTAGGCCCAGACCTTACTCTCACGTCAGCTAAAGGGTTAAGGAAAGTCAAGCAGGTTCAAAGAGTAGGAGTGAGGGAAATCCGCAGAGGAGTTCCGCAAGCACATTTTAGGAGCAGTTGGAGGGAGATAATGAGGCTGTATTTGCCTGGTGCAAGTGAGATTTTGCTCAGCGATTACTAAAAGGTCTTTCAGGTATCATAAGGCACTGGAGACAAAACCTGCTTTCCCCAGGGTGTGAGGAGGGCCAGGAATTGAAGGTAAGTGAGGAATAAATGAAAATGACTGTCTTAACGTCTGCACAGGAGTATGCTAATTGTATGTAAACCAGATGCAAATGAAGCTGGGACCTCGTTTTTTACTCCTGCTCTGTGGCCCTGAATGTGATAGGTGATATTATGATTGTTGTTTTTCACCCACAGTTTCTGCTTCATAATTCTGAAGGACCTTGTCTGAATCTGGTTTGATAACACTTTGCTTGGGGAAGGTCCAATCCCCGCATGATGGAGCTAGGGGTGCTGTAGAGAGGAGATGCTGGGCTTTCCAGTGCTGCTCGGTCTGTTAGCAGTTATGTGTACTTGATGAAGACCCCATAAGACTGGTTAGGAGAGCTTCTGGATAGCTCAGCAAGGGTAGTCTCACTGGTCGGTGTGCCTGGGGAGCCATGGAAGCCCTGCTTCACCCCTGATGCTTTGGGCCTCTAGGGCACTGGTTCCTGGCAAAATGATACACTCTTCTGGACTCCATGAGTATTGGGCATACACATGGTATGCATACATATAGGCAGGCAAAACATACATAGAAAATAAAAATATACATACGCCGGGCGGTGGTGGCGCACGCCTTTAATCCCAGCACTCGGGAGGCAGAGGCAGGTGGATTTCTGAGTTCGAGGCCAGCCTGGTCTACAAAGTGAGTTCCAGGACAGCCAGAGCTATACAGAGAAACCCTGTCTCGAAAAACCAAAAAAAAAAAAAAAAATATATATATATATATATATATATATACATACATATGTGTAACAATAATTAATGAAAAAACAGGCTGTGCATTTGAAGGAGAGCAAGGAGGAGCATACAGAAGGGATTGGAGGGAGGAAAGAAGGCAAGTGTGGTGGTTTGAATATGCTTGGCCCAGGAAGTGACATTATTAGGAGGTGTGGCCTTGTTAGAATAGGTATGGCCTTGTTAGAGGAAGTGTGACACCTTAGGAGTGGGCTTTGAGACCCTCCTCCTAGCTGCTTGGAAGTCAGCTTCTTCTGGTTCCCTTCAGAACAAGATGTAGAACTCTCAGCTCCTCCAGTGCCACGCCTGCCTGGATGCTGCCATGTTTCCCACCTTGATGATAATGAACGGAACCTCTGAGCCTATAAGCCAGTTCCAATTAAATGTTATCCTTTGTAAGAATTGCCTTGGTCATGGTTTCTGTTCACAGCAATGGAAACTACAACTAAGACAGCAGAAAAATGATATGATTATATTATAATCTCAAAAAAAAGAAGCAATGAAAGTTTTTTTTTAAATCTTTTTTTTTTTTTTTTTGGTTTTTCGAGACAGGGTTTCTCTGTTTAGCCCTGGCTGTCCTGGAACTCACTTTGTAGACCAGGCTGGCCTTGAACTCAGAAATCCGCCTGCTTCTGCCTCCCGAGTGCTGGGATTAAAGGCGTGCGCCACCACACCCGGCTTTTAAATCTTTTAAAAATATAGTTTGGGGAATACTGTTATTGGAGGTGGGGAGGGGTTGTTTGATGGACCAAGCCCTCAACTTGTGGGATCTGACACTAACTCCAAGCAGACAGAGTCAAAGCCAGACTGGGTTAGAGGACGCCCACGTAGAGCCTGCTGCAGAAATGATGGCTTGCCTGCTGGTGGGAAGAAATGACTGAAATGTCTGAGGTCACAGAAGGGATCTGTGTGGGAAGTGTATGGTAAGAGAAATGGAAGCTGACTTCAGGTTGGTTTTCCTTTCATGTAAGTACACCAAGGAAAGTCAAGGTAAGATTCAGAAGCCCCGAGAAAACTATTCGGGGAAGGGAGCGGTGAGCTCTGGGTCGTGGATACGATGCTGGAGCTCTGTTTTAAAAGTTCCCTTTAAACCTACCTGGACCCCAGAGCAGGGCTGGGGGAGAGCAACTGAAGGATCATGGGTAACTGGGATTTGCCACTGGCAGCCACAACTTGGCCATCATCTGAGCTGAGGTGGCTCCCCAGTAGACTCTATCTTGGAGTCAGTGAGGCCTACCTTAGTTCTGATCTGCTTCCCCGGTAGACAGAGCCACCCTGACAGATGGTGGACCAGGTTGGCTTGGCTCTAAGGTTTATTCTTGCTATTCAGTTATATCCTGTTCTCAGGAGCTTGGGGGTCCTACCTGTCAGAGACTGGCACCCTGGTCCTGATACACTCAGCTAGTCAGGGCTATCCCTTGTCTCTGAGCCTCCACCTCTCTGCTAGAAAGAGATCAGTGAGTCTCTCCTTTCTGATGAGGACAGATGCTGCCTCTTTCCTGGCCCCTCCCACCCACCTTTCTGAATCCATTAGAGTTGGGCATAAGACACCAAGAAGTTCTTGGACAAGCTGTTATTACACTGTCTTTGTCAACCTCCTGTCTGCAGAGCACTCTCAGGTAATAAAGACAGCGGCAATAACTTATACTGGAGAAGGTTTCTGCTTCAGGGTTCTTCTAACCTCTAGTGTCTCATTTTAAACAGTCAGATGATTCCACCGCACCGAGAAAACTATTCGGGGAAGGGAGCGGTGAGCTCTGGGTCGTGGATACGATGCTGGAGCTCTGTTTTAAAAGTTCCCTTTAAACCTACCTGGACCCCCATGTGGACCCCAGAACACCTCACACCTGACATCAAGAGCCTTATTTGTCAGACGTTAAAAACAAGAGTAGGTGCTGGCCAGGAGGCTCAGCAAATGAAGGCGCTTGCTTTGCCTGTTATCCTGGATCCAAATCCAACTTCGTGGAAAGGGAACTGACCCCACGAAGTTGTCTTCTGAGCACCACGTTAGTGCCATGACACAAACACGTGTGCACACATACTAATAAAAACAAGGTTCACACACATACTAATAAAAACAAGGTCCACACACATACTAATAAAAACAAGGTCCACACACATATAAAAACAAGGTGTTTTGTTTTAAGAAAATGCTAGTTAGAACCATGAAATGTTTTTGAATCACCTTTTCCCTCCTTCTCCTTTCTGCCTTTGTTCCTTCCTTGGCAAACAGGCAGGTATAAATGAATGGTAAAAGCTACCTGAGCCTCCCTGACCATGTAACCTGGGGGTATCTGAGGAAGACAGATGAAACGGGTCACTAATCCAAAGGTGTCTTTCTTCTTTTTCTCTCCTCTCCTCTCCTCTCCTCTCCTCTCCTCTCCTCTCCTCTCCTCTCCTCTCCTCTCCTCTCCTCTCCTCCCCTCCCCTCCCCTCCCCTCCCCTCCCCTCCCCTCCCCTCCCCTCCCCTCCCCTCCCCTCCCCTCCCCTCCCCTCCCCTCCCCTCCCCTCCCCTCCCCTCCCCCCTCCCCTCCCCTCCCCTCCCCTCCCCTCCCTTTCTTTTCTTTTCTTTTCTTTTCTTTTCTTTTCTTTTCTTTTCTTTTCTTTTCTTTTCTTTTCTTTTCTTTTCTTCGAGACAGGATTTCTCTGTATAGCCCTGGTTGTCCTGGAACTCACTTTGTAGACCAGGCTGGCCTCAAACTCAGAAATCTGCCTGCCTCTGCCTTCCAAGTGCTGGGATTAAAGGTGTGTGCCACCAAGCCTGGCGAGTGTCTTCCTTCTTAACCCTCTTGCAGAGCCTCTGTGTTCTTTATTATTTCATTCTGTGAGCGTTCTCCGGTTCTCCGGAACGTCCCTGTCTTAGTTAGGGTTTTAATGTTGTGAACAGACACCATGACCAAGGCAAGTCTTATAAAAAACATCATTTAATTGGATCTAGCTTACAGTTTCAGAGGTTCAGTCCATTATTATCAAGGTGGGAGCATGGCAGCATCCAGGCAGGCATGGCACAGGCAGAGCTGAGAGTTCTATGTCTTCATCCAAAGGCTGCTACTGGAAGACTGACTTCCAGGCAACTAGGGTTAGGATCTTATGCCCACACCCACAGTGACACACCTACTCAAACCAGGTCACACCTATTCCAACAAGGCCACACCTCCAAATGGTGCCACTCCCTGGTCCAAAAATATACAAGCCATCACAGTCCCCTTCATTACCTTCCCACAGAATGCCTCATTCAGCGGATTCAGCCCTTTCCTCTTCTCTCTGCCTGACATGTAGAATCTTGGACTGACCAGAAGTCTCACAACTAAAAAATTTTTCCCAATGGCTAGTCTTTTTTTTGTTTTGTTTTGTTTTTAATTGGTTATTTTATTTATTTACATTTCAAATGTTATCCTTTTTCCTGGTTTCCCCTCTGGAAACCCCCTTTTCCATCCTCCCTCCCCCTGCTTCTATGAGGGTGCTTTCCACCCACTCACCTACTCCTGTCTCCCTGCCCTGCATTTCCTTATAGTAGGGCATCTAGCCTTCACAGGCCTCTCCTCCCACTGATGCCCAACAAGGCCATTCTCTGCTACATCTGCAGCTGGAGCCAGGGGTTGCTCCATGTGTACTCTTTGGTTGGTGGTTTAGACCCTGGGAACTCTTGGGGGGGGGGTCTGGTTGGTTCATATTATTGTTCTTTCTATAGGGTTGCAAACTCCTTCAGCTCCTTCGTCCTTTCTCTAACTCCTTCATTGTGGATTCCATGTTGGCTGAGAACATCCACCTCTATATTTGTCAGGCTCTGGCAGAGCCTCTCAGGAGACAGCTATATCAGGCTCCTGTCAGCAAGCACTTCTTGGCATCCACAATAATGTCTGGGTTTGGTGTCTGTATGTGGGGTGGATTCCCAGGTGGGGCAGTCTCTAGATGGCCTTTCCTTCAGTTTCTGCTCCACACGTTTTGTCTCTGAATTTTCTTTAGACAGGAGTCACAGCCTAGATTTATTGTGCACATGCCCAAAGGAAGGTGTGATTGGAAAAGTGTGCTCCAGGCATCTCACAGGCAAGCACAGCTGCATCCTAACAGCTATCCAGCCAACAGCATTCCATGAGCTTGTCTTACGTGTTGGTGAAGAACCCAGGCACTCATACTTGCCAGGCCTGCCCCGAGTCGAATGAGTCCATTTCTATGTGAGCATCCTTCCATCACCCCTGGTTATGGAACAGGACAATTCCAGCTAGACTTGTCAACGAAGGTCTATAATACCAGAAACTCCAGAGGACAGCAAGTTCTAGGCCTACCTGGGCTACAAAGTGGGTTCAAGGCCAGCTTCAGAGACTTACTGAGAGTTTGTCTTAAGAAAGCTAAGATATGTCCCCTTAAGAGATATGTCCCTTCTGCCACATACCCAGTAGCTCAGTGGTAGAACATTTTGCCCTAAAGAGAAACAGGGCAATCCCAACCTGTGCGTGTGCATATGTGTGTGTGTGTGTATGTGTGTTGACTTGGCAAGCATATTTTTGTCTTTTCTGTCCCGCAGGCAGCTGCTCTGCTGAGAACTTTGTTTATCCCCCTATTTTCTCCACGGGTTACCAAATATACACCTTATTCGATACATTGTTTTGTCTCTGTTTAAAGCTGCTACAGAAATGGAATGCTATTATATATATTCTTTTGTAACCTTTAACGTTTTATTTCAACAGCTTTATTGGGACATAACTCATCTACCATACAACTGTTTCATTTGAAATGTACATTTTTTGGTGCATAGTATACTCACATATTTGTACGTCCACAAGTAGTCACAGTAGCACACACCTGTAAATCCAGGACACAGGAAGCTAAGGAAGGGGGATTGGAAGTGCTCTGTGAGTCTGGGCTATATTAGACCAGTAAAGGAAAGAAGAAGGGAGAAAGAGAGGGAAGGAAGGAAGGAAGGAAAGGGAAGGGAAGGGAAGGGAAGGGAAGAGGAGGAAAAGCAGGAGTTGGAAGAGGAGGAGGAAAAGAAGAAGGAGAAGAAGAAGAGGAAGAAGAGGAAGAGGAGGAGGAGAAGGAAGAAGAGAGGATTAAGGCCAGCTAGTTGTCTCAGAAAATGAAAGTACCTGTCGCTGAGTTCAGACCCTGGAACACATATGGTGGACTGAGAAAACCAGCAACCACAAAGCTATCCTCCAGCTGCTCGTGTGCCCAGCATGCACACACATGTACATGGGTAGTAAGTAAATACATATAAAATAAAATAAATAAAGACTTAGAAAGAAAGAAAGAAAGAGAGAGAGAGAGCGAGAGAGAGAGAGAGAGAGAGAGAGAGAGAGAAAGAAAGAAAGAAAGAAAGAAAGAAAGAAAGAAAGAAAGAAAGGGGAGTTCTGCCTACCTCCCATTCTGTACTCCAGCCCACCCCAGCCCTCAGCAGAGGTAGGCGTAATGGCAGGAGCTCGAGGCTGCTGGCTATACTGCACCTGTGGTCAGGAAGCAGAGCATGAACAGGGCCGGGTGGGCCATGGACGTTCAAGGCCACACTCTAGTGACCCATTTTCTCTAGCAAGGCTCTAACTCCAAAAGGTTCTACAAGCTTTTAGATTTGTCAACACTGAGGACATTTCACATCTAGCCACCACGGGAGTCGAGTAGTGCACAAGCAAGCACACATGTATGTGCATGCGTATGTGTGTGTGTGTGCACATGCCTATGTGTGTATGTGAGAGAGAGAGAAAGAGGAGAGGAGAGAAATGGAGGGAGGGAGAGAGAAAGACAGACAGAAAGAGAGAGAGAGAGAGAGAGAGCACATTGTAATTTCTTTTTATAAATCTATTGGCATGCGATCGATCATGGGGATCTACCCCATGACTTTATCTGATCTCAGTCGCTTCCCAAGGCCCCTCTTTTGAGCACCATACTCAGGTTAAATTTTTACTGTGCCTCAGATAAAGGTAAATAATGATCAAAGGAGACAGGAAAAGTCAACCCTTGGTCTCTACATACATGTTTACACATGTAGCCACACACTTAACATACACACATCAAAATAAACATAAATAAATAACAAATTTTACCCAGGCCTGTAAGTATACTCCTGGTCTGAATTCACAGGTGGAGGGTGAGTAGCTGCAGGGAGGGAAGGCAGGCTCTTCACTGAGGTTGGGGAGTCTGGCTAACAACAGCTTCAGATCCCAGGGAGGCTGCAGAAGAGGGCTCTGTAAGAGCACCTAAGGTATTGGACTTGTTTATGCCTTCTGTGTTGAGTTTAGTGTTGGGCAGGGATCAAAAGAGACAAAGGAAAACCTAAAAAGGATGACACTACTCCGTTTTCAAGAACTTCTATAACCGCACTCTAATTCCAACCCTAACTGTAACCATATCCCTGACACCAGCTCCAATTTGGTTTTCCTTTTCTTCTCTTTTAACATTTTTGTTTGTTTGTTTGTTTGTTTTCAAGGCAGGGTTTTTCTGCGTGGTCCTGTTGTCCTGGAACTTGTCTGTAGTTCCCCTGCAGAACCTCAGGCTCAGAGATCCGCCCACCTCTGCCTCCTGAGTGGTGGAACTAAAGGCTTGCACCACCACTGTCTGTTGTTTTGAGTGTTTGAGACAGGGTGTCACTGACCTCACACTAACTGTAACTCTCCTGTACAAGGGTTGGGTTTACAGATGCACACCCCTATCCTAGGCCTTTAAGCCCTAATCCCAGGTCTGTGACAACTTCAGTATCAATTCTGATTCTAATCCTAGCTCACTCTTCTTATTTTGCCCTCTCTACTAAACCATCCACTCTGCTGGGTGGGCTGGGTGGGTGCTGTCCACACCTCTGCCTTGCACAGGCTGGGTTAACGGTGTGTGGGTGGGGGCAGCCGGAAGGAATATCATCTCCACAGACCCGAGCCCACCGGCCTAAGAGCAAACCGGTGGAACTGTATGCTAAGTGGAAGAATGTCACTTCACCGACTTGGCCTTCATGCTGAGTTGAGACACAATTGTAGCAAATTGTGCTTATTTCATTTTTCTCTGGCTTAGATTTAGCAGTTCTTGAATTCATCCTCTAAATGTATGTAAATTATCCATGCCAGCTCTGAATCCAGCAGTTTGGGTAAGGACTGTGATTTTTCTTAAGAGGACTGTAATTTTTGTGGGAGGGCTCTGTGCCACCTCCTACGGGCAGTGACTCTCCGGGCTGGGGTCCAACTGAAGATTCAAATGAGGCATGAAAGTGCATTAGCTAAATCCAAGGAACAGCGAACGTTCTGTAGCGAGTGGAAGAAAAGCAGCTGGTGATCTCTGTTCCACACAATTCAGGAAATGCTTTGGGGTACATTCAATGTGCTGGGAGCTTCACTGCCCCAGAAAGAGCATCACAGAACACAGAAGTGGGATGCAGGGCTGAGGATGCCAGGTCAGAGCAGAACACACCTCTCATTCCCTTGACTCCCCATTCCGTGTTGCGGTATAAGAAAGGTCTTCCTGCTGTTGGAACTGACCCCCCTCTTGTGTGAGGCAGCGCCCCATGAAGAAATAGCATGTAGTTCATAGGAATCTTGGGGGTGAAATCTTGGGCGAGCATTACTGATAGGTGGGAGCTGGGAAACTGAACTAACTAGGGATGTTTGGGCAGCCAGGTAGAGGGGTTCTTGAGATGCCCTGGATGGACAGGTGTGGCTGATGTGGGGGGAGGGGAGGACATCCTTGAAGCTTGAGGTTGGAGGCAGGTAATGGAGGACTGCCTGGGTTGGGCTGCAGTTTCAGGAAGATGTGACTCTCCAGGGCAGAGGATGAGAGGAAGCAGACAAGGGGTAGATGGGTGGGTCGGTCGGGGGAATTCCCACATCTCTTCCTCTTTCTGCCAATGGCGGTTGGAACCAGCTCACGAAGAGCTGCTCTTTCCTGCTCTTCCCAGTGGTAAGTTGGTCCGTTGACATCTCTTTTGGTAGGAGTCTTTTTACCCAGAGAAATGGGCAAGTACAACAGAGCAGGCTGTTGTGTTTGTTCCCTGAGGAGCCAACAAATTCAGTTCTCTTCTCTTCTCCCTGCTTCTCATTGGTCAGAGGGCAAAGGAGTTGGGTGACAGCCTCTCTCAGGGGGAAGAGAATGATAAGGACAACCAGCTCACTCACGCAACAAGAGCAGCTCCAGGGTCCTCTTCAGCGTGGCCACTGTCACGTTTGTACTGTGAGTGTTTTCTGTGGAGCATATATAGGACATGAAACTCACCGCTTCAATCACTTCTTTTTTTTTTTTTTTTGGTTTTTCGAGACAGGGTTTCTCTGTGTAGCCCTGGCTGTCCTGGAACTCACTCTGTAGACCAGGCTGGCCTTGAACTCAGAAATCTGCCTGCCTCTGCCTCCCAAGTGCCGGGATTAAAGGTGTGCGCCACCACTGCCCGGCCTGCTTCAATCACTTCTAAGTGTACATACAGTTCAGCAGAACCGACTGTCTTACATTGCTGTGAAGCCGTAGCCGCCATCCACCTCCGTAGGTCTCCTTCCCCATAACCATCCCGGCCCCTACTTTGAGATATCCCAGGCTGGCCTGGAACACACTATCTAGCCAAGGATGACCATGAACTTCTAATTCTCCTGCCTCTGTCTCTGATCGCCTCCAATCCAGTTCCCGCAGTCCCAGGGATGAACGCAGGACACCCGAGGTCTGCTACTAACTGAGGCACAGCCCCAACCTCTCCAGAGTTCTTTTCTTCATGTAAAACTAAAACTCTTAGTCAGGCGTGGTGAACCATAGCTGTAATCCTGGTCCTCAGAAGGCTGAGACAGGAAGATGGGAGGGTCTGAGGACAGTCTGGGCTACAGAGACGGCCTGACTTGGTGGTGTTTATTTAACCCAAGCGCTTGGGAGGCAGAGGCAAACGCGCTGTCTGCCCGTGATGGAAACAGGGCATGACTGTATTTTGAATACTTGTTGTTTATGGCAGGGTAAGTCCTGTACATTGGCTCTGTCTCCCCGCTTCCTTTGTTTATCCTGGAGCTAGCAAATGGTCCCGTGTAAACATTTGCTTGGTGTTCTGTGAACTATGCCTGGCTTTTTCTCCGGTTGTTCCTGCAGCTCTGGCAAATGCCTGATAGTTTTGCTTTCTTGACGGTGTTAGCTAACACGTGTTCCATTTATTCTCGTCCCTCTCTCTGATGCTCCAGACTGTCTGGTACCATAGGCCCTTGCATCGCTGACTAAATTCCTTACCCCCACACAGGTCCCCAGTTCTTCTTAGGACAATGCATATTGAAGAACATTTTGCTGGAAATTTCTGAAAAAAAAATGGTGTGTATCTCTTGAACAGATACCCACTTTCTCTTCATTATTATTCCTTGAATCTATCATTCAAGCCTAGCGATTATTTACACAGCATTCTCACCACATCACATATTAAAAGTAATTACAGATGACCTAAATCTACAAGAGGATATGGGTAGATTATCCAGATTCTATGGCAGTTGTTAGGATATTTTTTTTTGTCTTTGAAAAGGATCCTGGAAGCAATCCCCAATGTAGTAGGCAGCTTCCTGTCACTGTTGCAAAATGCCAGACACAAGTAACGTAGGGGGAGGAGAGATTTCTTTTAGTGAATGGTTGCAGAGGTTTTTGTCTACGACTATGTTGCTCTGGCCTGTAGTGAGGCAGCCCCTCATGACTGGTGTAAGGTAGAGGACTTTTCACTTCGGGCTTCAGTGTCCTCCTCCAGGGCATAGCCCACAGATGTAACTTCCTCCCAACAGGCTCCACCCCCGTGATGGTTCCACACCCCTCTCTCCCATAGCTCCATGACGATGTATGATTCAATACAAGGACCTTTGGGGAACATCCCATATCCAAACAATAACAGCTTCCTGGAGAAGGCTGTGCTTAGCTTCCACACAAGCCCTCTTCTCAGTCTTACACTTGCTTTTAACTTACCCTGCTGCCTCCAAATTCTGGTGCCTCGTGCTTTCTGTGGAGTAGATCAGCTTTCTGCTCATGTGGTGCCTTCTCTCCAAACACTTCAGCCTGTATCACCATCTGCTTGCTGTCTCCCAGACTTGCTTGAAACCTGTCTATAATTATTTCCTTTTATAGTCTCCTAGTTTTAGAGTTTATATTGTAAAAAAAAAAATGCATCTGCCTTCCTGTTAGTGGGATTTTAGGTGAAAGGCTAAACATAGGTAGCTGCGTCTGGTAGGAATCAGCAGGAATCAGCATCTCTCCTGACAGCTCCTGATGTTCTCAGCGGAGACTGAGCACTGGCACCACGTGTCTGCTAGTATCCGGTCTTTGGATTCTCATACCAGGGAGATCAGAACTGGTGAGAAATTAATGGTTCTCTTCTGGCTCCATCTGGGGACACTGTGACACTGGAAATCTGTGGTGACAGGTGATAATAACTTCAGCCTGTGATGACAACTTCAAGGGTGTCATTTGTTTTCGGTGCTAACCTGTTCAGTCATGTCCTGGCTTGGACTTGGTAGGGTCCAGAGAAGCTGATAGCAGAAGCTGGCCTGGATGTAGGAGTTCTGGCGGCAGGTACCAGTGGTGGCTGGGAGAATAGAGACCAGTGAGCCTCAGGCACATAGCTGTGGGTGAGGGCTGAGGTTCCAAGGGGTGGCACATGGTGCTGGGTCTGTACCTATGGCAACAGCTAGAGTCAGATGTTTGGTCTGATAGCCTTGTGATGTCCTAGGCCTGAGGAGTCAGGACAGGGTTGCATTTTCAGTCCCTTCTTGAGCCTCATGAACCTACCCAGTTAATGGAGTTGGAGGGATCTGCAGATTAAGAGGAAAGGTTCACACCACCAAAAGAGGGCTGATGTAGACTACCCTGTCCGTCTGCATCCAAAGTTCCAAACCCAAATCTACACTTAGCTGCTGCTCAGGCTCTGAGAGAACTTGGGGGTGGGGTGGGGAGAGGAAGCCACAGATGCAGAGAGGTCAGAATGTAAATACAGAACTAGAAATAGCCACAGTTAACGCAGTCTAGGGAGATATGGGAATGTCTGCAGGACAGATCTGGGTAGGGACATAGACAGACACAGATATCTAGACAGCAGCAGAGTATCTGTGGGCAAAGTCACCCTGAAAATAGCTGCCACCCAGGCAGACCACTTTGCAGGTCCTTCAGCAGCCATGCAAGTGAGGCACGTGCAGGGAAGATGGTGCCCATTCTGTCATTTGTCCTCCAAGGGACAGGGCACAGGGACACCACACACCCTAGGTTTCCCCATCTGTGAATTGCAAAACCTCTTGATTCAAGGTGCTTGGTGGCCAGTCTCATGGGACCTGCCCAGACAGTAGAAACAGCTCAAGATGTAGTGGGCTGATGTGGGAAATGGTACCCACTGGGCAGGACATGCTTCTTGCCACAAGTGCTTGTTTCGTTGAGGAACCCAAGAAAGTCTGAGAGGACCGGGGAAGATGTACCCCGAGAAAGTGATGCTGAGGCTGAAACTGAAGGAGAGCAGAAGAGGGCAGAGCTCTTAGCAAGGAAGGCAGGGACGATGGCAGAGAACATGGGGTCAGGAGTGCTGTGAACTGAATAGTGACAGGAACAGGAGGAGGCTGGAAGTGAGACCAGGGGCCTCCCTAGCCGCTTGCTGTCTGCTGGACATCAGAACATCCCCACTTTGGTTTCTGAGCATGTAGACCTGCACCCCATTCCTCTGTACAACATTCCCAGGTACTGCTACCTCCCAACCCCCTTGAGTGACTGGGAGCAGTGACAGGTCCCAAGATTTCATTGATTTCTTCCCTTTATCATATAACTGTTGGGAGTCAGACCTGGGACAAACAGCTGAGGTGCATATCAGACACACCAAACATCAGGTTCTCCCAGCATCCCTCAGTCCCTAGCTGATAGGGCATACATACCCTGCCCTCTGCTCTGAGGTTTTCAGCAGAGGAACTGGGCTTCCTCTCCCTCCAGACACACTTCCCTATATTACACAGACATTTTGGTTTCCCATTCTCCTCTTCTTTTTCTTCTTTTCTTCTTCTTCTTCTCCTCCTTCTTTCTCCTCCTTCTCCTTCTTCTTCTTCCCCTTCTTTCCTCTTCCCCCTCTCCTCTGTCTCCCTCCCTGTGGTGACATCCCTGGCCATGTTCCTTACCTGCCTTTATGTATTTTAATCTGGCTTGAATTGGCGCATTTCACTGGAGGAAAATAACTTACCAATAACCTGCCCTGACGTCACAGAAGTCTTGGCCATAAGATCTTGGGACCCAAGCCATAACTCAGAAGCCCTTTTGGTGGGTAAGTAGCCCTTAACTCAGGGTAAGGGAGGGAGCTGAAAATTCATGGTACAGTCCCTTTAGCTTTTTGTAGTGGGATGGAATTCTGGCCTGACTTCCCCTGAGCTCAAGGGTGATCCCCCAGAACCTGGCCCTGATCCAACCCAGTTCCACTTACTCTCCCTTGGGCTGATGGCCTGGAACTAGATCCCACCAGAACACCCTTGTGGGGAAGAAAGCTCAAAGAGAAATCAGAAAGGGATGCCGTCACTGGGCTTGCTGGGTGGTTCAGTGCGTCCTGCTTTTTTTTTTTTTTTTTTTTAATAACCAGACCTGCTCTGTTATTTCCTTTGATTAAGGTTCTGTTTTCCCTCAGCCCACTGGATCCATCTTCAGTTATTTAATTCTAACTGTAATAAAAAAAATTTCCATTGAACTACTCAGGAATGCAATATGAGGCTGCCAAGCAAACGACAGGCCTGGGAGGGTGGGATGGAGTGGAGAGGAGCCCACAGGGCTTTGTCATTTCCTTGTGCTCCTGCGCTTAGATCTGAGCACGCCTGACTCAGGATGAGGGCTGGGAGATGCACTAAGCATATGCCAGGGTCTTTGGGAAACAGGAGAGACTTATGCTGGCCTTGGCAGCAGGGGGCTGTCTCCTTCAGTCATAGTTACTTTACTTCTGCGGGTGTGCTAGGTCCTGAGTCTCTGCCTACCTGTGTTGTAGAGGCTACTGGCCACATTTCAGTACCAGGGGAGACCGCCTGAGGCACACTGAAAGTATTTTTGGGTTAGACTGAAGCCACATGTTCCGATCAATCCAGACCTCCAACCACACTGTCCAAACTGTTCTTATTTGCATTTATGTGTGTGTGTGTGGGTGTGGGTGGGTGAACAGGGCAGGTTCTTACCGTATTGCCTAGGCTGTCTGGAACTCCTTCTACCTCAGCCTTCTGAGGGGAGGCCCCCAGGTTCACACCATGGGTCCCTGGTCCAGTTTCTATCTTTGAGCGTCATTTCCTTCCTTCTGATCTTGCCTCAGCCCCTGTAAACTCTGACACTTGAGTTTGGATTCCCTTTGGCCTCCCTAGAACAATCGTCAGGCCCAGCTGGCTCATCCTGGTTCCTGAGGTCACTGCAGGAGAGATGGCTTCCCAGCTCCAGGAAAACCCCTACTTTGGAGGTTTTTAAATATGTTTTACAGAAATCTACAAAGTCAACATAAACACATTTTACCCTACACGAGAGTGTGCTTATCTTTCTCTGTGTCTCTGTTTTCAGGACCGGCACCTTGATATCACCATAGTGTGCTATAAAACCCATGCATATGGATGAGACTCAGTTGGTAGAGTGTTTGCCTAGTAGTGTGTGGGCTAGTTTATGTCAACCTGACACAAGCTAGAGCGTCTTTTAAGATGAGGGAACCTCACCCGAGAAAAGGCTTCCACCAGCTTGGCCTGTGGTGCATTTTCTTGATTGACGATGCCTATGGGAGGGGCCACCTCACTGTGGGCGGGGCCACTCCTTGACTGTTGGTCCCGGGTGGTGTAAGAAAGCTACCAGGACAAGCTAGTAAGCCATAGGATCCAAACCTTACTGGAAGCTGAGTCCAAGTTTAGGTTTCCACTAGAGTCAGGTTAAGAGGGCTGGCCTCATTCGGGCCCCAGCTGCTTCTTTTAGACTAGAAATTTCCACAAGAGGTTTATATCCATAGAATTATAAGAATAAACATCATCAGGTTCTGCCTGGAGATAAAGCAAGCCCTCATCAGGCAACGTGCAGCCATGGCAGTAAACACATGTAGCTGGTTCTAGTGGAGGTCCTGGGTCACCAGGAGGGGTGTGTTTGCATGTCAGCACTTCACCTGTAGGTTCATCTGTTTTGTGCTACAGGGCAGCAGGGGTCCCAGATGAATCTGCCAGTCAACTCTTGGGATGGGAAATCAGATCGAGGCTGGTGGGGTGGCTTGTAGGTAAGAGCTCATTTTGTTCTTTCAGAGGATCCAAGTTCACTCCCTAGCGCCATGCCAGGTAGCTCACAACCATCTATAATTCCAAATCCAGAGCCACAATGGCTTTTCTGGCCATGCCTCTGCCCTTCACCTCTGGCTTCTCTGAGCACCTATACTCAACGGCATAGCAACCCCTGCCCCACCAGAATGTCACATCTGAACTTTGGAGCTGCCTAACCTGAGGGTCCCCCGGGAAGCCCACCCTTAGGTGCTGGTCTAGGTGCTGACCTCAGGCTCCAGGTCCTGTCCTTAGGAGGAACAGAAGAGGAAGAGAGAGGAATTCTATATTGGTTAAAAACTCAAGCTCTGGGCTTGAGCAGTTCTGAGTTAGATACCCCGCCGTGTTACAGGGTGTGTGTCTTTGGGAATGTTGTATGATTTTTAAAAGGCTGGTTTTCTCATTTTAAATATGGAGTTAGTCATGCTTCTTTCTTGAAGCCCCTACGGGTTCAAGTGTAAAAAGCTTAGTAGATAAGAAATGCTTGCTTAATGGCTACCCGAGGCTACTGTCATTAGATTCACTTGGTGGCTCAAGATGGCCAACTTTCCCTGTACAGCCTGACCATGCCTGTATTCAGCTTCAGGATGTTCTTGAACCTGACCCTAGTTTCTCTGTTTCTCTTTGGACTTGACCACATGCTATATACTGCCAGGCAGGAGACATTAGAGAGGAACTCCCAAGCTATATAGTATGCTTAAAGGTGAGCTCCAGGACAGACAGGGCTATACAGAGAAGCCCTGTCTCGAAAAACAAAAACAAAAACAAAAAGGTACATACGTAAAGGACTTGATTGATATCTCCTTCTTCCCAAATACTGTCTCTTTGCTTGTCTCACTCAGAGCATCCCTGATGACAGTCTATTCCCTTTGTGTTTCCAAGGGAAGCTGATCTTGGACCACACCATGGTCCATGTCTGTGTGAAAGACTAGGGCCTGGGCTAGCTTTTGCCCAGTACACATAAAGCCCTGGGTTCAAATCTCAGAAGGATGGGACCAGTGTCACCTAATTCAGGATCCTGACTGCCCCATCCCAGGCCAGAGTCAGGCCTCCTAGTGATGGTGACAGAGATGACCATCCTAAGGATAGGGCGGGGTTATCCAGTACAGACTAGAAGGATGGGTGCCCTCCCTCATACTGAGCAAGGCTTGTGTCATAGGGCCTATAGTGGAGGCTGTATTCAGAGTCTTAACTGCAAGTGCTCTTACAGACTGCTAGTTAGTCCATCTTTCCGTCTATCCAATCTTGTGCGAATTCATGTGTCACATCTCAGATCTCCTCTCCATTCAAAAGCTGCTGTGCCTGGAAGAATGAAAAACAGAGACCTGTTTCTCATTGTGTTGTTTGTTCTTGGAATCTGCCTTAATTAGTGTTTTACTGCTGTGAAGAAACACCATGGCCAAGGCAACTTATAAAAATATAATTTAACTGTGGGACTACAGTTTCAGAAGGCTAGTCTATGATGATCATGGCAAGGAGCGTGGTGGCAGGCAGGGGGCCAGCCAGCGTAGTGCTCTTCTAACCTCTTCTAACAAAACCATGCCTCCTCTAACAAAGCCACAACCCTAATTCCTCTAAGACAGTTTTACTAACCCAGGACCAAGCATTTAAACATCCGAGCTGCTTACTCAAACTACCACAGGGACCCGGAACTGTGAGCAAGAATAGGAGAGTCCTCACACCTCCGCAGTGGAGATCACTGTGATTTTCTGGAATGAAGACTTGCAAAATAACTGGGGTATATTATGAAGGTCTGACGCCGCAAGTGAACGTGAGGCTCGACCACATGCCACAGCTGCGCCGTCCGTGTGCCCCCTACCTGTTACCTGCCCACATACAATGCCCTCAGTGTGGCATACCAGCTGGAAGGTGCAGGAGATGGCACAGTGCTCACAGGCCATCTGTTTCTCACTTTAGGAACGCAGAGAGGTGAGGCTGCCACGCCCACTTGTCAACCGCTAAAGCTTAATTGGGCCAGAAATACTCTCCGGTTCCTGCTTCTGCAAGACAGATCTCAGCTGTCACCAAGCATCTGTGGCATCCGGAAGGGACGAGCAGAGTTCTGTGGGCTGGAAGCTTGGAGAACAGATGTCCCTCGTCTGTGCCAGTTATGCACAGAGGTTTGTTTTCTTTTGCCTGGACGCTGTGCGTGACCACCGCATTCCAGGGCTCACCTGTGCGTGATCACCACGTTCCAGGGCTCTGGAAGCTCCCTCAATGGCACTTCCTCTCCTGCTCAGGGTATTTTTTGGATTTCTCTGTTGACATGGTCAAAAGCAATGGTCAGAATGAGCAGGAAGGAGGAATGACAGGGGGGTGGGGGTGGGGGGTGGGGAGGCAGCACACTTAGATACAGGGGTGTGGGGAGGCAGCATTCTTATAGATTTCCTAGATTGACAAGTATTATTGAGCACTTACTATATCTAGTGATGACCTGGACAAGGCCTGAATTTGTAGCTGGACAGAGACACAGACAAGCCAACTGTCTTAGTCCGGGTTTCTATTCCTGCACAAACATCATGACCAAGAAGCAAGTTGGGGAGGAAAGGGTTTATTTAGCTTACAATTCCATACTGCTGTTTATCACCAAGGAAGTCAGGATTGGAACTCAAACAGGTCAGGAAGCAGGAGCTGATGCAGAGATGTTCTTTACTGGCTTCCTCCCCCTGGTTTGCTCAGCCTGCTCTCTTATAGAACCAAGATTACCAGCCCAGAGATGGTCCCACCCACAAGGGGGCCTCCCCCTTGATCACTAATTGAGAAAATGCCTTACATTTGGATCTCGTGGAGGCATTTCCTCAACTGAAGCTCCTTTTTCTGTGATAACTCCAGCTGTGTCAAGTTGACACAAAACAAGCCAGTACACCAACTTATATCATTGATAATATCTGACAGTGAAATAGGCTTTGAAGAAAAACAAAGCAAAGTTGGGAGAGAGGGAAGGAAGGGTTTAATTTGGATGGGATAGTCAGTGTAAAGGGAACAGAAAGACCAGTCCCCTTTGGGGACATTAAGGCTCTGTAGGACCCGCACTGGAAAGGAGCAGAGAGGTGTGCAGTCCTGGAGATGCCACAGAGAGTTGAGATGGGCAGCACCCGGAGGCGGGGAGTGGATGACTAGATGTATGCACTGCATGGCTCCCTAGATAGCCCTGCATGGAAACTGAGGTTCTGGCTTTATGGTTCTCAGAGAACAGGCCTGCTAGGCATGGTAACCTCAGCAGAGTACATGGATGAACTGGAGCCCCAGCGAGCAAGTGTGTAGTCCAGGGCTCAGGGCTCAGGGCTCAGGACAAGGGGCCCCCATGAGCCAGAGGCATGCATCTCCTCACAGGCACACTAATTGCTTTCCCAGTGCATAACATGCTCACAGGGGGCAATGGGGCAAAGGGAAGTTCTGGTGGGAATTGCCTATGTCTCCAAGGGTCTCGATTAGTAGTCTCAGGGCACAGGCAGGCTGACTCTGGAAGCCCAAATGCTGGCTGGATTGATCCTCAATGCAGTCATTTCCCCAAAACCTCTCCTTACAGAGACTTTAAAAATATCCCAGTTACTGCCAAACTGAGACTCCTCCTAGACTCAGGGCAGGGTGAGCCCCAGGCGGGTACGTCACCCAGTGAATGACACTTCTGTTCCTGTCTTTAATCAAAGCAACCAAAAGGTTAGCCATGGACGTGAAAGGGTGTGGGGTTTGCTGACTTTCCTGGTATCACTGAAGACGGTTCATCCTTAATCCTGTGTCGTCTCCCTCTTCTCCCAGTGCCCAGTCTTAGCACTCCAGAAGCCCAGTGGAAAGCCAATGAAGGCACTTGGAAGTTTGAGGCCCCAAGATGGTGCTGAGTATTATCCCTAGTGGGTTTTTCTGGTGCTTCCAAGGTTTGTGATACTGTCACAGTGACCCTTGGGTCTGCTCAAAGAGGATGCCACTGGCCATCGCAGGTGTGTGTGTGTGTGTGTGTAGAACGAACGGAAGCTGCATAGAGGAAACCAAATTGTCAGTTTTCTTCACTCATAGACAGCTGCCTTGGCACTTGGGGATGAAGCAATGAATGGTCCCTGAGCCCAGCCCACAGGCTTGCTGACAAGGTGACCAGCCCAGCACCGAGAAGCAGGCGCCCCAAGTGAAGCCCCAAGTCAGATCAGCTTGTGGAGAAGAGTGTGAAACTGGCCAGTGCTTTCACTTCTCTCAGCCCCACGATGGACTCATAAACACAGAGTATGTGCAGGGAAATGAGGAAGGCAGCCTGAGGAAGCTTTTTCTACTCTTGAGGGAAATTCAGCGACTGGCATCCTGTCCCCTGCATTTCCAGCAAAGGCCAGGAAGATCTTTTGGGTATGGAGAGAGTGTAGAGAGAAGCAGAGTGTACTTTAATATAGTTTAAAGAGAGATATGTTGGGAGTGGAAGGAAGGAAAGGTCAGGGGAAGGAAAGAAGAGGCTATGTGGGAATGAGCATCCCTCTTCTTCTGAACCCCCACTCCTACATGGTGCACCCACCCCCACGTGTGTCTGCATCTACACTGTCAGATACAGAAGGGATGAGAGCTTGGAGGGCACCCAGGAGGGGGAAGGCAAAGGAAAGGATAAGGAAAGGAAAGGAAACCACATTGGGGATTGTGGTTGGCAAGCCGGGGGTCTCCTTGGGTTGGTCAGCTTTCTCTTGCAGCAATGAAAGAGCCTTAGCTAGAATGGTTGATTTTACTCACGTTTTCAGAAGTTTCAAGTTCATGGCTGACTGGCTCTGCTGGCTTTTGGGCTATGGCAAGGCAGTGCTCCACTGTAATGGAGCTCTTGATGGTATGAACGGCTCAAGAGAGAAAGAGAAAGAAAGAAGGGAAGAAAGAAAGAAAGAAAGACAGACAAAATCAAGCAAACAAGAAAAGAAAGAATGGGAGAGGTAGCTCCATAATCCACTTTAAAGATTCGTTCCCCAGTGATCTGAAGACATCCTGGTAGGTCCCACCTCTTAAAGGTACCAACACCTCTTTAATTTGTTTTCTTGAGACAGGGTTTCTCTGTGTAGCCCTGGCTGTCCTAGAATTCACTCTGTAGACCAGGCTGGTTTCAAACTCAGAGATCCACCTGCCTCTGCCTCCCAAGTGCTAAGATTAAAGGCGTGTGCCACCACTGCCCGGGCAATACTGCTTACTATAGCACTACTCCTGAGAGATTAAGCCTTTAATATACATGTGTTCAGGAACATTCCAGAGCCAAACTATAGCAGTTAGTCCTCCACGTGCTGGTGACTCTGCCCAGTGCTGGGGAGGGGAAGGGAAATGTCTGAGAGGCGTCCACGGAGGGAGCTGTGCTCAAGCTGTCTCCAGTGAGTCAGACAAGTGACAAGCATCCAAGTTGGAATGTGAGCCTCACCTTGAGGAACAGCGGGCCTGTTTGTATTTTAATGTTTTGGTATTCCCGTTTTAAAAACATCCCTCTATTTTCCAACTGAAACCTGAAGAAAGGCTGAGGTTTGGGTTTTCTTTTGGCTAGAAGGGATTGGATTATACCATCTCCCTAGCTAGATGGCCCATGACCAAGACCTGTAGGAACTGGGACAATCATTTCTGTCACTGCCTTCAGGGTGAGTCATTAGTGGCCCTGGATTTGAATGGAGAAAGGGAACTGTCTTATTTAGAATTATCAGGACTGTCATCTTGTAGCAAATTCTCCAAATTACTTCATCTTACAATATTGTCAGCACATGAAACAAGTCCAAACCAGTGTCTCATCCTTGCCACATGAGGGGCATTGAGCCAGCCTCCCCTCTGTAGTGGGATTGAGGGCTATTCTGACTTTTAAAAATGTGAGATAGAGTGTGTTACATGTGACCAAAGCTGTGACAACAGATTGTAAGGGAACACAGACTGTGATCCCAATAAATACATATAGCAAATTGCTCCGATGCATATTCAATGTTACAATAAAAAAAAAAACCTGTGTGATAAAAAAGTTCATGCAAGTGACTAATTTTCTACATTTTAATCTCCCCTTTGAGTATTTCTTAGGCCTGCTGTGAGATTTGAGATTGGTTGACCCTATCCTGGCTTGGGAGATGTCTAGGGAGTATAGCCTAGTTCTTGTAGTAACAGGGCTCCAGGGCCCTCTTCACACCAAAAGCAGGAGATAGACCCTATTTTGTGATTCCTGAGCTCAGGGCCTGGCATCCTGATTTGTGGGGCTGGGGGGCCAGGGCACTGGGAGCAGCTGGTCTGGAGCAAGATTGGGGTTGAGTTGTGTCCAACCCCGGAAATCTCAACCTGACATCAGTAGGAGCCATTCCCTGCTTGGCCCCAAACCTGCATATCTCTATACATGTAACCCTGTGCCCCGAACTTTGCCTCACTGGAGGAGGTCATATAGCGAGGCAGCCAGGTCAAACTTCCTCATCCCTTATAAAGTCACATCTGGAAGTACCCAGAATTCCTACTTATGCAAATGAGGCATCCCCAACACCCTGGCTCCAGCCAATGATGTACACTCATCCGGAAGACCCCCCCCCCACTACACAAAAGGTTTAAAAAGCTTTTGTTTCCTCACCCTCCCACCCGCTTGATCTGTCCTGCTGAAGCCTGCCTCCTGAGAGTTTGTTCCCACTCTGCTCACTCGCTCCTGAGGTCTCATTCACCACCACCCCCTCCACCCCCCCCACCCCACCCCCGCATCAATTCGGGCCATCACCTGTAGCCGTTCCTGCCTTGCTTTCCCTCTCAGGCCACCACTCATGATCACGCCGGTAGGTGTGGGGGAACAGAGTGGCAACGACACTGCTTTATAAATGGAGTCCTCCTTGTGACCAGTGGAGTGTAAGTCCTGCTAGATAGAGGGCTTCCCTCGCTAGTTCAGCTCCTATTATGTCCCTAATCATCCCTCTCTACTTGTGGTGGTTTGAATATACTTGGCCCATGGGAAGTGGCACTATTGGTAGCTGTGGCTTGTTATTGGAAGTGTGCCACTGTGTAGGTAGGTGAGCTTTGAGGACCCCAAGGGCTCAAGCTCTGCCCAGGGCTGGAGAGAGTCTCCTTCCTGCTGGCTGCCTAAGGAAACCAGTTTCTCCTGGTTGCCTTCATATCAAGAGGTAGAACTCTCAGCTCCTTCTCCAGCACCTTGCCTGCCTGCACGCTACCATGCTTCTGCTGTGATGATGATGGACTGAACCTCTGAAACTGCAAGCCAACGCCAATTAAATGTTTGCCTTTATATGAGTTGCCTTGGTTATGGTGTCTCTTCACAGCAATAAAACCTTAAGATACTACTTTTGACTGCTGTCTTTGACTGGTAGAACCCAGTATTTCTTCCCCCTAAAATGTCTAAATGCTGCTTGATATTGGGGGGTTCTGCCTCTTTTGAGACGCCCCCATTCCTCCTAATGCCAACTCCAAACCTGAATCACCTACCTGTGAACAGTTCTGTCACCTCTGAGATCTATTTGCTTAGCTGGACTGTCACTTTAGCTCAGCAGTGAGGTGGGCCCTTTTCTGCCTGTGTTCTGGCACTGAGTCTGGAGCTGGTCCTCTTGGCTGGCACCTGACGTGATCTTTACTGATCTCTTCCTGGAGCATTGGGTGGCACCTGCCTCACTCTGAGCTTGTAATACCTGTGATGGTGAATCATGGTAGCTATGATAGTGATGGCTGTTGTGGTTATTACTCTGGGGGGGGTCTTGCTGCACCCCCTTATTGCCTTTAAATATCTATTCAGACCATATTGTTCCCAAATAAAAGTCACAGAGATCTTTAGATTTATAATAAGCTGTAAAGCACTAGAGCTGGGCAGATATCAACCCTCTGTGCTATTTTATCTACTTCCCTGTCAAAATCCCCGAGATATTACTTGCCATATGTTTCGTTTGGACTGCTCCTGCTCCATCAAGCCAGCCCTCACAGTCATGCATTCATAATCCACCTACCCCATGGCTACCTCCCTTCTTCTCCCTGGATCTCCTCCTGGTCCCTGCCCGAGTCTCCAAGGCCCTGGAACCTTTGCTCCATCTCCCTCTCTTCTGTCCACCCCAGGCTGTAGGCATCTTAATTAACTAACCAGGGATAAGTTGGGGTGCAAGGTTTACACAGCACAAGCTGGTGCACGTGAGGATCTCCTCGTCAGGGGTGACTAGATCTTGGGGGCCAGCATGTAGCATCTGGATACATAGCAGCCCCAGACCAACCCCCTATAGATGGTAAGAATGGTGCTGATGCCAAGGATGGTAGGGTTAGTGATCATGGCCGGGATAATGAGGATGGTGAGGATGGAGACAGTCATCTCTGTGCCTGTGCTACCTCCTTTTTTTTTAAATAAAAAATTTAGATATTATGAGAAAGGGATGCTAGTAAGGAACTGGTGTGCCAGCCAACGACCACATCTCTGCCTCTGCCGCTCTTGTTCTCTCTCTCTACCGTGGTTGCTCAAGCACTTGTCTGTTGGAGCATTTCAAAGCAAACCTCACATGTTATTTCAGTCATAAGTCTATGAGGCCTTCAGTCATTTTTATTTTTGTGTGCATGGGTGTTTTGTTTGCCTATATGTCTGGTGCTCATGGAAGTCAGAAGGTGTCAGGTTCCCTAGATCTGGCATTACAGATCTTATAAGTCACTGTGTGTGTGTGTGTGCTGGGAATAGAGCCTAGGTCCTCTTGAAAAGCAGCCAGTGCTCTTAACCTCTAAGCCATCTCTCTTGCCCTTATTCTGAATTTATAATGAATGTCAGGTGTGTGTGTGTCTTTAAGCCATTATCATACTTAACATAAATTTACTGAATTGTCTCTGTATGATTACCTTCATCTAATTATCTTTTACCAGTTGATTTTTCTAAATTTGGAACCAGACAAAGTTTGCAATTTATATGAAGTTTTTCTCAAAACTCCTGACTCTGGAAGAGCCTCTCCCCTCTGTCCCGCCTGTGATTTGTTAGGGAGTCTGAGTGATTCGTTGAGGAGGACACGCAACATTCTGGACAGTGATGCTTTAGCATCCTTACATGTTAACTGTACTTGCTAGGAGCTCTCACTGAGACCCAGGGGCATGACCAGACTCAGGGTGGGATGGGAACAGGGGTGCGCGCCCCACTCCTGGAAGTATTTTATCACTGACTCGTGCATGCTCACAGACTTACCATCACTCTCATTGCTGGGTCAGTCTTTCTACAAAGCACCCTGGGTTTGGATCTGTCCCGTGCAGGAATATTTCAGAGTGCTTGCCTTTCGAGCAGCCCCCTGATGAAGGCACACAGTGACTGGCTTGCTCTTTTGTCTTACCTGGCAGACTTAGGACTTTTAGCACAGCTTGGGCACACTGGAGTTTCTTGCATTTGTACAGGATGCAATCTCCTATTAAAGTTAAGAGGGGGGAAAAAGCCCACAAGTTTCTACAAATATTTTAATTAAAATTTAAGGTTGAAGGT
This sequence comes from Mus caroli, assembly GCF_978045245.1. Classification (NCBI taxonomy): domain Eukaryota; kingdom Metazoa; phylum Chordata; class Mammalia; order Rodentia; family Muridae; genus Mus; species Mus caroli. Next base: position 178,310,107 of record NW_028227256.1, on the reverse strand, counting down.
TTCTGCTTAACTTGGCTGGGCTTGTACTTTATTTTTCACCACTGAAAGGCTTGGTTTTTAAATGACGTTATGCCTCTTCCACCATGCAACTGTCACGGTTTCACAAAAGCTGGGAATGTGGCCTCCAGTGAGGTGCTTATTGAATGCAGTGCAAGGTCTCCACTTCATGCATACCCCACCAGGACTGGATTGTCACAGTTCTCTGTGTGAGAGTCACTGGAGCAATTAAAGTTTCCACGTTGTTGTATGCTGTCAGGCACATTTCTTTCCACTTTTTCTCAATGTTTCAGATTTGCATATTGCCTTGCTAATATTGTTTAAATAAATCTAGATTCAAAGTTTAAAATGATAAGCCAGGAGGCACTTGGAGATGCCTAGTTCTTACCTCTACCTCTTACATCTATTTCTTCTCCTTATGTAAGTGACTTTTATTAGTACTTGATTTCCATTCATTAATCTTTAGAACCACAACCAATATGTATATATGCGCATTCTCCCTCCTGCTTTGTAACTGATGACAACACTGTCTTGTGGTTGCTCTTCCCAGTGAGACATGAAGCTGCTTTCTCCTGTGTAAAGACTGCCTTTGTATCCCTCGGAAGCTGATTTTTGTACTGGCAGAGATCTGGTTACAGCCTGGACTTTGGTATTATTACTCCAGTTACTCAGCACATGATCCATATTTTGTAAATACTCCCTCTCTCACCTTCTGATTGGTTTTAATAAAAAGCCGGATGGCCTACAACAAAGGCAGGAAAGGAAGGTGGGACTTCCAGGCAGAGAGAGGAGAACTCTGGGAGAGAGTCATGAGAATTTGCCTGCCGGACAGGGAGAAAGAAGAAGGCTGGAACTGAAGGAGGGCTAACTAAGGAGCCACAGGGCAGGACAGAGGCAAAGCCAGTATTGTCAGGTTAGAATAGCTGAGAATCTGCCCAGCTATAGTGCCCGAGGCTTATAATACATATAAAATAAGTCTCTGTGTCCTTATTCAAGAGCCAGGCTGTCCCCAAGAAAATTACAGTTATATATGATGACCCTGGTTATAAGTGGAGAGCAGTGGAGACCTGAGGCCTGGGAAGCAGCTTTCCCTGGCTCTACAGTTAGAGCATAAGCCTGCTAGGGCTGCTGTCACGGAGCACCATATATTGCGGCTAGAATGATGGGGTTCATTTCCTTGAATTGCTGGGAACTGAGATCAAGGTTACAGCTACGTTGGGTTCTCATGGCCATCTTCTTGAGTGTCCACCCCCTTGTGTACGTGTACCCCTAGAGTACCTTCGTGCGGTTAGTTTCCTTATAAGCATGACAGTGGATTGGATTAGGCCTCCACAGGAGCCAAAGTTTAACTGTTAAAATCTGTGTCTCCCAATTCCGCCACATCCTGAAGTACTGCTGGCTGTGGACTTTACATATAAGTTTCAGGGTTTACATACATTTTTGACTAGCTCCAGTTCTCATGGCTGCGTGTAGGATGTGTGTCCACACATTAAGACCTGTCGGTGATGCTGAAGCACACGATTTTAATCTTAGAAAATGGGCTCCAACGTAATAAAGATGAGATGGATAAGAATCCAAGTAGTAAAGCAAGATTTGGAAAGCAAGGTAGGGCCAGAGAGACGGGCGACTCCGCAGCTGAAGTGCGTGTCGCCAAGCCTGACAACCACACATGCTCTATGGCATGCACCTCCGGTCCACATAAAAAAGATTAAATGGAGATCCCGGCCCCTCCCACCATGATATCAGTTCAAGTGAATGGTTTTCAGAGAACATCTCATTCCTCTCTAGGCTGTGATTGGCATCTTGCTCAATAGGGTTCTACCTACCCATATCTAATTAGCATGGGAAAAGTTGCAGACTAGGACAGTGTTGGCCAGACTATTAATATCAGCTGTGTCCCCGGCAAGCTCTGAGTAACTTGTCTCTTCTACAGCTTCAGTACTGGTCCATGCTCTCACTTTCTGAGTACATATTTCTTTCATAATGAAAGGAAAAGCCACACAGGTTGTTTAGACCTGGAATGGGTCCTCCTCTTCTCCCCTCCATTTTAGGCCTGATGAAGTCTGGTTAAAGAGGCCAACACTTTGCTCCTGGGCAGGAAAGAGAGACTTATAGTGTCATAAACTGAAGGTGGGGTGGTTGGCAAGGTGGGCATCCACCTAGACAGGAGGCCACGCCCAGGACAGAAACTTCTCTCAAAGGAACTAGTCCAGCTTGAAACAGAATGGGACTTCATGTGCAGCCACAGACAAGTGCACAAGGTGCCCTGCTTTGTGGTGGTATAAAGCAGTCCTAGCCCAGACAGGGGAGGGTTCCACTTTACAGCCAAATTGTACTGATGTCAACCCACCGTGGTCAGCTTGGATCCCACCCTTGGGGCTGCCTCAAGTTCCCATATGCCTTGACCAGTGAGTCCACAGGAGACAGGTGGTGAGCAGAGAAGGATGTATTATACAAAGAAATTAGCTCATGTGCCTATGGAAGCTGAGAAATTCTGTTATGTGCAGCTGACAAGCTGGGGACTCAGAAGAGTCTGAGCTGAAGGCCAAGACCAAAGGCAGAAGGCCAACATGAGACTGGAAGACAGCTTGAGTTCTCTCTTACGCAGCCCTTGCATCCCACTTGGCTTTAACTGCAATGGAAGGGAGGGCCCAGTCTATTTGACACACCCAAAATAATGTTAACTACATACATGGGCTCCCATAGCACAATCTAGTTGACACAGAAAGTTACCAGCACAGTGGAGATTAGAAGGGCCAGAGAGAGAAAAAAAAATCCCGAATTCTTTCTTCTTTATGTAACTAACCACCTTATCTCATGATCCTCAGACCAGCTCTCAGAAATTCGTTGGGCCCCGTAGACAGTCACCATATTTTTTCAAAGGGGAGACTGGCTTGGCTTTGCCAGTGGAAAGAGCCTTGCCAGTTAGCTGCTCAGGAGGAAGCAGGGACTCCTAGCTGGGATTAGGCAGCCTGTTTGGCTCAAGCCCCAGCAGCCAGAAGATGAGAGGAAGGAGGCCAGTGGTGCCTGCAGGGAGGTCCTGGGCGCAGGTGCCTTCCTGCTGTTGACACCACAGTGGGACACTGCTGGGGGGCTTCCTGAAGGCAGCACTCAGAATAGGCCTGAGGGAGAGTGAACAGCAAGTCCAGGCCTCAGAAGCTGCCCCTTCACCTAGCCTGAGGCAAAAACAGTGGGTCAGCAGCAGTTTCGAGACTTCCTCAGAAACTTCCTCAGCAACAGTTTCCAGACCCCTCTTCCCCCCACCAGCAAGTTTCCAGCCCCAACACCCAACAGATTAACACAGAGGTCACCTACCCTGGAATTCCCCTAATGTATTTAAAATCAGGCCTGCAAGTTCACTTGGTTGTCTTTCTGTGCTGGTAATGGGAGACCCAAGCATGCTAGACTTCTGCAGAATTTACATACCATTTGAGTCCAGGGTATCATTCTAAAGTGAACCATGGACCCTTATACTGCCAGCTAAGCTACACCCCCAGTCCCAGAAGCCCTTTCAGAGTGATTACAAACATGCATTTACTCAGATGCCTGCAGCTAATGATAGCCTTGGCATAAGCTTTATTTTTATTTTGTGTTTAAGTGATTTGCCTGCATGTATATACGTGCACCACTTGTGTGTTGTTTCCCCCCGATGCCAGAAAAGAGCATCAGGACTTCTGGGACTGGAGTAACAGACCATTGTGAGCCATCATGTGGGTGCTGGGAACTGAATCCTCTGAAAGAGCAGCCATTAACTGCTGAACCATTTCCCCAGCTCCCAGCGTCAGCTCTTCCTCTAAGATATTCAGAATCATACATGCTGTGTGCAAACATTCCTTGGATTTCTTGGTGGAAAAAAAGAAATAAAAAGGACACGACTGCTCTAGGTATGGTGGAGGAGGTTTATTGTAGACAGGAGGAAGATCATAGAAAGGGGAAGAGACAGAGCCGTCTGAGGGAGTCTGAAGTGGACGAGCCCAACCCACTGAGCAGGACCATGAGGGGGAGGTCAGCGGGGAGAGGGGACAGCCAGGAAGAAGCCAGAAGGGTAAAAAGAATCAAGCAGCCAAAATGGCTGAATTACATAGGGAAGAGTATTTGGGGAAGGACAGCCCTGCCCCTGGGCCCGAGAGTTCAGGGTAGGGGACTGGTATGCCAGCCAGGAGGACCCTGTAACAGATGGGGACTGAGGGATGCTGGGAAAACCTGGTGGCCGTGTCTGCGTTGATGTGTTAGTAGACATCTCAGCCTTTTGTCCCAGCTCTGAGATTGAAAGAACCTAGTGGGGAAACCCCGACTCAACTCCCGATTCAGCGTGCACCCAAGAATCACGAATAGAACACAACACCTTGATGTAACAACGCGAGGTATTTTAATGGCGGAGCTCCCGGTCGAAACGTATCTCACACAGGAGACAGTGGATTCGACCACGAGGCTTGGAAGCTAGGGGTTTTTATAGAAAAGGAGTGGGGCTGGGGGAGGAATTGGCGCGGTCTCACATGATTGGTCCATTTAAACATCAGCAGCCTGTTAACATTTAACTTAGGTCAGAGGGGTGGGAGATAGGGAGGCGATGGGCCTGCCCGGGCATGTCCTGGCCTGTTCTGCTATGTTCTCAGCCCCAGGTTTCAAAGCTCACAAACAACTCTTTGGGCTATTTGACATACATTACATGAATCACAGGTCTCAAGTTTTATTTCCTTTCAAGATGTAACATTTCTTTCTGCCCAGGTTGTGAAGGGCTGACAGGTGTATAAACATGTGGATGTTTTGAAGAATTATAGCAAACAAAACAGGTGTGGGAAAGATGGAGCTGGCTAAACTTACCCAGATCCTTAAAAAGAAAAAGAGAGATTTTAGCATCTATCCTCTGAGGACATAATGCCAACTTGCATGGAGAGTTTATGAGAATTATTAAATTTTAAATACTTAAGAAAAGTCAGCCCTCAGGAGGGACCATCGATTGCTTATTAAAAATGAGCCCCTGGGGATTTCTGTGCAGAATAACATATTTGAGTTGCATTATAGCATCTTCTGTCCTCAAAATTGATGTCAAATAGTGACTTTATAAGAAAAGGAAATGGGTAAGTTCGTTTCACTGACAGATGAAGATGTAAAAACATTTAAACATCAGCAAATAAAATACCAAGATGATTTTAAAACAATTCATGCATTTATGTTAGATTTATCTTAGGTATTTGGAAAGTCTAATACTAGAAAATTGTAAATCCGCTTACCGTATTAGGAGCCTAAAGTAGGAAAAATGCCTCATTATCTCAGTAGCAATCAGGTGTGTCTTTGATGAGTTTGAATAAAGTTACGCTAACAATGTTTAATATTAGGCACAAAGAACATTTCCTTGACAATAACACTAAACAAAAATCTAATAGGATAGGTCCCCCTTACAGACAGCACCTCTTTTCAGACAGATGGTGGCCAACTGATCTAAGGTTGATCCAAAGCGGCCTCAGGATCTCATGGTCATTTGTCCACATGGTTTGTCGCTAGCTTATAAGGGTGGTGGGCTTTGTAACAGGAGGGAAAGGGGTACCTGATAAGGAGTGGCACCCAGAACTTGGTTCTAAACCACAACTCCACTTTGACCTATTGTACTAATGTTCTATTTCTGTGAAGAGACACCATGATCAAGGCAACTCTTACTGAAAAAAAAAAAAAGCATTTAACTGGGGGCTTGCTTAGAGTTTTAGAGAGTTCGTCCGTTTTCATCTTAACGGTAACATGGCAGCACACAGACAAGCATGATCCTGGAGAAGTAGCTGAGAGCTATATACTGGTCTGCAGAGGGAGAACGAGAGAGAGAGAGAGAGAGAGAGAGAGAGAGAGAGAGAGAGGTGGGAGAGGGAGGGAGGGAGAGAGAGGGGGGAGAGGAAGAGAGAGAGGGAGGGAGGGAGGGAGGGAGGGGGAGGGAGAGGGGCTGAAAGAGGGAGAGAGAAGGAGGGAGAGAGAGGGGGAGTGAGAGGGAGGGAGGGAGGGAGAGAAAGAGAGAGGGGGGAGGGAGGGAGGGAGAGAGGGAGGGAGGGAGGGAGGGAGGGAGGGAGGGAGGGGGAGGGAGAGGGGCTGAAAGAGGGAGAGAGAAGGAGGGAGAGAGAGGAGGAGTGAGAGGGAGGGAGGGAGGGAGAGAAAGAGAGAGGGGGGAGGGAGGGAGGGAGAGAGGGAGGGAGGGAGGGAGGGAGGGAGGGAGGGAGGGAGGGAGGGAGGGAGGGCGAGCAAGAACACATGAGTTTTGAAACTAGTAAGCCTAACCCCAGTGAATCAATTCCTCCCACAAGGCCAAGCCTCCTAATCCTTCCTTCTCTTTCTCAGACAGTCCACCAGCTGGAGATTTAGCAAATATACAATCCAGTAGGGGCCCTTCTCATTCAAACCACCATGCTTGAGCAAGCCACTCAAAGTCACAAAGTCACACACCAGAAGGGCTTAGGGCTGGGGCTCAATCTAGGTCTTCTGGTTGGGAGCCATGAAGTCAGCTAGAGCTGTACCCCCTCCCATCCATGCTTCTAGGAGTCTGACCCCACTGAGGTGAAAGGGAGAGAGAGTGGGAGCTCTGGGGCTCTCAGCTGAGGCACTGACTGGGGAGGAGGCAAGTGCTTGGAGCATTTCTCAGTTTTCCCTTGGGATGCTTGTCATTCTTTCATTCGTTCATTCATTCATTCATTCATTCACCACAGCAGGAAGAAGCCTGATGGGATCCCTTCCGGCTCTGCATCTCTGCTGCAGTGGGGGAGGGGGAGTCTCTTGTGGCTTGGTTCCCTTGGTCTCTCTAATAGGCTAAGATAATACATGCACATCTGAGCAGTTGTTTGACACCCCCCCCCCCCCCCGTGCCCGGTTGTGAGTCATGTCTGCCTCACCTGGGGTTGGACAATGCAGAGAGGTAGGGGTTCTGCAGCCCATGGACTATTCAGCTCTCCCAATGGACCTGTGAGATCTACCAGGCACAGTGGAGCAGAAGTTGGTTTGATCTGACCTAGCTAGAGTTGACTACACCATCTACTGTTCTGATGAGACAGGCTGACTCCAAGACAGGCTTCAAATGGGCAGTTCAGGAGATTAGGCCTGAAAACCCAGGCTTCAGGCAGCCAGTCAGAAACTGTGCTGCCATCAGAGGCTGTCCCACCACCTGACCTGAAGCAAGGACAATGGGTCAGCAGTGTCCAGATAGCTCCCATGTTCTGGTAATGGAATGTCCTTAGAGCTGGAGTAAGAGAAAACCCACCTACCCAAGGACCCCTCAGCAACTGTTCCTAGCCTCCACCCCTCCCTCCCTGGTAATGGTTCTGGAATGCCTGGAGACAGAGCAAGGTAAAGCCCACCTACCCTAAGGCAAAGCCCACCTACCCTGGAGTCCCCCTGATGTGCTTTAGATCAGGCCTGTGAGCTCACTTGGTTGTCTCTCTATCTTGGTAATGGAGACCCCAGCATGCTGGACTTCTGCAGGATAAAACATTCTTTGCATTTACATACTATTTGAGTCTATGGTATCATTCTTCTGCAAATCCTGGGCCCTTACAGTTCTTTACATCCTGTTTTTGGGGGTCCTGAGCTGGCTCATCTAGAGTCAGCCACAGATACTGTGTTTATATACATTTTTGATTACTTATTGCTATTTTTATTGTGTGTATATGTGTAATGTGTATGTGTGAGGGGGTGCATGAGTCACAGCATGCATAGAGGTCAGAAGGCAGCTCACTTCTGGAGTCGGCTCTCTCCTTGTATCATCACATGGGTTCCAGGGATTGGATTCAGGTCACACAGGGATTGAATTCAGGTCACCAGTTTTGCACAGCACGTGCCTTTGCCTGCTGAGCCATTTTGGTGACCTGTATCTTCATATCTCGGCAAAGTCAACACCACTGTTACCTTCACATCCTGCTTCAGGGCCCAGCTGAGGAAACCAATCACCTCCTGTTATGTCTTATTTTGAAGGGGCCTGTTGGCCAGTCCCCCTGTAAAGCTGACCTCTTGCCTAACACCCTCATGGGGTGGAATCCCTGTCCTTGCTACCTCCTAGGACTTGCCTTCATGCCTGCCTGTCGCCCTGTCCCCAGCATGCCCTGCACCTGCCTTTGTTCTCAGCATTGCTTCTCATTTGGAATCTTCTGTAATGCTTCTCTGTTAGAACACAAGCTTCACTAATGCCTTCCTAGCTGAGGCCTGCTGGGAAAAAGTCACAGTTTCTAGAGACAGACCGGCAGAACAGCTTCCAGGGTCATCCAGTGCCACTTGGCTTGCATCTCTAAGTCCCCTTCATGGACAGCTAAACCTTTCCCACTGTCATCAAACCCTTTACTCCTCTACTGCCCCCTTATCAAGTCACATGGGCACAGTAGCTGCTCCTCTGGGATGCTCCATCCCTCCATCCCCCTGAAATCACAGATGCTGACTCTGTGTGCTCCCCCCCCCATATACCTATGAAGAAGTTTAATGTATAAGTTAACTACAGTAAAATCTTAACAGTTACTAATTAACTGGACACCTACAATAACCTATTGTAATAAAAGATTGTAATTTGAGACCATTATTAAGTAAAATAGAAACTCTTCAGACTGGAGTCCCCGGGTACCATGCTGACCTTGTAGCCAAGATGGCTACTGAGTGACTGTGGGTGGGTGGCACATCCAACCTGGATATGTGGGACACAGGAATGGCTTGTGCCTTGGGTGGGACAGAGTAGGATGATGGGACAAGTTCTCATATGCTATTCAGGACAGTGCACAATTTAAATTTTATGGGTTGTTTATTTCTGGGCTTTTTCATTTAGTAGTTTCAGACACAAGTAACCACTGGTGACTGAAACCAGGGAAGGTGAAGCTGCTGATGGAGCCCACCATCACCATTCGTGGTTTCCCTGTCTCACCTGTAGTTTTCTTGAGTCAGACTCTCTGCATCCCTGGGGCTTCACCGGGGCCCCTGCTCTCTTCTGTTCTCCACTCTTGTGGATGTATTCAGATTAGGTCCCAGTGCATCAGTAGGGCATGTGGCCAACCAGGGGTGAATGGTGGCTCAGAGAGATGCCCGAACATGTGTTTGGGTTAGCCAGTGGTACTTCCAGCACAGCCCCCAGGACCCATGTGCTGCCTGGCTGCCACTGAAATAGAACCCAGCAGCCACCACCATCTGCATTTCAAAACCCATTCCGAAAGATGAAAGGCAGAGTCTGAGGCCATTTGGTCCTTTACAGTAATGTTTCCATGGTGACCATGACCAAGGCCTATGAGAGGGCAGCCTGTCTCTCAGAGCCAGGTCCAACCTGCCCCACACCTCACATAGGAGACACGCTCTCCATGTTCCCTCCCATCATCAGGGAGACATAGGGCTGCACATTCCTCCCCCGCAGCCCCTTGTATCAACTGAGCCAGGTTTTTCTGTAGAGGAGAGAGGTTGGATGGAGGGCAGGAGAATCCCAGTGTTGCAGGCCTGTCTGTTGAGACCCTTACCCACTTTTGAAGTCCCTTGAGCATCTAGGGCAGGTGTTCCAGACTCTCTCCTCTGAGAGAAGTCTTCAGTTGAGATTTTTTGGATGTTTTTCCTTGCCGTACTACTCTGGGAAAGAGCGCTGCTTCATAGCTGGGAACAGGTTTTTCCCAGGGTCTTCTAAGCTGGGGTGCACCCAACTCTGTTCTAAACAGAGTGCTTGTTTGTATATCCCCCAACCTAGCCCTTCCCTATGCTCTTCTCTCCCAGCCCTTCTCTCTCCTCAGCATCCTCTCCAGCTCTCTCACTTGTACTCACCTGGCTTCTGGTGGTCCATCCCAGTTACCTCCGGGCTCTTTGGAATGTCTCCTGGGCATCTCTCTCCTTCCTCTTGGGCCTCTGGATGCTGTAAAAGGCCCTTCTTGAATAAAGTCCCAGCTAGGACAAAAAAAGCCCAGGCTAGTGCATAGCATGGCTGTCCTTCATTATGGAGCAAGCTCTCTGGGTGCCTGCTAAGCGCCACATCAGTTTTGCTGTGCAGGGCTTGCACCTCATGTCTTTCTCATAACTTCCTGTCACAGGAGCCTGTCCTCTCCCAGCTGGGAAGCATCATGCTAGTGGTTACGTCCAGAGGCGTGCCCAGGGTGAAAGCCTTTCAACAGCCGCCTCACTCACAGGCACAAGGACCAGGAAGATAGGTGAAGCCGTTACAACCACCAGCTCTGGGCTAATTGGTTGACCCTCACACTGAAAAGGCAGCAGGTCACATTTGATGTTCTCTGGGAAGTTTGAATTTAAGGTAAGGAAGGAGTCACTGCCCCCTCAGGTAGGTTTGCAAGCAAATTAGGAGGCTGCCCTGGGAAACCATCTTGCTTGGAAGCTACTGGAGAGGTGAAAGGCCCTGGGGTCGTCTGGGCCGGGGGCAATGAGTGTTTAGCCTATTCACCTCCCTCTGCTGGCTCTAGCTCTATGTGGCCCGTGACAAATAATATCCCTGTATCAGGGGTTGTCCAGATGACCGAGGGAGCACTTAGCATAGAGCATGCTCCCTCCGCTCACACTTACCATTCTCAGGACGCTCAGCTGCTGAAACCTTTCCCTCTCTATACTATCTTACAGACAAGAAGTGGAGACGCAGGGAAACTAAGTCACTTGGCCAACGTTGTCCAGCTTGACTGGTCAGTAGCAGCCCCAGCTTTCCTCCTTCAGACTCCCCTGAAGCTCTGCAGAGTCTACATAGCAGCTCGGTGCCTTCACTCCCCTGCCTGCCTCCTCTTTCCCTCACCCACCCCTCAAAGGCTTTCTGGAACATTCTGGCCTGCTATCCCATCCCAAATCACCGGAATGGGATCTTCTGCTTGTGTTTTGTAGCTCAACATTTTATCAGGAAGACCTGATCCTTGGACCACCCCACCCGCCCAGCTGTCACCACGCTGTGGGTGAGGGTACACCCCCAGCCCCGCCCCACAGAGCATCAGCAGAGAGCTCTGCTTTTCTCTCCATACTTTGGACTCTGTCCAGGCCGAACTCGTTTAGGGTATGCTGTTTGTTTTTACTCTTGACCAGAGTGGTTTCTTTCTGTTCTTGTTGCTTGTTTAATTTTCTCTTTTATATGCTAGTTGTCAAAACAATGAATTAGTTTGTTAGTCTCCTCAGTGGATCCCCGGGAGCTGCTTTAGTCATCGCAGACTCCCGAATTTAATACATCTGACCTGTTTCTATCTTTCATTACCCTTCAGAGATTTCCACTGTCACACCATTAGTTAGTGGGGGGCTCTTTGCCCCAGCTCCTGATGTCTTTGGATCTGACTGTCCCTAGTCCTCGCCTGTTGCCTCCTCAGAGTCTGGTGTGACTCCAGGTTTCGTGTTTCCAGGGTCATCTCTTCTCCCACAGTGGGAGAGACAGGGTCTAGCAGAGGTACTGACAGGCAGGGAAGAGGTGGGTAGGTGTGTGTGTATGGGATATTGGCTTATTCTTCAAACATGAACTCAGTTCCTTTGGATTAAGCTGTGTTGGGCTGTAACTTTAATTTTTTCAAACCCTATTTTTAATGATGGTTCTTAAATGTTTTAATCACCCTAGTAGCCCACCACTCACTAGAGTTAGTGGAAAAGAAAGGATTCGTGGGTGGGGGTGGGGGGAAGTGGAACTGTTTAGAAAGGCTCTTTGGAGTAACTCCTGTCTGTGTTGTCTGGCAATTGGCAGTTCAGTTCACAGGTTAGCAGGCAGCAGCAGCTCGATCCACTCGCAAACAAAAGTAGTCCAGTTTGGTAGAGTTGGGTTAGCAATAGAGGCGACCCAACCTAGCAGAGATGGCCAGGTCTCAGCCTTGGCTCAAGTCAGCAGAAGGAACCACCAGAAACACCAGGAGAAGTTCTTGGCTGTGCCTCTCTTAGGGAAGTGAGGATCAGCGAAGACGAGAGACCCACAAGCATTGCACACCTTGTACCAGCAAGCCAAGCTCTGTCTCTGCCACTCTGTCGAGTCCTATTAATACCTTCCAAACATCATATGTCCTCCATGTGTCTTGCCTCACAGCACATGCATCCAATTAGCCCGAGTCCTCAGAGTCAAATGCAGCTCAACTATGCAGTGTAAGGCAGACCAATACATGCGTGTTGTTAGCAAAGAATCCTTCATCATGTGTCCTTTCACATGCTTGCTTTAGCAGAACATCCTCTCTCCTGTGTCTGCTTCAGTGAAACATTCCTTCACGAGTCTGCCTTAGTCTTTCACCTGGGTCCACTTCAGGAAAACACTACTTCACGTGTTTGCCCCAGCAAAACACCATCCAACACAACTGACTCTCCAAAGGACCCTTACATTTCCTTGGGCATAACAATGGGACACTATAGGGGTTTCTAAGTAGACAAACCCTGATTTGCAAGTGTGTCTAAAAGCTAATATTTGAGCTGGTCATGGTGGCACACACCTTTAATTCCAGTAGTTGGGAGGCAGAGGCAGGAAGAACTCTGTGAGTTTGAAGCCAGCTTGGTCTACATAGCAAGTTTCAGCCCAATTAAAGATACCCAATGAAATGCTATCTCAACAGCAACAAAAGCCTCAAGCTCAGACAAAACTCAAGAAACCACTCCAAAAACAAAACAAACAAACAAACAAACAACCCCCCCCCCAATGTTTACTAGTAGTCTGTTGGTGGTAAGTCACAGGACTTACTAAGAGTCTAGGAGATGGGCATGGATACCACGGGATATGGTCCCATGGGCCACCAGATTAACCATATATACGTATCCTCCACTTCAGAGCCCAACAAGGCATGGTGGGGAATAGACCTTCCTGACATAGCTTCCTGGTCATTAAGCCCTAGAGGCAGAGCTAGTGGGTTGGGGCAATAGGGAACTATTTAATAGTGAAACATCTGCTTTGTAAAGTAGTGAGTTTCCCACCATGCTGAGTCTTCAAAGGTTACCTCCTTGCAGGCATGGTGGCAATCCCAGCACTCAGGAAGTTGATACAGGAGGCTAGTGAGTTCAAGATCACCTTGGGCTGTTTCACAGCAAGACTCTGTCTCAAGAAAGAAAATGAAATAGGAAGAGACCATCTGAGTCTTTAAAAAGATCGTCTTTTTATTTGTTTTAAGGACCACCTCTCTGGGGTGCAGAGGATTCTCACTTGCAAAGGGAGCTGGACTAAAGAATGGATAAGCTTCCTTTCAATTCTAAATCTATTTAAAGCTTCCCTGGCAGGCCAAGAATATTTGTCTCACAGATAGCAAATTCACATGTTAGGCCACTTGCCAAGGGCTGGGCATAGGGACTGTAGTCTTTCAGGTGGGAAATATTCAGAGAGGAGGATTTAGGGCTTTAGCTTCCTTGGGTTGAGAACCAGCTCTGTGCTCTTACTGATTGACAGCTGCATGAAGGTAAGAAGGTGGGACTTCCTGTCTTGCAGAACAAGCAATCAGGAAAGCCTCTTTGGCCTTGACTAGAAATGTCCAAACTTGGAGCAAAACAAACAAACAAACAAACAAACACAACCAAACAGGTAGGTCCCACTGAGTCTCTCAGTAGGCCCGTCACTAGATAGGAGGCAGAGGTAAGGCTAACCTCCTACCTCCTCCCCAAGGGATCTGGTCCATCAGAGCTCTACTCTTGTGTTCTTGAGATGACATGAGTTTTGATGATACGAGTTTTGATGATGTAAGTTTTTGTGTATGCTGTTGTTTTAAGATAGAATTCTAGGGCTAAATGTCAATGACTTATAACCCACCTAAGAGATTCTACCTGGAAAAATACTGCCAGTCTCCATACCTACTGCTACATACAAAGACCCAGGGGTTAGAGATTCCATATGCCTTTGGTATTTGGTAATGGTAGCTGAGGTAAGTAGGGGCAGGTAGGGCAGGTCCAGGTTACCTTGACACATGCACAGACTGCACTTTGGTTTGGTATAGTCCTGGGGAGTGTGGTGCTTCTGCCCAGGGTGGCACTGGTCTACCTGAGGTAGGGGCATGGCTGGGGTCGAAATTAGTGTATGCAAAGCCCTGGGTTCCATCCAGGTAAAGGTGGTGAGAGACCTGCAGACCAGTGCTGCGGTGGCCCTTCCTTAGGGGTGAAGGTACGGGTCCTCTGGGAGACCTGACTAAAGAATCTGTAGCTTTATGCCATATCAGCAGCCAGTCCCTGTCTGTATGAGAAGACTGGTCCCTCTGGTCTAAATCCCTACTTGGATACTTGGCAGTGGGATTCAGGAAGAACTCTGGTGGTCTCTGGTTCAGGTAATAAATCCCAGAAGACAACAGATCCATCCCTTTCCATCTGGAGATGAGACAGAATGGGTAGTCCAGGGGTGTAGCACCCCCCCAGTGAGAAGACACAAGCTAAGGTCCATACCTGTCTTCTGTAGCCCTGTGGTGTTCCAGGATACCCCATAACAGCTCTTATTGCCATAGATTTAGCCACTGGAAATGACACAGACTGTCCTAAGGCTGGTTTTATAGGCCCAGAGCCTGAACCTGGCCGTCTGAGACTCCCTCAGGTTCTTCCTTATTCGATCCATCCCAGTGTCTCTTGAGTTGCCACACAAAGTTAGCTGCCACTGCATTCCTCTTTTGGAAGAGGCTACTTCCAAGGTCCCTCCAAGTGTGAGTGAGCTCATATCCAAGCAGCCTTGCTCAGATCTGAGGTCACCAGCTCCTCAGAGAATCCCTGCTTCAGGGATCTTCAGGGATTCTCTTTGAGGGTAGCTATCTGATTGACAGGCCCAGCCAGGACAATCTTCTTGAGATGGACTCAAGTGAGTTCATTTGAGACCTCAGCAATACCTCCTTTGCCTTATTGTACAAGTTACAACAGCCTGACCAGCTCAGAGCAGGGTCGTACAGGATGTGACTGACTGTTAGGGTGTGGGAGTCCTAAGGCATCCAGGGGTATATTTTCCCTATCTGTTGTGAAGAATCCAGGCACTGATGCCCTAAGGCCTGGCTATCTGTGACCTTTTGTTCCTCTTCTAATCCATCGTCTCTGTAGTGACCTAAGACACAGTTTTTCATTTTACTCCATTATAGTTTCTTCCTAGCTGTTGGTCAAGGTAACTTGGAGCAGGGATTGAATCTCCCAAAGGAGGCAGTGTGTTAGTACCACCAGGGCCTTCTCCTGAAGAAGTGACTGGGTAGACAAAGACAGCCATTATTAGTTGGTCAAATGTGTTTGGGTGTTTGAAAGGCTACTCTTAATCACTCTGTTTAGACTATTTAGATGCATTCCACAGGAGAGCATCTCTTGTAGAGTCTAAGGATTATCCCTCTACCTCCTGGCACCTCAGAGGGCGAATGACCAGACACTTATAATGCTGTTTTGCAGATATTTGGTACTAAGAGCATTGTCCTATCTCCTCTTTAAAGGGTTAATAAGACGATTATGGTAGTAGGGTCATTACCTGAGCATTCCCTAGGGGCCAGCACAGTGTTTAGCTTCTGTGACTTTCTCCAGTGGGCCTTAGAGGGCAGGTACTATTATTGCCCCATTTTGGAAACATAGATACTAAATCTCTGAGAATGTAAGCTTGGGCCAAAGTTATAAAGCTGGTGAGTGGCAGAGGCGGGTCCTTCCTGGAATGTCAGCACCAATGCAGACAAAATTCACTCTGTCCTCAGTGTTAGGTCTCCTGTGCCCTCTACAAGTTCAGGACATATCTATGGTTGGGACTAGCCATGGCTAGGATTCCCAAGAATGTCTCAATTGTCCTGAGGGGTGTTAAGGGTTCTGGGAACAGGGCAGAAAGAGCTACCCGTGAGCATCCTGGCTACCCCTGAGCTTCCTGTCTACCTCTGAGCACCCTGGCTACCCCTGAGCATCTTGGCTATCCCTGAGCATCCTGGCTACCCCTGAGCACCCTGGCTACCCCTGAGCACCCTGGCTATCCCTGAGCATCCTGGCTACCCCTGAGCATCCTGGCTACCCCTGTGTACCCTGGCTCCCTTTGCAGCATAGCAGCACCCTTCCCCCACCTTGCCAAGACACAGAGGTACTGACATACGTGCTGGGTGGTTAAGAGAGAAACAAAACAACCTACGCCAGGAACTAGATGCTGAGAGAGACCAGTCTGTGGTGCCTGCCAGAATAACAGAGCTTCATGTCCCCATGTGTCACCACAGGAAGCCGGGGACCACGCAACCCGTGCCAGAGCAGCTGGGGCCAGCGTGCTGCCTCGTGAGGTAGGAAAAGGGTGTGTGTGTGTGGGCTGTGCTGGACAGCTCAAGCTGCTGGTCAGGGATGCTGGTTAGGGGCTGAAGGACCCAGCCTCCCAGGGGGGTTGCAGGGCAAGGCTTGAATGTAGCTCACTAATATGCTAGTCTCTGCTGTGCCATCCTCGGTGACTTGTGGGTGCCACCCAGCACCTGTTGTCTCAGATATCTTTGTTGTTGCTTTCTTTTCTTATTTTTCGTTTTTTTTTTTTTTTTCCAGTCAGGGTCTCAGGTATCCCAGGCAGGTCTTGGTCGTTCTGCATCAGAGAAGATAGTCTTGAACTTCTGGTTCTCTTTCCCTCAATCTCCCAAGTGCTGGGACTATTGGTATATGCTACTGTGCTGGGTTTATGTGGTACTGGGGTCAAATCCTAGGCTTTATGCATGCTAAGCAAGCACTCTGCTGAACTATGGTCTCAGTTCTTCGTTGCTTTGTTTTATAGGATATTGCTTGTGCCACTGTTGTGTGGTTGTACATGAACCACTGTCTACTGGATTTACAATCTTCCCTAAATGCCCATGTACCAAAGGCTTGGTCCCTAACTTGGCACTACAGGGCAGTAATGGTGTCTTTAAGAGGAAGACACTTGTCAGATTTGTTAGGTTACTAGGGGTTATGTTCCCAAAGAGGACTGTGGGACTCCATCCTCTCTGTTCTCGTTGGCCAGTATGCCCCACCACAGTCCCCACCACAAGGGGAGATGTCAGGGCCAATGGATCATGGACTGGACCCTCTGAAACCATAGGCCAAAATAACTCTGCTTACAGACTTAGTGCCTCAGGTGTTTTGCTACAGTGATAGAAAACTGACCAACACACCAGTAATGAGGTTAGAATTCTGCAGGCTCCTTATCCATCTCAAAGACTGCTTCCTTGGAAGCTACTACGATCTTGATCTTCAGCCTTTGGGGTGCAGGAGAAGGATGGCAGACACTTCCATGGGCAGGGCCTGACTAGATGAGCTGTTTTCTCCCACTGCCAAACAAATTGACTCATTGTTCAGGTTTTCGGTGGTAATTACAGAGACCCTCACACTTAATCACCACCAGGTCTAATCAAGAGAGTTGGTCTCAAGGATGCTTGAGCATTGATTACAGCTTAATAGATTTATTAGGAGCTAAGTGGGCCAGCAAGTAATTGGCTGAGTGAGGCTGGCTTGTTATAGAAAAGGAACAGAAGCTAAAAGCTGGAGGAAAAAAAAAATGGGTCAGGGTGTGGCAAGGTGAGACTCCAAGGAGAGTGGGAAGAGCACGGGCATGCAGAGTGAAGTGAGCGCGTGGAGCTGTGTGGGCCTTGGGGTAATCAATTACCAGCTAACCAGGGCAACAAGCTGCTTCGTGATCCTCTCGCCATGCCTTCCCTCTGTCACGATGGATGGCGGGTTGTTTTTCTCTTAAACTATAAGTCAAAACATGACCTTCGTGCCAAAGTTGCTTTATGTCAGGCGTTTGATCACAGCAAACAGAAAAGAGAGCAATGTGCGCTCAAACACAGCAGCTCCGTTCTGTCTGCTCGTTCTGTCCAATTAGCATCTGGGAGCTGTCTCTCCCATTCTCTGGGCTGGTAGGTCAAGAAGAGTCCTCATCTCACCTCAGTTCCTGTGGGCATGTGACCTGATCCTCACTAGCTGTCCTCCTCACTTGGCTAAGAGATCTTCCCAGCTGATATAGTCATAATGTTGGTTTTAGGAGGGCTGCTCTGTATTTAAGTCTGGGTGGGTCGTTGGTTGAATGCCTAAGGGAGAGATGCAGAAGGATACTGTGTAACTTTTGGAGAAGTGGCGGTGATACTTATTATGGTTCTGCAGTCTCTACTCTCAGGACGGCTCCTCTCAGCAAGCTCTCGCTTAGAAACTGGCGGGCATATTTTAATGTAAAACGTCCAGGTTATGTGGACAATGGAGGTGGCATGAAGGACTACCCCTGGCCAACCAGCTTTCAAACTCTCTCCCTGATGCCACTGTCCTGAGAATATTTTTAGAAGTGGATCTTGTGGTCCCCACAGTTCCAGCCACCAGCCATTTGAGTTTCCCAGCTACAGATCTGCAGACAACCGAGGGGGGAAAAGCCGCCTCTCTTATGTTCTCACTGTAGAGTATGATCATTCAAAACAACAAAACAAAAACAAACAAACCAAAAACCGGCCATGTCAAGCTGATCAATTCGAGGGTCACTTGTTACATTGTAGGAATAAATAGAACACCTATGACGCCCTATGTCCATTTAAAATGTCAGCGATTCCCAGACAATAAAGTCCCAATTCCTCTGCCCACCCCCAACACTAACCTGTTTCCTGCCCACCTTAGCAGCTCCAGGTCCAGCTTTACTGCAGGTCTGGATTCCCCCTGCTATCACAGGCTCCCGTGTGTTGGCACCCACAAGGCTCTGCCTGGGTGTGACAAAGATAGTCACAGGAAATTGGGGAAATAGAAATCTATTTCCCTTTCTGGGTTCATTTTCCTCAGAGACAAATAATGATAGAGGGAACCCGAAAGAGATCCAGGTATTCTGCGAATTCATAGAATGGAGGTTAGTTTCGGGATCTTTAGATGAAATGTCATTTATGCATATGGGTTTTGGAAAGGGATCACCTGCTCCACATTATCATGGATGATTATGCTTTAATTGCTCCATCTAGAAAACACAGTACTATGTAATGCTTTGTACAGTTAAGGCAGACATTGAATGTGGTTAAGAGTTTGGGATGCTGCCCAACAGAGGATGCTGTGATAAACATTTAAAATAAAACACACCTACAAGAAGTTTCCGTTGGTCATTAAATCTTGACCTGCATCACTTTCTGGAAGGGGCTTTAGTGACTGATAACTCCCCTACAGTTGGCTGCATGGGAAGGTCCTAGTCCCAGAACCTTCGAACTTTCAGCACATCCCAGCCACCATATTTGTCATTGGCTCTGCGGTACTATCATTGTAATGACTACAATCCTGCAGTCTACCTTGTAGACTTAAAATATTTATCTATTTAGAAGTGTAGTCTTGCTCAGGTTGGTCTTGAATTTGATAGGGAGCTTCCTACCTACACCTCTCAAGGATGGGATTGCAGCCATGAAGCACCGTGCCCCGCTAGAGGAGGTCATTTTCATCGGAATAGATGAAGGGTCTTATTGAAAAGACTGAATTAGGCTCTTGGTTTGGACTCTTGCCAAGCCCGTTCGCTTATTCCCACCGGTGCATCGTTAACACCAGGGGGCGCTGTGGGCGCACCGCATCTTCACCATGGCCCAGATGTCCCGCAGCACGCTGGTCAGGGCATAGTTCCCACTACCGGCTCCGTGGCTCCCTCAAGCAAGCATTCCTTTCCATTTTTCGTTTCTATGTGTGTGAACTTATACGTGAGACAGTGTGTGTGTGTGTGTGTGTGTGTGTGTGTGTGGGCGCGTGAAGGGAACATCTCTTGCAGACATGCATGGGTTTATAAAGCTGTAAGCTATATTTCTCGCTTCCAGTCCTATCAGCATCTGTGACTCGTTGCTTTTTCTCCGTGACTCGAAACGCAAAGTGTTTCTAGGTTTCAGGCTCCAAGCGTCCCTAGCCCCCACCTCCCTAGCATTAAATGCACACTCCAGAAGAGAGATTCAACCTTGAGGCTTTTCCAACTGAATCAGCCTAGTGCACGCCCAGCTTTCCAGGACCTTCTCAGTTCACCTGTGCTAGGAGGGTGAGGCGCATCCATCCCTCTGGGTACCTGGACCACCTTGCGCTCTCCTTGCGCTTTCTTCCCTTGCTGGGGTCTCCATTGCTGGTGAACCAAGGGCTTTGCAGAGAGGTGTGGAGGGGGCGGGGAAGGGGCCCGGAGGGGAGGGGCGAGGGAGCGCTGTCACAGAGTGTCACACTGCCCCTCCCGCCCTCCGCCCGGAGTGGGGGCGTGGAGCGCGGGAGGGCGGGCTTCTCCGCCAGCCTCACAGCACCCGGAGCGCACTGGCCTCCTGAGAAGGGCTCATAGCGCGCATCCAGGAGCCCGCAGCCGGCCGCCGTCTGCCCTGGTGCCCGGGGCGGCTGCAGGGTTCCTGGAGAGCGCGTCCAGCCATGGAGCCTTTGCACAAAGACGCCGAGACGGCGGCGGCGGCGGCGGCTGTGGCAGCGGCAGATCCCCGGGGGGCATCGTCGTCCAGCGGAGTGGTCGTGCAGGTTCGCGAGAAGAAGGGGCCCCTGCGCGCCGCCATCCCCTACATGCCCTTCCCGGTGGCTGTCATCTGTCTCTTCCTCAACACTTTCGTGCCGGGATTGGGTAAGAAGTGTGTGTGTGGGCGACCCTTGTGACCCCTTTAACCCCTGCGGTCCCTGCGACCTGGGCTGCCTGATAGAGAGCAGGCAGGGCAGAGGTAGGCACTGGCTGAGACCCGTGGATGTGACCAGCTTCAGGCTGTGCTCCCACGGTTGGTATCTAGCAGGTGGCTGAAGCCTGTGGCGTGGACATCCTAGAGAAGAGGTACCACACTGGGGGTGGTGGTGGTGGTGTCTCCAACCCACAAGCGGGTCGGAGGCCGCCAGGCAGAGAAGAGCCATGAAATTGACAGAGAATCTTGGAGCCCCAAGCAGGGATCCGACGGCTCACTGGCTCCAGGTTAGGCTACTGTCCAGAAGAGTGGAATCTTGGCCCTTCTTCCCTATCAAGCGCGTCTGTGATCCCAGTACTTTGGGAGGAGAGGAGGCCGAACAGGAAGAACTCAGGGCTGTGATGGGGTTGACCAGGCTCCAGGGAGTCTGGGAAGTCGGTTGAGCTGGGGGAAGGGAGACACACAGTTTCAGGAGACACACTGCATCAGGTCACGCTTTCACGCGGTGCAGAGCCTGTGGAGGTGACAGTTCTTTAGCCAGAGTCTCTCTTCCTGGTGTCCGCATTTCTGCCTGACACTTCACAGTACACCGACGGAAAGGGGTGATTTTATTATTCCGTTTGCATGCATGTGTATTTAGACTGCATGTGACCAGAAGTGAGCCGGTAAGAAAGCGAAGAGTGAGCCTCGATAAGTCTGTATTAGGCTCTGGCTGTCTGGACACACCCCAAAGCCATTGCTGTCCCAAAATAGTGCCTAAGGGTGAATAAAGTTAAGGAATGAGAGCTTTCTTGATCGCCTCTCTCCAGCACCCATCTCTGCCTGCATGCCCTTCCCCCACTTCCAACTTGATCTCCTGCCACGGGTGGACCCTGCACACGAGACTGAGGCGCCCTCCTCGGCAGCGTGCAGGGCTGCAGAAGCAGGCATCCTATGCATTCTTCAGAGAGCCTGCCGCTGCCAGCCAGCTAGTTGCCTGCACATGGTTGCAAAGTTCCCAAAAGCAGAGGTCAACTAGAAGTGGCCTTTCCTTTCACTTTGGCCTTTCTCACGGCCTTGCTCCTGGCGGGCCCAGCGGGGACCTCATCTGTGGTGATTTCGAAGGCCACGCCCACTCAAACTGGACCTGTTGGTTTTGCCTGGACTCTTAAGTCCAGGAGGGATGCTGTGCTACGGAGTCCCATCTGAGTAGAAAGTCAGAGCCTTTAATTGGGCTTCTCCCCTGAGTGAGGTCTCTAGCAGCCTGCCTCACCGTCCAAGTCCTCAGGCCAACTCTAAACTACTGCAGGGCGGCAAGCTGCTGTTAATTTCCGTGCCACAAGGCACGCGCGCGTGGTGCATGCTGTTAGAATTCTAAGTGCTGAAATAACAACATCCTGACATAGGCTTTGAGGAAACAAAGAATCAGGTGGGCAGGAGTGCACTGAGGCGCTGCTGGAGACAGAAGTGAGTTTGTGGGAAGCCAGGCCCAGGAGGCAGCCAGGGCCACCGGCTCAGGGTGCACCAGAGTATGTCCTCCATGTGAAACACCAGATACCCCGAGCCCGCTGCCATGATCGCATCTACACTGCTTGCCTCTAAAACTTTATACCCCACAGACCTAGTGTTCTCTCCTTCACAGCTCCATTTGTAGATCAGAATCCTGTGGGATTCTTTACTGATAAAGTACACACACACACACACACACACACACACACACACCTTTCTAAGAAACTTGGATAGAAAGAGATAAACTACCCAAGAAATATGAAATGTGGAAAAGTGCTTTTTCAGCCCAGGCATTTTTCAGTACTCACCTCGGTTGCTACTGCATAGTTTCCTGGGGGTGCGGGCCTTGGCACCTACCCACAAGGAGTGGGAGATCCCAGGCTCTTGGTAGGTTGGGCTTCTGATCTGTAAGTCTGGGATGCTTGGTCCTTTAGGAGACTGTGTTGATGGAATGTGAGCTGTTAAAGCACAAGGCTGATCACAGAAAACATGCAAGAAACGGGTTCATAGTGTCCTGCTCCTTATGACTCTGTCTGTCTTTCTGCCTGTCTTGTCTCTTCTCTCTCTCTCTCTCTCTCTCTCTCTCTCTCTCTCTCTCTCTCTCTCTCTCTCTCTCTCCCATACTTCTTTTTACTTTTTCAGATAAGGTTTTATCATGTATTTCTAGCTGTCCTGGTACTTGCTAAGGAGCCCAGGCTGGCCACAAACTCAAAGCAGTACTCGTGCCTCAGCCTTCCCTATGCTGGGATTATATACCACCACGCTCTGCTTTGCCCCGTTTGTCTCGTTCCTGGGTGGAGTAGCTGGCACACTGGCGCCTCTGCTTCTGAGTGCTCCTCATCTCTGTACCTGCAGTGGAGTCCTCCACAGACCATACACCTTGAAAGTATTTTTTCCTTGCTACCTCCACTGCCCTGGCTAGGCACTGGTTTGGGTAGTTCCAGCTCCTGGAAGTCCTCTCCTTGGCTCAGGTCTGCATATGCTAATCCTTCTGGCTTGCTCAGAGCTCGAGAGCCATCTGAATATTCAGACTGCTTCTTCTAATCCATCTAGGCATCCACTGGGCCAAAGCAGGCCTCGCCCACCTGTGCCAGGCACTGGGGATGTGCAGATGCATCAAGCAGCCAAGACAGTGCCTGTGTAGGAGAATTAATATAAACGGAATTTGCTCAGTGTTAGGAGGGAAACAGGGACATAGAGTTTTAGCAGTAGATAATTCTTCCTGGGGTGGGGTTGGGTTGTTAGAGGATTCTGTTGAGAGAGGTAGTTGGAAAATTCATTCTGTGGCTCCATACATTCCTCCCCCTCCCTACAGCATCCACTCTTTAGAAACTGCTTAGACCACTGACACAAAGAGCCTTTCTTTCTTCTGGAAATTCCCTTTCTTGCAAGTTCCTTCTTTTTTTTCTTTTCTTTCTCTTCTCTCCTTTTCTTTCTCTTCTTTTCTCTTTTCTTCTCTTTCTTTCTTTTTCTCTTTCTTCCTTTTCCTTTTTTTTCTTTTTTGCAACAAAGAGGGAAACTGAATGGAAACTACCCACCACCCCATGTTGCTAGGTGTCTCAGGACCATCTTTCTGTGAGACCTGCCCCATCCTTTAAACCCTCTAGGCTTCTCTCCATCATGTGGTGTGTCTTAGTCAGGGTTTGTATTCCTGCACAAAGCATCATGACCAAGAAGCAAGTTGGGGAGGAAAGGGTTTATTCAGCTTATACTTCCACATTGCTGTTCATCACCAAAGGAAGTCAGGACTGGAACTCACGCAGGGCAGGAACCTGGAGGCAGAAGCTGATGCAGAGGCAACGAAGGGGTGCTGCTTACAGGATTGCTTCCCCTGGTTTGCTCAGCTTGCTTTCTTTTTTTTTTTTTTTTGTTTTTTCGAGACAGGGTTTCTCTGTATAGCCCTGGCTGTCCTGGAACTCACTTTGTAGACCAGGCTGGCCTCGAACTCAGAAATCCGCCTGCCTCTGCCTCCTAAGTGCTGGGATTAAAGGCGTGCGCCACCACACCCGACTTTCAGCTTGCTTTCTTATAGAACCCAGGACTAGCCTAGGGATGGCACCACCCATAATGGGCCCTCCCACCCTTGATCACTAATTGAGAAAAAATGCTTTACAGCTGGATCTCATGGAGGCATTTCCTCAAGGGAGGCTCCTTTCTCTGTGATAACTCCAGCCTGTGTCAAGTTGACATCTAAAACCAGCCAGTACACAGTGTTCCTTGGAGAATAAGACCTTGCCATAAGAGCAATGCTCCCTGCTTGGGACATGCATGGGAAAGAGACACGACTTATAATTACTTCCCATGATCCCAGTGAAAACTTATTTATTTATTGGTGATGGAATGGTGAGGAGAGACAGCTTCATCCTAGTTCAGATGAACTGTTGATAAAGATGATTGCTAGGGCCTTCATGTTTCAAGAATATATTTATGGAAGTCATATACACAAGCACACCCATATATTCCCAGGTGTAATGGAAGTTACTTGTGTGCCCTGAGATGGTCTGTTAATGACACATAAGTCATCATTATGCTGCCATATTTAAAAGTTATTACCTGCTGTGACTTGGTGAGATTTGAATGCTGATGCTTCAGAGAGACAGAGCAGGTGACAGGGAGGCCTTGTCTACTGACCATTATCTACTCCATCAGCCCCAACGTTGGTCGTTTATCTACTGACCGTCACATAAACATCTATCCCTCCCGAACTCACTGCTTATACTCAGACACCACAGAGGTCTTCCTTCCAGCAGGAACGCCTCGGGTGGGCTCAGTTTCCAGCGTTCTCCTTTAGCCCAAGGCTCAAAGCGTTGACCAATCAGCCCCAACCTTGCATGTCTTCTGTACTACTTTGTGCTACGTGTTTGAGAACTTATATATGCTCATCTAAAGAAACTGCAAATCCCTCGAGAGCAGCAGCTATTTAACATTTTCTCTTTGATCTCAGATGCTATGAATGAACAGGCCCTGACAACATTATACTCCCTGAGTAGGCGTTAGAGAACACCTGGTCCAGCACCTTTATATAATACGAAAGTGAAATAGGCCTGAGATTTCGAGAACCAGGGGCGTTTATCTTCTACTCCTATCTCTTAAGGGAGTTCCTTGAAGGTGCTTTTCCAGCAGAGTCAGGGAATATATGAAAGAAGACCTTATTGGCTCTTGGGGCTTTAATGAGACAGAGGAGGGAGACCCATCTCTTCCTTGGCACTGAGCTAGTGTTAAGCAGTGCTAATAAGTTAAGATCACAATTGGCTTTAATGATAAGGAAGCTGCCTGCTTGACAGCTGGAGAAGGAGCTGAAGGATTTGAGAGCACCTGGCGAGGGCATCAGAAGGCAGCCAAGGCAGAGAGAAGGCAAGGGAAGGCAGCGAGCCGAGACTAAAGAAGGATAAATACTACACAAGGCAGAGAAGAAAAACTGCAGCGGGCAGAAGTTTCAGAGTGCTGTAAAGTCTTTTTCGCTTTCCTTTATTTAAGTTTTTTTTTTTTTTCAAGACAGAGTTTTTCTCTGTAGCCCTGGGTGTCCTGGAACTCACTCTGTAGACCAGGCTGGACTTGAACTCAGAGATCCCCCTGCCTCTACCTCCCTGTGCTAAGATTGTAAGGCATGTGTTGTCACTGTGTGGCTTGAGAGCTGTAGAGTCTTTAGGGACAAAAGTCTTGGGGAGTTCCAAGCCAAGAGCTCTGACACTGGCTTGTGTTAAAGGCTAAATAACCCCAACTTCCTAGGTCTAAAACAACAACAAAGCTGTATGACTGTCAAGGGCTGACTTCTAAATCCCCAGATCTATACAGAGGCTGCAACCCTTGTAGGGCTAAGGATCCTGGTACTGGAGCCCTGGATGAAAATTCTAATGGGAAGATGCTATCTGTGGGCTGTTTGCTGCCAAACTCTGAGTGTGTGTGTGTGTGTGGCGCGCGGGGGGCGGTGGGGGATAGCAATAAAAACTGCCTGTGACACAGTTGAAGAACTTCTTCTTGCTTACTTACAGTTTCTACCTGGGGTAGGACAAAAGGACCCCACCCATTTGGTTGGTAACACTACTTAGGCCAGCCAGCAAAGCAACCAAGAGATGAAATTATTCAGCAGTCTGGAAGACAGCCAGTATTCATTAGAATAGGACGGGTAGAGAGCCCCATTAAAGAGGCCTCTGAGGGTGACATGAAACCACAACATTCCACACGGTAGAGACTATTACTGGGAAAGCACACACACACACAAATTAAGATTCTAATGGGGAAAAATACTGCAAACAAGAGAAACGAAGGTAATTAGTTGGCTCAGTGTCGTGGTTTATACCTGCAATCCCTTCACTCAGGAGGCCGGCACAGGAGAATTCCAAATTTAAGGCTGAGCCACATTAGCAAACAAGATTTTGTAATAAAAACAGGAAGAAAGGAGGAAATAAAGAGAGAAAGAAGGGAAAAGACAGTTGGTAATTGTAGTAAATTAAAATGCCATGCAGAAGCATTAAGACCCAAGTGTGGAGATACCTGCTCAGTTAATTCAGAAGTCCTCTGATGACAGAAAGAAGAGGAGGAAGGTTTCCAACAATGGCTGGAAAAGACTTCTGAGGCTGTTATCAGAGGATGTGTCACATAAGGCAGGTTTCTCCCTATCAATGAGGAAAAAAAAAAAAAAAAAAAAAAGACAGGCAGTCAGAAACTTCATGAGAACAAACCAAACCCATGTCATGAACTAAATACTGATTGTCTGAAGTGTGGCCCACTCGTGAGTAATGTAAGCCATAGACTGTTGGAGGGGATCGTCTAAGCCCGTGTGGTAGCATCCTTGGTGCCACACTACAGGCTATGGGCTTTTCGGATCTAGTGTTTGCTTGGTTATAATGATGTAAATACTGCCTTGTGGAGTTCACCTTCTAAAATCAACAGCACCCTGCAGACCACGTGAACACAGAGAATTCTATAAAGACTTTCCACCTTTATAATACGAGGTGAAAAACAGCCCAGAGAAGCTGGACAGCCTAAGAGGAAAGATGTGGAAGGCTGGAGGTCTAAATCACAGTTCCCAAATCTTCATCATGAAAGAAAGTTGCACAGTCTTGCCCAGTGCCATAGGGCTTGTCCGCCTCTGGTGGAAGAGACCACCTTCTCCTCTGCCCATTGGCACTGGGCTTGGTGCATGATCTGATTTGTCCCATTGCATATGAGTGGAAGCAATGATCTGTCCTGAACGAATCCTGTAAGAGGCGCTGTGAGATTGTGTCCTCAGTGTCAGAGGCTGAGTCCCAGCACTAGTAGGGTATGCCTGGTGAGATCTAAGTTGGAACTAAAACGTTGTTAGTTTTCATCATTACTGTCCTGGATCATGTGCCAAAGCTGACTGGCAGGTAGCGGAGAGGGCAGAGGTATGAATGCTGTCACTACATGCAGTGGGGAGTGATCGATGCTTTCTATGGTTGATAGGTGAATAGCGGGTACCAGAGTGACCACAAGATAAAGTGCACCCGTAGCAAGTTGGGACGACAGAGCGATGGTGGGATGCTAGGATGAAGTCAGAACAAGAAGAAAGGGAGGTGCGCCAAGCTGATTTCATGTCTCATAGCAGAAGGCCAATAAATGGCTTTGTCTGTAAGGGATAAAGCCGGAAACAGCTTTACACATGCTCCTCGGAGATTAGGGAGATGAAAAATTGGCATCATCGTTTTTCTCCTGTCTTCTGGTTCATCCCAGCAGCGTATATACATGCAGAAATTGTGTCTCATCCTTGAAAGACAGACTTTTAGTTATAGTCTGCCTTGGGCTGTCTTATAGTTCTGTACTCTCTTGTACAGGAAACTCTCTGAATGTGTGGCTGTCTGGATTTGTGGTCTCCACTATGTTTTCCCTCTTTCTAAGGTTTTTGCATCTGTTACCCACCTAGCTGGCTCTCCTAGACTCATTCTTCTATTCTAGGTTGCTGAATCCAGGGGCCACGTCTGTGCGCCTCCTTCCTGGACCCACCAGCCTTGGACTCCGTGCTTATTGCCTGCTCCTTGAAAGGTTTTCTTCATTTGGCTCCGTGTTCCTTTTTCCTGTGGTTCCTTCATTCCCTTTGCTCCTCTCTGCAACCTCTGGATGTGGGAGTTCCCCAGGGCCTCCATCCTGACTTTGATCTTCTTTCTTCTGCCCACACTTGCTGCCTTGGCTTTAAATGGCAACTCCATGATGATAACTTCCAAGCTCAGAGCCCTAGATAAGCCCTTGCTTCAAACTTGAGAGTCTCACATCCAACCCAGCACCTCCCTCCCAAGCCACAAGGAATCTTAGACTTGGCCTTTGCAGAAACCAATGCCTGCTCTTCCCCCAAACCTGAATGTCCCAGGCTGGAACCAGGGCTCATCCTTGCCCCGTGCTCCCTCTCACCCATACCTGCAGGTGCTCCTGTGTGAACAGTGTATGTTTGTGTACACACGCACACGCGTGTGTGTATTATGTGGGGGTGCTTTGTATGTGTATACTCTCTGTGTGTGCACATATGTGTTTATTATGTGGGGATGCTATGTGTGTATATAGTCTCTATGTGTGTACACATACGTGTGTATTATGTGGAGATGTTTTGTGTGTGTGAACAGTGTGTTGTTTGTGTACACATGTTTGTGTGCACTATGTGGGGGCGCTCTGTATATGTATAGTCTCTCTCTCTGTGTATATTATGTGGGAATGCTGTGTGTGTGTGTGTGTATACAGTGAGCACAGCACGCATGTGGGCATTAGAGAGACACACAGGCATCAGTCCTTACCTTCTACTTTAAATCAAGGTCTCTGTTGTTTTTGTCTGCTGCACACACCAGACTAAGTGGACTGCGAACGTCTGAAATTCTCCATTCTCCACCTCTCATCTGCCCATAGGAGCCATGGGTTACAGAAGCTCTTGGGTGCTCCCTCCGTGCCCTTGGCTTTTCCATGAGTTCTGGGGATCTGAATTCAGGTGCTTGCTCTCACAGCAAGCGTTTTTTACCCATTAACCCATCTCTTCGGCCTGTTGGATTTTGCAAAAGGGTCTCACTCTGTGGTCCAGGCAGGGTTATTTTTAGGGTTAAATAAGAGCCACGACACTTATTTTTGACAACTTCTTTAAAACATATTTCCTTCATTTTATGTATATGGATGCCTTGCCTGCATGTATGTCTGTGTACCATGCATGCAGTGACTGCAGAAGCCAGAAGAGGGCGTTGGCTCACCTGTGACTGGAGTTACAGATGGTCTTGAACCACTAAGTAGATGTTGGGATCAAACCAGTGCTCTTAACCCCTGAACCATCTTTCCAGCATTTGATGGCTGCTTTAATGGTCTTCTTGCCTTCACGGTAAGCTCTTACTGGTGTCTCTTGCAATCTGTTCTCAACATATCAGCTAGATTGATTGTTTGTCTATTTATCTAATAGATAAATATCTAATTTAGTCAAATTAGATAGATAGATGACTCCACTCTTGTTTTCAAACTCCCAAAACAAACAAGCAAACACACACACACACACACACACACACACACACACACACTCTTTTTTTTTTTTTTAAAGATTTATTTATTTATTATATGTAAGTACACTGTAGCTGTCTTCAGACACACCAGAAGAGGGAGTCAGATCTTGTTACGGATGGTTGTGAGCCACCATGTGGTTGCTGGGATTTGAACTCAGGACCTTCAGGAAGAGCAGTCGGGTGCTCTTACCTGCTGAGCCATCTCACCAGCCCCCCCCCACACTCTTAAACCAAACTAATCCCCTAACCAAATAACTCCCACAGCACTCAGTAAAGTCTCAAGTCTTGTTATAATTTGTACAACCCTAGGTTAGAATTTTCTATGGAACATTCTAAGAATTTTATAGATCTTTAACAATTTCTGGTACCTAAAGTACACAAAGTTAAAAAAGGAAGATACATCTTAACAATATATTTCATGTCATATGGTACTATCATTTCAATGTATATAGGCAACACTAAATTATCAGTGAGACTTTAGTGTTTCTTTTGGTGTGTAATAAATTTTCAAAACCTGACAAAATTTAGCATGTGTTTTACACCTGCAGAATTTCAAGTGGTTGTGTAAACTGTGCTCATGTTTCTTTCTGAGATATGACTTGGAAACTAACTGTAGCCAAGGGCAGATACTGCCAGGGGCATTTCAGTGGTGAGTAGGCAACCTGCCAAGCAAGGAAGTTGATTTGTGACTGCCTTTCAACAGACTCGTGCCGTGCACCTACTGTGTGACAGCTTTGCTCTTTGGAGCTAGAATCCAAAGACAGTAGATGGATGCCAGCACTCAGGAGCTAATTGTCTCCCCAAGAAGGAAGGTCAATAGATCAGAATGGGGTGTGTGCTCTCCTGAGGGCAGGCTGTACCCTAATTGATAGAGTCAGCTTCCTGGGAAACTTGGAGACTTTGAAAAGGAGCAGCAGAGAGACTAGTCAGGAGGATCATGAGTCTGAAGCCAGTCTGGGCTGCCTAGTGGGAGCCATCTCAGGTCAAGTTAAGGATAAAACAAAACAAAGAAAGAAGGAAAAGGGAGGAAGGGGAGGAAGCAACGAGCCCAGTAGAATGACAGGGCGGGCACTGGACAAGATGCTTCCTGCTCAGTGTCAGACTCACACTGCCACAAAGCAACATGGACACAGGATGTGAACCAGAAGTCTTCAGACCGGAGTGTGGTCCCTCATGTGGTTCCTGGGTGGCAGGGACCTGTGAGCAGCTCACCTAGCCTCTCTGAGATAGTCTGTCTGCCTGGCCTCCCTACAGATCATCATGCTTTGTTAACAAGAAAGAAAAGAAGGAAGGAAGGAAGGAAGGAAAGAAGGAAGGAAGGAAGGAAGGAAGGAAGGAAGGAAGGAAGGAAGGAAGGAAGGAAGATGCCCAATGGTTATAAATGCCATTATCCATTAATGTGCATCGACAAAGCATCAAATTTGTTCTCTATGTCACTGAAGGGATCTTTCTCAGACTGACACCAGAACAGGACATAGCATAGCATGGCGATTGTACCTGTTTAGCATCTTCTTCCCTTGAGTCTCAGGGAGCCAGAACCTGGGAATTCCTTCTGGGCATTTGTGCTAGTCAGCTTTCCGCCATTGTAGCAGAGTACCTGAGACAATCAGCTGACAAAGAGAATGGGTTTATTTTGGCCCATAGTCTTGGAGTTGTCAGTGCGTGCTTTAGGACTGTGGTGAGGTTCCATCACGGCAGGAACACGTGGTGGAGTCAAGTTCTCACCTGGAGAGAAAAACTGCTCAAAAGAGAGAAAAAAAAAAGCCTCACTCCCGCCCCCAAGGGATGATGTAAGATCCTCTGACTAGGCTAAGGGCTCATACTGACTAAGCTAATGGTTTCACGGTGAGGGCCACACTTTTGACACTTGGGCCTTTAGAGCAAGGTGCAAACTATAGCGGTACCTGACCAGACAGGCCACATCCAGTATTCCAGGGCAAGAGGAAGAGCCAAGAGTCACCAGGGTTTTGTTAAACAAACAAGAAGTCATCTGTGTGATACTTCCATATCCAGGAGGTGTGTCTTGAGGCTAACTTTACAATTTGTCAAAAGGCCATGGAAGCAGTAAAGTGGGGCTCACTCTACGTATACACACACACCCACACCCACACACACACACCCCTACCTCTGTAGCTATGCCTATGGTTATTTTGCTATAAATGGGAAGTTCCTGTTCCTGTATATGTTTAAAAGTCCTAGTTTGTGCATCCTTGAGGATGCACTGGTGGTGGCATGGTGTCTTGAAGCTGTCGGTTGGGGTTAGGTGCACCTCTGGAATGGAAACATCCGTATGAGAACTGAGCTTTACTGTCACTGGCTAGACAGGGGTTTTTCTCAAGTGGGATAGGGACAATATTTTCCCCATTAGAGGTTGAACATAGGACTGATTATACACCTGCTTGTATGAAAGATCATAAAAAAGCAACTTTTCTTGAAAAGGCTAAGAGGACAGAAGACCAGGGTGACCTTGAACATGAGTGGGTAGTAAATCAGGATGGCCCTCGAACATGAATGAGTGGGGTCCATGGCCAGGGTGCTCTCTTGAGCTGAGCACTTCATTAATTTCATTGACTGAGAAGTTTGACCTTGAAGCAAAGGGGAACTTGATTTGAGTGGAGGACATTTATCTGTGGAGAAACAGACACAGATAAAAGAGTCCAACTTTTCTAAGGCAACGGAACTAGAAGGCTTTCTAACTTATTCCATTTACAGATGAGAAAAGGGACCCCACTCTCTCCCCAGTGCTCATTTCCACTTCACCATCCATCACCCCAGCCTCATGGTTTTCCTGTGTGGTTCCTGGAGGGTCACTAAATATGTGTTAAATTAAGGAAAAATTTGAATATAAGCACCATGGACAGCCACACAGGCATTGGAGCAGCGGAGGATGGCTAAGCCGGAGCTGCCAGCACCTTCCCGTCTCATTTTCATACCTCAGTTCCCTGCACTCAGTTGTCCTTGCTCTCCTTAGTGTATCAGCGTAAACACTTAGCTACATTAGGAAACAGTGCCACTCAAGTCTGTTGTTGAACACAAAGCATGTACATGGCAAGGGAATAACTCTCTCTGATTCTGCCCTTGGCCCTGGTCAGATGGATGACGTGATGCAATGTGAGCGACACCATGAGGCCAAGCTGGGGGGTGGGGTGGGAAAGCAACAATAGTAGGAATTCTGTGTGGCGGGTTAAGCACATGTCCACCCATGTCTCAACTCTGATCATTGCGTCTTCCACTCTGAAACCCTCGGTAACTCATCATTCTCCGAACTAAGTTCATGATCCACACTGGACCTCAAAGGTCTAATTAGCCCCATCTGTTCTGCCTCTACCTCACTGTCTAGCCTTGTACACAACCCCCATGTCCATCTCAAGCAGCCTCCTTGGAAAGTGACTTCACCATCCCTTCGAGGTCAGCTCCTCTTTCCTTGGATGGGTCTGTCAATCCACTCGAGTCACCCTCTGCCTCAAACGCTGGTTCTTTTGTGACCATCTTAACCCGCTCCTGTGAAATCGTGTCATTGATATGTGCTCTACTGATCTTCTACCTCCTGTGACACTTTCTGCTCCTCCAGTGAGTGTTTGCGATACCTTTACAGTCTTACTCTATGTTGGGTGGAGTAGGCCTGCTATAGTTTGGAATAAGTGTCTCTCAGAGGTCAGAGGCTTAATCCCCAGCCTGTGATAGTTTTAAGAAATGGTGGAACCCTTAAGAGGTGGGACTTAGTGGGAGGAAGTTAAGTCATGGGGGCATGCCCTAGAAGGAGAGGTTTTGATCTCAACCACTTCCTGCCTCTCTGCTTCCTGGCTGCCAAGGGGTAAGCAACTTTATCCACCTTAGGCTCCCATTACTACAGGTGCTGTCTCATCTGGCACAGGCCTAAGAGCAACAGACAGAGCCAAACGACCACGGTAGGAGTCCCTGAAACCGGGAGCCAAAGCGAACCATCCCTCCTCTAGGTTCCACTCCAGTCACCCTCATGCAGTTGGTTATGGTAGTGAAGAGCTGACAAAAACAGGGTCTTTGCTCTTTCAACCTAGTATGCCTTTATTCAAGGGGCACACATTTCCACTTGCTTCTCAGTCTTCCTGGACTAGAGGAAAGTAGGTTAGCATTTTCAAGGCCCTGAGTAGGGGAGGGTGACCGAGGGAATAGTGTGAGACTGTGCACTATCAAAAGAGGAGTGTGGAGCTAAGGATCATGTGATTTTTTTTTTTTTTTTTGGTTTTTTCGAGACAGGGTTTCTCTGTATAGCCCAAGCTGTCCTGGAACTCACTTTGTAGACCAGGCTGGCCTTGAACTCAGAAATCGGCCTGCCTCTGCCTCCCGAGTGCTGGGATTAAAGACGTGCGCCACCACGCCCAGCTGGATCATGTGATTTGATCTGTGGGTGACACACTGGAGGCCACTGCCCACCATCAATCGTGTTCATTGAGGTTGTGTTTCTAACCACTGATAAGTGTTCAGGAAGTGGAGGGGTTGGTCAACCTTTTAAAAAATTACTACCACTACTATTGCGTGCATGGGCATTTTGTCTGCATGCATTTCTGCGTACCATGTGCATGCCTGGTGGCTGCAGAGGCCAGAAGAGGACTCTGGATCTCCTGTAAAGAAAGTCACAGACTATCATGAGCTGTCATGTGGGTTCTGGGAATAACACCTAAGTCTTTTAGAAGAGCAATTGGTGTTCTTAACCATGGAGCAATCTTCCCGGCTCTGAGAGGGTCAAGCTTAATAAAGACTGGGAAACAGACAGTGGGAAGTGGTGTTGAGCTTGTGGGAAGTGGGGACTGGGCACTAATGTGTGTGAGGCGATGGAACGTCCCCAGGATCCTAAAAGGGAGAGGGGCGGTGCTTATCCAATCCTGAGAATACACTAAAAGCCGCTCAATTAATAACAGACCAGATTTATAGTATGTGAAAGATAGCTAAAGCTGCTTAAAGGTTAATGTCACCAAGTAAGGTACAAGTAGACATCCCAGGCCTCCTGATGCCAACACCAGCTTTGAGTAACCTGAGTTTATTCAAGAGGAAATATCAGACAAACTCAAACTGAATCATGAAAATTGTCATAAAAGTACTAAAGAAATTTAAAGACGTGACAGCAAGCCAAGTGAGGTGGCACACACGTGTAATCCCAGCTCTCAGGAGGCAGACACAGGAAGATTGATGCAAGTTTGAGGCTACACAGTGATAGGCAAGAGTAGCCTTGGACTAGATCCTGTGCTGAGGCTATCCTGGTCTACACAGTGATAGGTAAGTGTGTTGCCTTGGACTAGATCCTATGCTGCAGCTAGTTTGATGTACACACTGATATGTAAGAGTGGCCTTGGACTAGATCCTGTGCTGAGGCTAGCCTGATCTACATAGTGATAGGCAGGTGTGTTGCCTTGGACTAGACCCTCTGCTGGAGAAGAAAAGGATTCCAGTATGGACCCTGAGAAAACTGACGAACCGGGGGCACAGGCCATAGACTTGATAATCTATTAATACGAAGCATCCTAAGTTCTATAATTGTGCTATAAATTTTTAAATGAATATCCCTGTTGTCTGGAAAATATACCAATGTATGCAGGCACACAGGGCCATGAAATCAGCAACTTATTCATAAATAGTTAAAGAGAAAGAGGGAGGGGTGCTAGAAATGTACCTTAGTTGATAGAACACTTGCAGAGCCAGCTCCAATACCTGGCTTTGATCTTTAGCACCCAAAAACATTGTAATGGGCATACGCCTGAAACGCAAGCCCTCTGGAGGTGGAGGCAGCAGGATCAAGGTTCAAGTTCATCCTTAGTTCTCCAGACTGTCCCCCTACCGCAAGGAAGGGAGGGAGGGAGGGAGGGAGGGAGGGAGGGAGGGAGGGAGGGAGGGAGGGAGAGAAAGAGAACAAGGAAGAGAAAGGCCAGGTAAATACAGAGAAATGTTAGGTATTGGTAATCTGACAGAGTAGACAGTCACTTATTGGTAGTTTCCCAGCTCTGGAAAATGCTTGAATTTTTTTCCTGCCAGTTTGAATGTATTTTAAAACAAAGAAGTTTAAAAGGTTACGTAGCTAAAGTCTAGATGTAGCTGGAGACATTGCACCTAAATCCCAAATTCTGTCCTTACTCAGTCACACCTTCTTTCTTAGCATCCTTGTAGCATGACACTGGTGGCATTTGCCCACATCCCCAAAGGAGATTCCCCCGGGGCGCCTACCATTAAAGTTCTATGGACACATGATGTTCAGGGTTGCCACTGTTGGGGAGTCTGAGGTGCCCCTCTGCCCATCAGGCTTGTCACTCTGACAAGTTTCCCATCATGCAACGGTAGTGCACAAGGCCAGATGCCACTTGGTGGCCTGATAGGTCCTTTGGGACCAATCAAGAATCTGATGCTTCAGCCAGAACAGGGCCAGCTGTCAGTAGCTCACCATCATCGGGATGGCTCTCTTTTCTTGGTTACTCTCCATCTCATTTGGAGTCCAGGAATCATGCATGGGTCTCAGAGAAACCAGCTCAAACCATTAGTCATTGCCTGTGCCAGGCCAAGCCCAGGCGCTGTGAGCCTTGGACTTGGCTGCTTACAGGGGTAACTTGGGTTGAACACACAAAAGGAATGAGTCCAGGAATCACCCTGTGGCTGACTCAACAGAGAAAGAGTAAACATGACCATCTTAGGGCCAAACTGCTAGGCTTCTGGATCCTTCTACAGAAAGGTTGGCGGCCTCATGCCCTGAGCTCAGAGGTTTGGTCTGGCCAGAGGCCTGTGCAGTCCTGGCTTTGCTGCCCACCATAGACTGAGGCTGATGGGTCCTAAGGGGCTTTAGAGCTTTGGGACTGACTTGCACTGGAGGCTAAGGAGAAAGAGCAGCATCATGGACTTGTTATGTATTGATACTGACTCGCTTAGGCCGGTGGTTGGCTGGGCCACTACTTTTCCTGTGGTTCATGACTGTTTTAAATCTCTGTGGTGGGTTCTGATGCGGCCCAAGACCCATGTCTACCATGGGTTGGGATGGACGTCCTCTGGGGAGGTAGACTGACTCAGGGAAGGGAGGGGTGTATGGTTCTATTCCCAGGGGTTGTTTCCGGTTCCTTATTTCAGTTTTTATGGTCCCTCCAGGGACTGCCACCTATTGTGAAGGGAAATGATCATGGGAAAGTGAGAAGGCAGTATGTATAGAAACCAGGAATTCGCTCTTCCAAGTTACCTGGTCTGCTTGCTGCTCTGACTTGGGGTATTGCGATATATCATGGGGGTTAGTCTGGTCTTTTTGAAACTTCTGTGTGTCTTCTCCAGAGTGTGACCCATGGCAGAGCCCCAAATAGAATCCAGCTATTCCTGCTGACATGATGACCTGGGCAATGTACCTTTGGGTCGAAGCCTGGCTCCTTGGCTTCCTGTTTCAACTCTGCAATAAGTGTACGCTTGCCATGATGGTGCCCACTATGCCTGGTCCCGCTTTTTTTTTTTAAGATTTATTTATTTATTTATTTAATG
The DNA here is from genome assembly GCF_978045245.1 of Mus caroli. Lineage (NCBI taxonomy): Eukaryota > Metazoa > Chordata > Mammalia > Rodentia > Muridae > Mus > Mus caroli. The sequence continues at coordinate 178,273,224 of NW_028227256.1, read as the reverse complement.
TATGTGAGTATACTGTAGCTGTATAGATGGTTGGGAGCCTTCATGTGGTTGTTGGGAATTGAATTTTTAGGACCTCTGCTCGCTCTAGTCAACCCCACTCGCTCCGGTTGGCCTCACTCACTCTGGTCAACTTCACTCGCTCAGTCCCTGCTCGCTCTGGCCCAAAGATTTATTTATTATTATACGTAAGTACACTGTAGCTGTCTTCAGACACACCAGAAGAGGGCTCAGATCTCATTACGGGTGGTTGTGAGCCACCATGTAGTTGCTGGGATTTGAACTCAGGACCTTTGGAGGAACGGTCAGTGCTCTTACCCACTGAGCCATCTCTCCAGCCCCCCTGCCCCGCTTTTTATCCATTTGAGGTGGGGGTGGTTATTAGTCCTGCTTTCTTGTGTGTGATGAGATGGTTAAGGAGATAAATTCAGGTCCAGAGGTTTCTCTCTTCGTGCAGCCCTGTGGGAGCTCAGGCTCCTCCTTGACCTTTCTCATGCTTTTAGGTCCTGAATGCATGAGAAGTTCTAACCTCACAGAGGTTTTGAGACCAGGGGATGGGGTTGCACTACCTTCTCTGTCTCCTCATCTATTTCTACCCTCTTATGACTCTGCCTGCTCTGCATCTGGTTTTCCTCTGGGGCCTGTATCATACCACTCCTCGGCTCCATGTCTTCCAAGGAAGGTCTGGCAAGGCGAAGGAGAAGAGGAGAGAGGTTGGGGTTTGGGCTTTGTCTTAAGGCTTCTATTGCTGTGAAGAGACACCACAATCAAAGCAACTCTTATAAAGAGAACATTTAAGTGCGGCTGGCTTACAGTTTAGAGGCTCAGTCCATTATCACCATGGCGGCATGCAGGCAGACACGGTGCTAGAGAAGCAGCTGAGAGTTCTACTTTTTGATCCAAAGACAGCAGAAGGAGCGACACATTGGCCACATTGAGCTTCTAAGAGCTCAAAGCCCACCTCCACAGAGATACACTTCCTCCAACAAGACCACACCTCCTAATAGTGCCACTCCCTATGGGCCAAGCATTTACACACGTGAGTCTTTGGGGGCCATTCCTATTCAAATCACCACAGGCATTTTTTATTTCCTCTGTCTGTCTGCCTGGCTATGGCCATGGCTTGTAGTCTACAGCTCCATTCTCCACCCCAGTCTTCTGTCCACCCCTTCAGGCCTAGGTACATATGCTTTTGCATTCTTGCCTAAGCTCCTCCAATTTAGGGTTTGCATCTCACATGCTGCAACTGGACCATGGAACCCTGGGCTGCCAGCCCTGGCTCACACTGCACCCCTCCCCCTCCCTCCCCCTCCCCCTCCCCATCCCTCCCGCTCTCCCTCCCCCTCCCCCTCCCTCTGCTTTTTATGAAGAACTTGGTTTCCACTTTCTTCCTCCTGGAAGCTGCAGGAACAGTCAGCTCTGGAGCCCGAGCCTCCTGCTGTCTGAAAAGCGTGGGTGTCCAGCTTCCAGATGGCTCTCAGTGCTCAGGAGATGCCATGGTCCCAGGTGGGCTGGGAAGAGACTGACTCTGGGAAGGATGGTCACTTTAGAAGGTGCAAATAGGACTCCCCAGCCAGGCTCCTCCCCAGGAAGTTTGAATCCTGGTGGCTTGGCTCTGGCAGCTCTGTGCCACCTGCTCCAGTTTTGAGCATCTCCAGCCACAAGGCTTCGACTTGATCTTCTTGGGAGTGCCAATCCTTTCCTTTGCCTGGAGCCCCCACTTTGGAAGGTGCAACATCTGCTTGTAGAGGTGCGGATGCTGCAAGACTGTTGTTCCTCACGGCAGGTGAAGTGGAAGGAGGCAAGTACCTGGTGCATAGTGTACTGCCCGCCCTCAGGACCCACCAGTTTGCTTGCTTGCTTGCCCAGCTATTGGTTCCGGTCTTGGAGACCCAGTGTGGGATGAAACCATTGGTTACAAGGTTTGCTCTTCCGCACTGCACTCACAGGAAAAAGCCTCCCGGTGTTTGCCCGTAGGGTTCCCTTGTTATGAGCCGAGTTATCACAACACGCCTATTGCGTTCTAAATCTTAGAAAAGACACCAAAAATTAGCGCATCTTTTATTTAAAAGCATCCCCCCAGCTTTTGCTAGCCACATCGACTGCATACTTAAAAAGCAAAGAGGTTCTGACTGGGTTCTTATGAATCTGCCCCCAACCCCGACACCTTCCCGTGTGATTTGTGGGCAGACTTCTGAGATGAACAGGTTTTATAAGAGAGATTCAGCCAGGCTAAATCACAGTGGTGGAGGCTTATGCAACCTGCTAAAAACCTATGAGTTAAAAATGGAATAGTCTTGCAGAGTAGGGAAGGTAATAATATCAGTGATATGAAAATAGAAAGGATGGGATGAGTATCTCAGCCATTCGAGTCTCTTAGCCACATTTCCTCTGCACCAAAACACTTTGGTTCCATTTTCCAGAATAAGTCCAAAGTCCAATCTCTTACTGGAAAAGCCGAACTGCGCTCTATGGAGTCGGCCCTCTGCTCCCAATTAATCCAGAGTTGAGAGCCCTTTCCACCGACTTTCCACCATCAAACAGGCTGCGTGTTTTGTTTGAATCCATGTGTTCGTTAATGCCCATAAAGGAACAGATTTTAGATTTTTTTTTTTCGTAAGTGGGTTTTGGTTAATTTGCTATTTTAAAAATACTTGTGAGACCTTTACCGTTGCCATGGTGATATAATTTCCATAAACATGATTTTTGTGGGGAGTTTTGCACATTGAAGGATGAGGTTGATATGCAGTGTTGGGGGGAAAGTAGGTGGTAAATTTGGCAGCCACCCTGTGACTGTTTCCCTCAAACGCTACAAATACGTTCCAAGAATCCGTGCCACAGCAGGGTCTTAGGTCTCCATAGACACCACTCGAAGCTATGGATCCAGTCAGGTTAGAAAAATAGGGTGAAAGTTCACAGGGTTTTTGCTGGCCACTTGACCTGTCCGGGTCACGATTCCTGAGGCTTTGCCCCAAACTCTTAGGTTTCAGAAAGCCTTTGGGGACTTAGATAGTCTGGAGCCATCCGAGGAGTGAGGCCTCCTTTCCACTTTGAGCATTTTAAAGAAAAAGAAGTTTGTTGGAAGAAATGGGTGGTCCCAGTGAAACAGGCTCTGAAGTTGCTTGTGCTAAAAAATCGCTTAGCCCTCACAAGGGCCTACAGAGTAAAAAGGCAGAGGGGAAGCCCAGCCCTGCTGTCTTGAAGATGACTGTGTCTCCTTTTCTTTGGCTCAGACTCCTATTTGACCATCATAGACGTGGTAATCACTCAGTGAGGGCCTGGCTGCCTTACTGATCTAGTTGCTCTTCAGGGCTAAAGGCTCAGAGAGGTCATGTCTGGAAGATTCCAGGAAGACCAAAGCCTCCTGGGACAGGCCCCCACCTCATAACAGGGTGTTCTCTTCAGGGCTGGGGGTATATCCTAGGGCAGCAACACTCCTGAGAAACAGCATTTTAGAGCATCTTTGGACTGCCTAGAAGAACTTGTGGGAGGATGATGGCAGGACCATATTTTGACCAGAGCTGTTTAATTATGTATCTTCCTACCTCTTGCTCCAACTCTTCCTGTTTTAAACCCCAGAGATAGATTTTGGGTGGCTGGACCCCTTTATCTGTCTATCTTCTCGATGTGGCCACATTGGGTAAATCTCCTCTTTGTGACTGATGTGTTGTTGTTGTCTTCAATTGGCATCTTGGGACCGGTGGCCAAGCTCAGCGTGGTGGGGCTGCCAGAACTGAGGCTTTTGATCTAGGAACTTTAGCTATACCAACGGCACTAGGTGGCAACATCTTTTATCAATAGCGCCAGGCATCAGTGCCGACTTACAGAGAAGCCGTGTCCCCAGGCATGAACAATACAAAGATGTGGAGGGGTGGAGAGGGGCAAAGAAGAAAGGATTTGAAAAGTCATAGGAACTGAAAGTGTCCGCAAAGTACAATCCCCACAAGGGCTCTCGAGAGAGAGCGGGTCAGGATTTGGCTCAGCGCTGCTTAAGTGAGCACCTGGGCATTGCCAAAGGGTCTGAATCATTCAGAACTATGACTCATAAGGAATTATGAATTACTAGAAAGTCATCATGTGGACTGTTATTATTATTTTTTTTTGTAGTACCAGGAACACAAGGAGGGCCACCCAGAAGAGGAAGTGCAGGATATCATGTCTGGCCAAACATGAGGTGATGTGTGTGTGCCAAGTGTGTGCAGGTCTGAACATATCTATCATTCTATCTGTGTTTAGGACAACTGTGTATTGGGAACTTTGTATATATTAGAAAGATGCATCACACCAGTCTTGTGACACGTGGCCTTGTTCTTCACACCTGTGGGAAAGACCCACAACCATCCCCAGTACAGATGGCCGAGACAGCGGTAGCTGCTGCTGCTGTGTGCTTCGCTGAGGTGGGTTTTGTTTTGTTTTGTTTTGTTTTGTTTTGTTTTAAACAAAATTGATGAATGAGAGATGTTAGGTAGGATTTTGTGCTTCCATAACAGTGAATGAGGCCTGGACAGGGCTTATTTCTGGGGTGCTCTGGCATGCAGGTCACACCCTAGGCTCAGGGAGAAGTGATTTATTTCTCCTGCTTACCCACCTGTCCAGCTGTCACCCCTGGCAGTGACTTGTTGAGGGCCTGCCAGGGCTGCTTTGAGGACTTCCCAGGCATTTTGTTTGTGCTCTAAAATAGCCCAGAGTAATTTGGCAGGGGCAGCTGCAGGAATATGGCTCACCACCTAGTCCAGGGTGGAAGTGGGAACTGGTGCCTCGCCCGACATGCAGCTCCAGCCTTTCCCTGCAACACACATCTAATTGAAAATGTTTTAAAGCACCCATAGCTGGCAGCTTGACTGGGGCTGGTGGGTGGCCAGAAGAGAGAGGATCCTGCTGGGTGAGGACAGAGAGCGTCACCCTACAACAAGGCCTTGCTGCCTGCTGTCCCCTCTGAGGACCACTGTTTGGACTGAGTTGTGGAGAGGATCCTGGCTGGACCGTGGACAGTTTAAGGTGTGAAATGTCTTGGGGGAAGAAAGCCAGCTGGTGTATTCTCTGAGAAGCAAGAAACAGAAACAAAGCCACCTAATTGCTACACAGAGGAATCTGCTAGGCAACATTCTTAGCTGACTCCCCAGCATGGGCGGATTGATGGTCCTCCGTCAGGAACCCAGGTCGCTGGGGTGGGGGATTGATGGTCCTCCGTCAGGAACCCAGGTCGCTGGGGTGGGGTATGTTGTGTGCAAACAATTATGTGTGTCCTTCCCCAAATCCTGGTGATCTTTTTCTGGATATTTTCTTTTTAGCTGGAAGAACACTCAACGGCTTGCACTCGACAATGATAGCTGTGTGTCCTTGGCCAAGTGACCTTGATAGCTGTGTGACCTTGGCCAAGTGACCTTGATAGCTGTGTGACCTTGGCCAAGTGACCTATCCCCTTTGCATTTCTTTTCTTTTTTAAAGTTTTTCTACTTGAGCAATTTTTTTCTGCCTCCAGGTCCCAAAGGTTGTCTCATGTATGTTCTAGAAGTTTGATAGTTTTAGGCTTTATACCGTTTCTATGTGTGCCTCAGTTTCTTGATCTGCAAAATGAGAATAATTGTACCTATTTCTTTGGACTCTCTTAGAATGACTTGAGTTATTACATATGTAGTCCTAGAATAGTACTTTGCATACAGTGTGATTATTGTAAATGAAATTTCACTGTGGTAAAGTCACCTCAACTCCCCTGGTCTAGCTCCACGGGCCTGATGCTGTCTGAATCAGTAGGACCTCTAGACTGTGGGCTGGTCTAGTGCAGGAGGGGTCCTCTTGGCCTGTGTCTCTGTGCCTTGCCTGGCTTGTAGCACATACTTAGTTCATTTGGAGAGATAAGGATGATGTGTGATCTTACGCTGCTGACCTCTGGCCTCAGGCACATCAGAATCCCCTGGGAAGTCAGGTAAATCTCCTACCTTCAAAGATGCTGATCAGGAATAGAGTGGGCTGTGGTCTCCACAGTCTGGAAAGGATTTCAGGGGGCGTCAGTGGAAGCTTGGACTTGGGAAAAGGAAGTCCCATGGTGATTGCTTCTGAGAGCAACTTGCCTTTGTGCCTCCTGCTTAAGTCTGTGTCCAGGGCAGCATGGATGAGTGGGGATTCACATGGGAGCCCTTGTGCTCGCTATGATCAACCCAGAAGATCCAAGCCTTCCAAGGCATCAAGGGTGCAAGGGAATGTTTGAATCAAATTGAACATGGAACTCCTTGGCAAAGGGTGGTAAGGTCTGCCATCTTAGAAATGCAAGAAGCCACTGGTCAGACGGAGCCATGGCTCACTGGTCCGTCAGAGTCTGCCCCAGCAAGGCTTCACTACAGCTCCAGGCTGGGCTGACCCACACTGCTTGCTCCTCCTCCTTGAAGATCCTCCTTCCCAAGTTCCCGCAAACAGAGCATTCGTTGGAGTTTCCTTGAGGTTTAAAATGTGGCCTTTGGCAAGGAGCTGTTCACAGAAACTAAACAGGGCCCGGGAGAAGACTCTGTGGAGTTGAGTGGGGAGGAATGTGCTTTTCTAGAGCAGTGTTTAAAGATGCAGCTGGGATTTGTTTCTTAGCAACAGGGCTCATCCAAAGCACACTGGCAGTGTCAGAACACCCGACAATGCTGGATGCCCGCAAGCACCATGTAAAAATAATAATAATAAAAAAAGAAAGTACTGAACAGGAGCCAGGGTCTGAGCACAACTCCTCCAACAGGTGGGAGACTCAGAGCCACAGACAGACAGATGTAGATGCTATGGGGTGAGTCTAGAGCACCAGGGTGAGCACTGGGTCTGGCCACACTCTGCCCTCCTCCTTCTATTTGTCTGTCTGTCTGTCTGCCCCTTCCTCCCTCCCTCTTTCCCCCATTCTTCCCACACACAGGAGCTTCCCTCTCTCCCTTCCTTCCTTTCTCTCTTCCTCCCTCTCTCTCTTCTTTCCTCCCTCTCTTTCTCCCTCCCTCTCTTCCTCCGTCCCTTTCTCCCTCCCTTCCTCACACAGGATATCCCTTCTCTCTGTGAACATTAATAAGCCTGCCTCTCCTCCAGCCTCGCCTTTCCCAGCCCCGGAGGCCCATTCAAAGGGCCTTTGAGCCTGTTAGCCTGAAGACAGGGAGAGCAGTCAGGAACCCACAGTCATTTTCTTAGTTCCATTTTGCACCATCAGATCGCTTTAAGGTCGAGTCATTCTCAGAACAACGGCGTTGTTTAAAAATACATTTTAAAAATGTATCTATTAGGTTGGCTTCTCAAAACGCCCCAATGATATCAACAAGCAATTTTCAGTGCCAGTGTTAAGCACGAAGCCCCAGCCCCGGGAGTAGTGACAAGTGTAATGTGAAGTAGTGGCTTGAAGGGTGCTCTGAGGGTGTGTTGCTGCTCATGGGAGTGCATCAACTCTGTCCAGGCAAAAGCCCAGCCTGCTGTGAGCCCTCACAGCAGGAAGAGATGCTTGAGGCAAGGCAGCACTTAGTGGCAATTGAGGGATTTTTTTTTTTTCTGTGACACATTGTAGATTGTGGCTGTGTGCACCAGGCTACCCCCTTATAGCTATTTCCTGTCTCCATCCTCTTCTTTCCATGTCCTGGAAGCCTGTGTTTCTCTTACACCTGCACTGTTGTGTACAGACAGACAGACAGACAGGAGCGGCAAGGCAGACACAATAGATGGAACCGAGTGAGGACTATTTCAGCTGCTGTAAGGACTTGTCAGGGTGTCATTCAGTAAGCCCTGTGTTACCTTTCTTCACAAAGAGAATTCACAGCGCAGGCTTCCTCAGGTCAAGGCCACCAAAAAGTCATTTGAACTTGAAAAAAAATGAGAGCTCTTGGAGAGCTCTTTGAAAAATTCGTTTCAGTCTGATCCCCACCCCACCCCACTCCACCCCATTAAATCTACTCATTTATTTAACAATTTTGATATGCACCTATTAAGTGTCTAAGATGTAGAAGGTTCTCGACTATATCTAGGGTCTACAAGGATATTCTTAGGAAGCTGAGCTTCGGTGGACACCAGGGAACCTAAGATGGGATCATGACCACAAAGGCTCATGCTGAAGGGACCAGTGAGTCTAAGTCTCTCACTTCATAGATACAGACACTGACGCTCACGGGTAGGAAAGACAGATTTCTCAGGGAACTATTTGATTAGCATCCTTTTGGCCAGGAGCCCTTTGAAATCTACTGAGGAGCCAGGACATCTGAACATCGTCCTCAGGCTGCATCTGAGCTGGTGATGTGGCAGGCAGGGCTTCTGACTCCCAGAGGGTGTGGATGTCAGCTTTCTCAGTGAGCAAGCGGACTGTGGGAGTAAGGCACAGGGGACAAGCAAATAGAGCAGGTGTGGACAAACCCTCCCGCCCAGTGACAGTTCTGAACAATGCCAAGATATTGTCCAACAGCAGGGTGACCTTGCAGGCTCCGTCAAGTATCCAGGCTCCCCACCAAGGGTTGCCAGACTTCCCAGGGGCTCTAGGCTGGACAGCTCCTAGCTGATCAGGATAGGGTGGCTGAGGGACCATGAAGAGCTTGGACAGAGAGGGTGAGAGGACTGGCAGGCATCCAGCCCTTGTTTCTACAGCGCCTGCCAGGGAGACATGAGAGAGCCTTTTGGTGTTGGCCAAAGTACCAGATTCCCCATGCCATGACATTTCCAAGAGGTGGGGGTGGGGGTGGGGAGTGGGGGGAGAAAAGGAAATAGCATTTAAAACAACAACGACAACACAAAACAAAAAGCCACCAGTCATTTCTACAGCGACTGTGTGCTCTGCCCAGCCTCTTGTGTCCCAGCCCTTTGGCTCCCTAGGACTGAAAATGTTAAAGGAAACTGTGCTGGATTCATGCTCCGCCCTCTCATCTGTTGCTTCTTGCCCTAATAGGAAACATCTCAGCAAGTTCTCCCCAGGGCCTGCTGTGGCATCTGGCTGGGCTGGTGCCTGTCTGGGGCTGCTATCTCCATCCCTTCCCTGCTTGCTTGGATTGCTGGAAAGAGAAGCCCTTGGCCTGGCCTACGAGCCCCTTTATGTTGCCTCTTCCTGGCAAGTTCTGCAGCGTCCGTGGCAGAGCCTTCCCTCAGGCTCAGTGGGCAAGAACAAGGCTGTTCTGTAGATAGACTGATGGTTGTCTTAGTCCAGGTCTCAGAAGAAAGAGAGATGGTGATCTGTGGGGCTGCTGGCTTAGAAACCCCAGGAGCTGGGGGGAGTCCGTGTGTTTGTGAGACACAACTGGGGCCAGGGGAGGCTATGTATTAGGGGCATAGTCGGGGTAGGGACTAGGAGGGACTCTCAGGCTTGGAGAACTGCTGTGGGTTAACAGCCCCAGTTTCAGTGTTCGTGCAAACCCTTCTCAGGGGCCTCTGTAATCAGCTTGCTACTCACACCCGGAAAGATGCTGCCTGTGCCCTGGACTACTCGACGCCTGACCCTACCTGCCCTGGGGGGTTGGAGGTGAGGTGGCGCAGAGTCAATGACACAGACTCTGGGAGCAGGTGAGAAACTGCAGCAAGCTCACTGAGCACTGCTGCAAGCTCCTTTAGTACCCTCCACCTGTGCCCCATTCATCCCAGGAAAGCAGCTCTTCTGAACAGCAGTTCCTGATTGGCTGGCAGTCTCTGCACGAGCAATCCTTGGTCTCTCAGGCAGTTCTCAATTAGGTCCTCCTGCGGGAGATGCTTTTATGGCTATGCCCCTGGCATTTACATAGAGGTGCCCCCCCTTATTCCGGCTACAGAAAGGGCTGTTCCTTGTGTGCCAAAAGTTGCACTAATGAATCCCTACCCCAAGAGAAATTTAGTCTAATTGAGATTATACCTCTTTTATGAAAGACCTACCTCTCCCTGGAGTAGCCAGGGAGCAGTGAGTTGATGGGCATCCAAAGGCCTGGGTCAGCCAGCTTCCTGCTGCTATAAGAAACATCCTAGATAAAACTGGCTTGTACAGAGGAATGATCATTTATTTAGGGTTCATAAATTCAGCCCATGGTCAGTTGGCCCATGGCTCTGGGCCTGGGGCACAACACTGTGGTAGGGGCCTGCTTCAGAACAAAAGTAGTCACCTCTTGGTTAGGAAGGAAAAACCAAGAACAGACGGCAGCCCCCTGCCCTTCAATTCCCTTCGAAGGCATGTCCCTGATGACACAGGGCCCTATTCGTTAAAGGTTCTACTACTTCCCAGGAACAACAAGCTGGGGACCAAACCTTCAACACATGGGCCTTTGGAGTGAATTCAAAAGCTAAACTAGCAGGGTGTTTTTTAAAAGTTGTGCTAAGTTGGTGGATATAACATAAGTGTACTGGCTATTTTTGTGTCAACTTGACACAGCTGGAGTTATCACAGAGAAAGAAGCTTCAGTTGAGGAAATGCCTCCATGAGATCCAACTGTAAGGCATTTTCTCAATTAGTGATCAAGGGGGAAAGGCCCCTTGTGGGTGGGACCATCCCTGGGCTGGTAGTCTTGGGTTCTATAAGAGAGTAGGCTGAGCAAGCCAGAGGAGGCAAGCCAGTAAAGAACATCCCTCCATGGCCTCTGTATCAGCTCCTGCTCCCTGACCTGTCTGAGTTCCAGTCCTGACTTCTCTGGTGATGAACAGCAGCATGAAGTGTAAGCCAAATAAACCCTTTCCTCCCCAACTTGCTTCTTGGTCATGATGTTTGTGCAGGAATAGAAACCATGACTAAGACAAATTGGTACTGGGAGTGGGGTATTCCTGTGACAACCTGACCATGTTTTGGGGAGGACTGTGGAAGGACTTTGGAACTTTGGGCTTGAAGATCCATTCATTGTTAAGAGCTCTGTCAGATGTTGTGTAGGAGCTTGGAAGATAATGATGAGAACAGTGCAGAAGATGGAGGTCTGGTTTGTGAAATTTCAGAGGGAAATTTAAAGACTCTTTTCAGGGCCATTGCTGTTTTGCTTGTGAAGATTTTGTAGTTCTGGTTAGCTGGGGCTGAAGAATCAGCTGTGATAAACAAGATACCAGAACTACTAAAGCAAAAACTTTGCATTACTGGGACTATTGATGCTGGTTAGCTGGAGCTAAGAAATTAGCGGTGATTAAGAAGAGACCAGCATCGTTGAGGTGACATCTTCTGGGAAGTGTTTTCTGAAAGCACAAAGAGGCTGTGTTCCAGAGATATTCCTTCTAAGGTGAAAGATAAGTTATTGCACCTGGCCCCTCCTACAACCAAGAAAAAAGCACAACGTTTAGTGGGGCTATTTGGATTCTGGAGACAACACATCCCTCACTTGGGTGTGTTACTTAGGCCTATTTATCAAGTGACTCGGAAAGCCGCTAGCTTTGTGTGGGGCCTGGAACAGGAGAAGGCCCTTCAACAGGTCCAGGCTGCTGTGCAGGCTGCTCTACCACTTGGACCATATGACCCAGCAGACCCGATGGTACTTGAGGTGTCTGTGGCTGATAGAGATGCTGTTTGGAGCCTCTGGCAGGCCCCTGTAGGTGAATCACAGAAAAGACCTTTGGGATTTTGGAGCAAAGCTCTACCATCATCTGCAGACAACTATTCTCCCTTTGAAAAACAGCTCTTGGCCTGCTATTGGGCCTTAGTGGAAACTGAACGTTTGACAATAGGACACCAAGTTACTATGCGACCTGAATTACCCATCATGAGCTGGGTACTATCAGACCCTGCAAGTCATAAAGTGGGACGCGCACAGCAGCAGTCTATTATCAAATGGAAGTGGTATATACGTGATCGGGCCAGAGCAGGTCCTGAAGGCACAAGCAAGTTACATGAAGATCCCAAGAAACATTGTGGCCCTCCAGTTAAAGTAGGGGCCTATGGAGGGCAGGTGATTAATGGAGTTTTGACTGATGTCCGACTTACAGTAGGTCCAGTAGGTCCCCGGACACATCCTGTGGTGATTTCCCCAGTTCCAGAATGTATAATTGGGATAGATATACTCAGAAACTGGCAGAATTCTCATATTGGTTCCCTGAACTGTAGAGTGAGGGCTATTATGGTTGGAAAGGCAAAATGGAAGCCTTTAGAGTTGCCTCTGCCAAAGAAAATAGTGAATCAAAAACAGTATCGTATTCCTGAAGGCATGAAGGGGTCATGCAGAGCAGCTCAGGCTCGGCACTGTGAGAGGCCATGGAAGGCCATTGGTGAAGGTGCAGCCTCAGTTGTAATTGAAGGCCCAGGACTGAAGGAGTCATGCAGTGTTTTGGAGATGCCAGTACCACGAGATGACCACCAAGAGCAGCAGCAGCAGTAGAGTACAGGCATCTGGAGCCCAGAGGACGATGTGTGTGCTACAAAGGGCATGGTTGGAGAAGTGACCCAAGCCCTTGGAGGAGCCCAGAAGATCGTGAGTTGGATCCCAGACATTGGACAGTTGGAGATTGATTTTTGCTTTGATTGTGACTGTGCCCTGATATTTTCCCTCTTGAAGGAAGAAACTGTTTTAGTGGAGCCCACAGTTAAGAGACTTTTAATTGTAAAAAGACTTTGGATTTTAAAAGAGATGGATATTTTAAAGAGATTGAAATTTTAAGAATATGTAAAGACTGTGGGACTTTTAAAGTTATTTAGATCTTGGGGATGAATAAGAATGTAAGGGTTGAGGCTTACTAGTGATGTGTTTGTGTGTCAAGTTGACAAGGGGTCAATTGTACTGGCTATTTTTGTGTCAACTTGACACAGCTGGAGTTATCACAGAGAAAGAAGCTTCAGTTGAGGAAATGCCTCCATGAGATCCAACTGTAAGGCATTTTCTCAATTAGTGATCAAGGGGGAAAGGCCCCTTGTGGGTGGGACCATCCCTGGGCTGGTAGTCTTGGGTTCTATAAGAGAGTAGGCTGAGCAAGCCAGAGGAGGCAAGCCAGTAAAGAACATCCCTCCATGGCCTCTGTATCAGCTCCTGCTCCCTGACCTGTCTGAGTTCCAGTCCTGACTTCTCTGGTGATGAACAGCAGCATGAAGTGTAAGCCAAATAAACCCTTTCCTCCCCAACTTGCTTCTTGGTCATGATGTTTGTGCAGGAATAGAAACCATGACTAAGACAATAAGTTTTACCAGCTTAACTAATTCTAAAAAATTTTGTGGTGCGCGTGTGCATGTGTGTGTGTGTATTGTCAGTTTTCTCCTTCCATCTTTATGTGTGTTCCCCAGGTTGAACTCGGGCACCCCACTGTCCTCCTCCACCCCAGCTCTGGTCATATACAGCAAGCTCCCTTACCAACTGAGTCATCTCTCCAGTCCTAACGTAACCATTTTTAAGTGCACAGCTTCATTGCATTAAGCACATTCACACTTGTGTAACCGTCACTGCCAACCACCTCCAGAACACTTGCATCTTCCAGAACTGCTGTGTCTGTAGCCCTTGAGCTGCAGCTGTGCACCCCACCCCCACCCCCTGCAGCCCTTGGCGGCTACCTGAGAACAGGGTGGCAGAGTCCGGCAGCTGCCTTCTGTGTGCCTCCTCGACGGTGTTCTGGCAATGTCTTCTTCATGAGCTCCTGTTGAATGTATTACATTGCTGTCAGCATTATAAGTGGAAGCAGGCTGTGCCTTGTTTCTTAGGTAGCCATAGCTTCATGCTTTCCAGATGCCCCCTGCTCTTCTAGGCACCCAGAGCCTCCTTTAGTGCTCATAACCACATGAAGAGGTACAAGGTATTGCTCTCATTTTCAGGAAGAAGGGCAAAATGGTTGAGTAACCTGTCCAAGGTCACACGGAGAGGTTATGTGACTTGTCGAAGGTTACTACATAGGTAGTGTGCTGCAGAGCCAAGTTCAAAACCAAGCAGGTCATTCTTGCAGCCCATGCAGGGGATAGAGTGCCACTTCCTGGGATTGATTTTTAGCCAGGGACTGTCCTCGCTGTGGCCAGGTACACTGATGTCAGCAAATAGGAGAACAGAAAGCAAATGAGGCACCAGAAAGGGCTCTAGACCACAGGGAAGCCTGGAGATAAGACCAGGTTGTCTCACGAACAAGGAGGGCTCTCTCCACCGGCCCTCAGTTCCACACTATCAGTGTTAACACACACAAACACACGCATATACACACAGGACACACATATACACACAAGCACACGTGTATACACACAGGCACATGCATACAGAAACAGGCACACACTAAGAATTACTTAATGGCTAGATGATCTTTTTTATTTGTTGTTTGTTTGTTGTTTGAAGCAGGGTCTCTCACTACATAGCCTTACTGTCCTGGAACTCACTGTGTAGACTAGTCCAATTCATAAGACATCTGGCTGCCTCTGCCTCCTGAGTGCAGGGATTAAAGATGTGCACCACCAAGCCTGGCTGGTTAGACAGACTTAATGAAAAACTTCCTTAGCTTCCAGGAAGGAAACTGAGGGTGTCCCTGGAACCCCAGGGCGGTTTGTCACCAGTGGAGCAGGAACAACCACAACTGAGTTGAGGCTATGCCACCCAGCTGACAAGGAGTGCTGGGGAGCACAGATCCCAGGGAACAAAGAAACCAGGGATGGGGTCGGGAGCACAGTGAGGTCACGGCTGCTTGTCGGCTTCCCAGCATGCCTTAGCATCTTCAGCTTGTCTCAGTATCATGGGCGTATGTGCTTCTTCAAATGTCTTTCTTCCTTTTGGTAGAAGCCAGGGGCTTACGCATGCTCACTGAGTGCACTCTCGCCAAGTTCCTTTCTCGGTTATTTTCACAAACAATAGTCTTAAATGCTCTCCTAGCAACTCAGTCCCCTTACAAAAAGCCAGCTCTTTCTGACAAGTGCTGAGGACCCACCTCCACTACCTTGGAGTGGCACAGGAGGAGGTGGCCTTGCTCAGGTGTGTGGGGTATAGACATAGCTGCTCAGGGACCCTGCCTTGGAAGTCAGGGCAGATTTCCCTCTTGTTTCTCCTGGTCGCAGGTGTTGACTAGACAGGGTAATGAAGCTAGTTTTCCCTCTGCCTGTCCATAGCCCCATGGGGAGGAGGAACTGAGGGCCATGGAAAAGGCCTGCAGCTCTGCCTAGTGCTACTGTTGCTGCTAATGCCCTCTGGGTAGATATGCATATCCTTGAAGGCCACACACCCTGAGTGTTTGTGGTGATTTGAATATGTTTGGTCTAGGGAGTGGCACTATTAGTACATGTGGCCTTGTTGGAGGAAGTGTGTCACTGTGGGAGTGGGCTTTGAGACTCTCCTCCTAGTCACCTGGAAGACAGTCTGCTCCTGGCTTCCTTTCGATGAAGATGTGGAACTCTCAGCTCCTCCAGTGCCATGCCTGTGGGGATGCTACCATGTTTATCGCCTTGATGATAATGGACAGAACCTCTGAACCTGTAAGCCACCCCTAATTAAATGTCGTCCTTATCAGCGTTGCCTTGGTCATGGTGTCTCTTCATAGCAATAGAAACTCTAACTGAGACAGTCTTGCTCAGCTGTCCCTCCAGCATCAGGGTCTTCTCTTGGGGACTTAACTGAAAATAAAGTTGTATTTTGAAAGAGAATCATAGGGAGCTAAAGGTATGCACAATGACAAGAAGTAGGCGCTACAGCTCTGTGTAAGGTCCCAATGCCCTTATCAATCCCTACCAGCTGTGCAGTGAACCTAGGGCCTTGAGCATATCAGGTAAACCACTCAAATGAGCTACAACACCAGCCAATTACTTATTTCTTTTTTTTTTTTTTTTTTTTTTTTTTTAGGTTTTTCGAGACAGGGTTTCTCTGTGTAGCCCTGGCTGTCCTGGAACTCACTTTGTAGACCAGGCTGGCCTCGAACTCAGAAATCCGCCTGCCTCTGCCTCCCGAGTGCTGGGATTAAAGGCGTGCGCCACCAAAGACAGTATCTCACTAAGTTATCCAGGCTGACCTTGAGCTCCCTGTGTGGCTCCGGCTGACTGTGAATGTGTCACACCCTTGCTTTAGCCTCTCTGGTAACTAGGATTACAGTCCTGCACCGCCAGGCTGGGCTTACAGCGGGATATTTTAAAATATCATCATTAGTGTGTGTGTGTGTGTGTGTGTGTGTGTGAGAGAGAGAGAGAGATTGAGAGAGAGATTTGGATATGTGGGTATGTGCATGTCACAGCACTTAATGTGGAAGTCAGAGGATAATTCTGTGAAGCCAATTATTCCTTCACTCTCCCATGGGTTCCAGGATGGGATGGGAACTTGTGTAAATTATTTAATGTCAGTCAGGGGTTCCTACCCCGCCTTTGATCATTCAGTTCTTGGATAAAAGACACACAACATTTTTTGTTATAGAAATCCTTAATCAGCACTAGAGCTGAGCAGATATCTACTCTGTAAGCTATTAGAATCTATTTTCCCATTAATAACACTGAATTATAATTTGCCGTGTTCCGTCTGGGCTGCTCTTTATTCCAAGTGGCCAGTTCTCCAGCCATGCTTCTAAGACTCACCTAACCCATGGCAGCTTCCTTCTCTCCTCCTCCCTCTCCTCATGGTTCTCCTCAGACCCCAAGCCCAGTAACCCCAAGCCCACCTGTCTCACTTCATCCCAGATATAGGCTGTAGGCATCTTTATTCACCAGTCAGGGGGAACTTGGGTATTTGTGCAGATTCTCTCATCCTTGGGGGCAACCAGGCCTAGGAGCCAATATTTAGCATTACAATACATAGCAAAAGACCCAACCTCAGGTTCTCTTGCATGATAGACACTTTAGCTGCTGAATCATCCCGTTGGCCCCAACCCTGGGTTTCCTATGCCCATGGACACACAGCTGCACCAGTGTGTTCCATCTGGCCCATCAAACTGCATTACTTTAGGTTCTGCCCCTGAAGCATACGCCATGCTTGCCAGTTCTTTGAGAGGAAAGATTCTGGTCCTAAACTCATACTGTCCTCTGTCAAATATCTTGGCTTATGAAATATCTTGGTAACAGGTTGAAAAAAGACAGCATGAGACACCAGCTCAGTGATATAAGGCAGGGGAGTGGCATGCTGGACTAGCTGGTAGTGGCTTAACATGTCTGACACGGCCTGGAAGGCTCAGGCTTGCTTGCCAATAGCTTTGCTGGGTTTGGGGACTTGATTTAATCGATGGATTCACTATGTGGTGGCTCTTGTATGACTTTTCCTATGGATATATGAACAAATATCTACTTACCTTAGACAGTGCACTGATGAATGGCCAAAGAAATAATTCCACCCAAGTCCAGTTTTCGAAGTGGTGGGCTTATTGGGCTTCCACACAAGAGCATGGGTGAGGCATTGCTTGCAAGAACACAGAGAGGTGGGGTGCAGGGGGGGGCTTCAGAACAGTTATAACGCTGGAAAGTCCCATTGGGATGGATGACGACCGACCACCTGAAAGCAGCTTGGAAGGCGTCATTCCCTCAGGTAACTTCTGCCCTCTGTTTAGTGCCTGCCACGCCCCAGTGCAGCTGGGGGAGGTGCAGGAGGGAGTGGCTGGAGTCTCAGTGAGGGTCCGATGCCAGGCCTGTTTCTGTGAAGAGTGGTACCAAGGCCAATTTTGTTAGCCTCTGTGGGTAATCACAGCCACTCTCTTTTCAAGATTGTGATGGCCGTGCTGCACCAGGATAGTGTTCTATGACCGTGACATTACTAGAAAGTGGTAGAAACCTGTGGTGGAGGGTATGGATTGGAGGCGGTAGGTCACTGGGGGTGTTCTCTGGAAGAGAACCTTGTCTCTGCCCACCAGCTTCCTGGATACCATGAGAGGAGCAGGATACTCCCCTAGGCCTCCCCCACTGCGATGCTCTGCTTTCCCATGAGCCCACAGCAATAACACCAAGCAACTGTGGACTCAGTCCTCTGAAGGCAGGAACCAAAAGGAACCTCTCTCTGTGTCCCCACTTTATAACACGTGCCATCGCCATCGGACACCAGCTCCAGACACGAGATTGCTTTGTGTGCTAGGCTAGGTGTTAGGAACACAGTGGCGTAAGCAAAAAGTCGCCTGCTCCTCTCAGGGAGGGCGGCTCACTGGCTCTTAGAGACCGTGTAGGCAGTTAGATAAGCGACATGCCAGGGAGAAACTTAAGGTAGAGTTCTGGGTAGGCAACAGGAACTGCCAGCCAGGGGACTACAGAGGGTCTCCTGAAGAAGCTCACTGGGATGAGACAAAGCCAGTGGGAAGTAGGTGTGTGTCTGTCCTCTGAGCGGGGCTCTAGGAAAGTGGGAAGCGATACATCTGTGTGCAAATGCAGAGTCCAGAAGGCCTCTAGGACTCCAGTCAGATGCCACACAACTCCAGTCACAGCCACGTGACCTGACACACTTCCTCCTTTCTTCCTTCTTTTCGGCCAGCATCTACCTAGAGATACCCAATGGAGCTATCTATTGCTGCCCTAAATTCCATGGTGTGAAGTTTTCAAAATTCTGGGTGTCGGAAATTTGATCATGAGGGCATGGTGCGGGGTGACTTGGTGGCAGGGCTAGTAGACTCATCAGGAAGTGTCCTCTCCTCCACGTGTGCTGGGTGGTACTGACTTGGGTTGTCACAAGACCTCTCAAATCTCATGAGGGCTAGTGTGCATCTTCACAGCACAGCATCAAGGTTGCAAATGGTACTAGCTTCCTGAGGCAGGAAAATAGCCTGTCTCTTCCATCCCTTTCTGTTGGTGGCAGTGAGAGGGCAGCTTCAACAGAATTGCCCATCTTCACAGCTAATAACCTTACTGGCCAAGACTGACTATCCATAAGAAGTGTCAATGAATCTGGCACCACGTGGGAAAAAAAAAAGTTAAGGAAGACGAAACATGAATAGTTTCTGTGCTAGCTTTTCTGACAGGCTTCCTCTTTGAGTGTGAGCTTCGCTGATACACAGCATCATTTAGCTCCCTCTCTATAACCCAGGATGCCTTAGGTTTTTCTCAGGGACCTATGCTTGCTTTGTGCAGCCAGGCATTGTGGGTAAAGCTGAGCCACATCTAGCTTGGAGGACAGGAGGACAGGCTTCATTCCTTAAAATTATAGTCACATGCTTTCATGCTAATGGTTGATTTAGCATTTTTGTGACTCACAGACTCTGGTCTGTGTAGCTCTCAGGACTCCAGGTTGAAATGCTAGAGCAGACACGCTCTTCTCTAGACATGTAGAATTTGGATGTGAAAACTGGAACTTTGGCGATTGCTTCGCCACCATGAGGGATATTGGCCCTGTGAAAAGAATTGTGGAACAGTGATGGAAAACACTGGGTTTATAATGAGTTATTGAACCAAGGGATTGAACCAACCCTGAATGACTGTTAGCAATAAAAAACAACCCATTATTAAACACTTAGCTTGCTACAGGCATTTTAAGTGTATAACCCCTCTTAGTCCCTTGCTCTATCTGCCTGGGTATTATTCTTCTCCACATCTTCCCAGGGAGGAAACTGGCCCTGAAAGATTTGGTGGAGCAAAGACAGGGGCTTGCCCATGCTCACACAGCCAGTGAATGCTGAAGTCAGCAGTAAAACTCATAACCACCACCCCATCTGTCTTTCTGGGCTTTCCCAGTAATTCACTGGAAAATTAAACCCATTTCAGTTGGTTATGTTCAAAATAAGGGTCCCCGAGGGGGAACCCTTCCCTATAGTAGGGGATACTCTGGTGTTGGGAGCAACAATCCCATTTCATGAGTCTTTCCTATGAGCCCTGGCAGGAAACTGCCCTGGACACTGGGATGTACCTGGGCTACCCTCTAGGGCACCATGCCTGGAAAGAGTGAGGCAGGCCTGAGGGAGCCATCAGTCAGAGGAAGAACACCTGAGCCTGGGCCGCACTCTGCACTGCTTCTGCCCTTTCTCTCTCCCTGGTCCTCAGGAGGCTGAACAGCCAGCTCAGCTGAGTCACCTCCCTCTTTTGTTAAGTGAAAGGAATCCTTAGAATCCCTGCACTGGGTGCACAAGCCTGGTGACCTGGATGCTGCAGGGCAGGGGATGCTTCAGGGCAGGGGATGCTCCAGGGCAGAGGATGCTGCAGGGCAGGGGATGCTGCAGGACAGGGGATGCTCCAGGACAGGAGATGCTCCAGGTCAGAGGATGCTCTAGGTCAGAGGATGCTCCAGGACAGGGGATGTTCCAGGACAGGGGATGCTCCAGGTCAGAGGATGCTCCAGGACAGGGGATGCTCCAAGACAGGGGATGCTCCAGGACAGGGGATGCTCTAGGTCAGAGGATGCTCCAGGACAGGGGATGCTCTAGGACAGGGGATGCTCCAGGACAGGGGATGCTCCAGGACAGGGGATGCTCTAGGTCAGAGGATGCTCTAGGTCAGAGGATGCTCCAGGACAGGGGATGCTCTAGAGCAGGGGATGCTCCAGGGCAGGGGATGCTCCAGGACAGGGGATGCTCCAGGACAGGGGATGCTCCAGGGCAGGGGATGCTCCAGGACAGGGGATGCTCTAGGTCAGAGGATGCTCCAGGACAGGGGATGCTCCAGGGCAGGGGATGCTCCAGGGCAGGGGATGCTCCAGGTCAGGGGATGCTCCAGGTCAGGGGATGCTCCAGGTCAGGGATGCTCCAGGTCAGGGGATGCTCCAGGGCAAGGGATGCTCCAGGGCAGGGGATGCTCCAGGACAGGGGATGCTCTGGGTCAGAGGATGCTCCAGGACAGGGGATGCTCCAGGGCAGGGGATGCTCCAGGGCAGGAGATGCTCCAGGTCAGAGGATGCTCTAGGTCAGAGGATGCTCCAGGACAGGGGATGTTCCAGGACAGGGGATGCTCCAGGTCAGAGGATGCTCCAGGACAGGGGATGCTCCAGGACAGGGGATGCTCCAGGACAGGGGATGCTCTAGGTCAGAGGATGCTCCAGGACAGGGGATGCTCTAGGTCAGGGGATGCTCCAGGGCAGGGGATGCTCCAGGACAGGGGATGCTCCAGGACAGGGGATGCTCCAGGGCAGGGGATGCTCCAGGACAGGGGATGCTCTAGGTCAGAGGATGCTCCAGGACAGGGGATGCTCCAGGGCAGGGGATGCTCCTGGGCAGGGGATGCTCCTGGGCAGGGGATGCTCCAGGTCAGGGGATGCTCCAGGTCAGGGGATGCTCCAGGTCAGGGATGCTCCAGGTCAGGGGATGCTCCAGGGCAAGGGATGCTCCAGGGCAGGGGATGCTCCAGGGCAGGGGATGCTCTGGGTCAGAGGATGCTCCAGGACAGGGGATGCTCCAGGGCAGGGGATGCTCCAGGGCAGGGGATGCTCCAGGTCAGGGGATGCTCCAGGTCAGGGGATGCTCCAGGACAGGGGATGCTCCAGGGCAGGGGATGCTCCAGGGCAGGGATGCTCCAGGGCAGGGGATGCTCCAGGGCAGGGGATGCTCCAGGTCAGGGGATGCTCCAGGTCGGGGATGCTCCTGGGCAGGGGATGTTGCTGGTTAGGGGATGCTCAAGGTCAGGGGATGCTCCAGGTCAGGGGATGCTCTAGGTCAGAGGATGCTCCAGGACAGGGGATGCTCCTGGACAGGGGATGTTGCTGGTTAGGGGATTCTCCTGGGCAAGGGATGTTGCTGGTTAGGGGATGCTCCTGGGCAAGGGATGTTGCTGGTTAGGGGATGCTCCTGGGCAGGGGATGTTGCTGGTTAGGGGATGCTCCTGGGCAGGGGATGTTGCTGGTTAGGGGGTGTTCCTGGTTAGGGGATGCTCCAGGTCAGGGGATGCTCCAGGTCGGGGATGTTCCTGGGCAGGGGATGTTGCTGGTTAGGGGGTGCTCCTGGGCAGGGGATGTTGCTGGTTAGGGGGTGTTCCTGGGCAGGGGATGTTGCTGGTTAGGGGATGCTCCAGGTCAGGGGATGCTCCAGGTCGGGGATGCTCCTGGGTAGGGGATGTTTCTGGTTAGGGGGTGCTCCTGGGCAGGGGATGTTGCTGGTTAGGGGATGCTCCTGGGCAGGGGATGTTGCTGGTTAGGGGGTGTTCCTGGGCAGGGGATGTTGCTGGTTAGGGGATGCTCCTGGGCAGGGGATGTTGCTGGTTAGGGCGTGCTCCTGTACAGGGGATGTTGCTGGTTAGGGGGTGCTCCTGGGCAGGGGATGTTGCTGGTTAGGGGGTGCTCCTGGGCAGGGGATGTTGCTGGTTAGGTGGTGCTCCTGGACAGGGGATGTTGCTGGTTAGGGGGTGCTCCTGGGCAGGGGATGTTGCTGGTTAGGGGGTGCTCCTGGGCAGGGGATGTTGCTGGTTAGGGGGTGTTCTTCGAAGCTCTGGGTTCTTAGTGGTGCTTGGTGTCCTTTCCAGGACCCCTGTGATTTTCTGCCAGGTGTCTGTATGTCACCTGTCTTCTTACTTGCTTGGCTGTTACAGCCCCTTCTCTGTAGCCAGGAAGATGCATGCCATTGCGAGACATCTTTGTAAAGCTGAGTATCAACAGGTGCTTGTGACTTTTTTTTTTTTTTTTAATTTTCTAAAAGGAGTATTTGTTTTGGGAAAAAAAAAAAAGAGAAAGAAAAGAAGCCTCAGCCGTCCTTCCACGGTAAAGGCAGTTTCCCCGCTTTGTTTAATACATGCCTGTCCCTGTCCACATGCATAAATATTTAAAAATAATCTCCTCGCACAGTATGTGGTCTATTTTTGTAATCTCGCTTTAAAGGACTTTCCCATCTCTCTGTGTAGCCACGATCAGACTTCTCCAAGCTGCATAAAACTTCGACATATGGAGGAAACCAAGCTTTAGTCTTCGTGAAACAGACCCCACGAACTTAGCAGTTAAAGTAATTTTAAAAAAGGGTCTGGGAAGATAGCACCTGGGTAGGATGCTTATTGCACAAGCGTGAGGATCGGTTTTGTTTCCTCAACCTCACACTCACAGAAAAGCCATGTGCAGCCGCACACCTCTCCAATCTCCGTGCTGGGCAAAGACAGGTGGATGCTCGGGACTACTGGTTCACCCGTCTGGCTGAAATGGTAAACTCTAGATTCAATGAGAGGTCCTGCATCAAAAAAAAGATCGTGAGCAACAGAGGGAGACACTCAGTCAACCTCCTGCCACACTTGGGGTCTCACAGCCCATCTGTGGGTTTGGATCTTGGCATTCCAGTGCCTGACTCTGTCCTCTGTAACACTTCATTCTGTGGCTCTCTCTCTCTCTCTCTCTCTCTCTCTCTCTCTCTCTGTTACCCTGTGAGACTCTTGATAGCCAGGATGCTGGCCTTCTGAAACAGCATCCATAGTTTTGCCCTTTTCTTGGTCCCCAGAAGATGCTATATAAATGTTAGCTGAATCCACATGGGGGCTGGCATAAGCTGAGCCTGGGTTTTAGGCAAAGGCAGTTCTCGTTTGGGCAGCGGTAAGCCACCAACTGTTGTCTCTCACATCTCTGTTGGCTGCAAGTCAGAGAACAACGAGCTACAGTGGCTGTGAGCTCAGGAAGACCCCTTCTTGTTTCTGTTCATAGACAGGAGGCCCAGAGGGTCCTGGGGGCTTGTGTGGGACTCTCTGTCCCCTGTGAGGTCCTACATCCATCATGGGCAGCAATATGAGCACCTCAGCAAAACCTGGTCATCTCCTAAAGGCCTGAGTGCTGATAATATCATCAGATTGGAGACCAAGCTCACAACGCAAACCTGGGGACAAGAACACAAGCATTCATCACTGGGAAGCAACTTCACACCTGGGACTGCATCTTTCGGGTCCGGTGTTGAAGTCTGAGATGTTGAATTGAGTTCTGTTATGATCTGTCATGTGTCAGCTGTCCCCACAAGCCTCCATTGTGACCAGAGGAAAGGCCTCAGGGCACACTGTACTTTTATCCTGGAGTGTGTGACCACTATTTCAGACACCCAGAAGACAGCTCCTTCCAGCTTGCCTAGAGATCAGCCAAACCTAACCTTGAACTCCCGTAGTGTCTGACAACGCTGGCTTGCAAATGCTCCCTCTTAGGTGGTGGGGACCCAGGGCCCCTGCTCCTTCTAGAGTTGATAAGCAAATTAATACTTAATAGGCATTTCATAATGTTACTTATCAGGCAATTGAATGGATCTCAGCCACCAGCCCACATATCTCAGTCTAACCCTGCTGTCAAGGACTATTGTTAAGGAAAAAGGCAGGCCTAGGCTCCATTTTCAGCATCTCTAGTGCTCATGGGAGAACTGGACTTCATCAGCATCCTTCATGTCCTTGGCCACAGAAAGGCTCCTGGCAGCTGCCAGCCTGGGTAAGGCCCCTCTCTGCTTTTAATCTCACTGCTTCTCCATCCGTGGAAATGTCATCTGGCCAGGTTATAAATTCTTAGGCGATGGAAGCTGCCTCCTCCTTTTCGGCAAATGTCACCGCTGATGCATCCCCCACTCTTTCACCTACCTGACTGTCCTCAGTGAGAGACATGCTGGATAGGGATGAGAGCAGAGCTGGGTGCTTTGGGGCCTTCACACTGCTTTACCCCTCCTGCTCATGCCCTGAGCCCTCTCCCCACTGTGTCCTGTGGCACTGGAGCCCAGGATCTGTGAGGAGCAAGACTCAGTGCTAGAGGACTAAGACACTCTGTGTGGTTAAACTTCTGCCCATGCCTAATATCCCAGAGAGACCCTCAGGGAGACCTCAGGTGTGTGGCTTTGCTCAGCAGCTCCTCAGCTCCCCACGGTCCCTCCAGGTCCAGAGATGGAGCAGGAAGGGAGGTTGACGGTAGAGATTTGCTAAGCTCAGAGCAGCTGATGCAATGCCCGATGCCATTAAAATTAATGACCAGTTCCAGCTGACTTGGCCTCCTCCAGCGGGACAATCACCCTTAAGTCAAGGTGGAGGCATTGAGAAGGGTGAGGTGGGGGCCGGTCTCATCTCCACAGTCCTTGTCCTCAGAAGGAAGGGCAGTAGGAGGAGAGCTCCAGTAGGCATACTGCAATGAGTGGTGTGGTATTTTTATGAGGTCATCAGTGCTCTTGTTGCAAAACTGAAAGCTAACCATAGGCTCTTCCTACCCCTGGTCCAGGTTGTAGGTATCAGACACATTGGTGATTTTGTTCTGAAGAACTTTGATGATGTCGAGATGATGATGTAAGGCCTACCCATGCTTTCCTCACTATACACACACTGACTTTCTTTCTTTCTTTCTTTCTTTCTTTCTTTCTTTCTTTCTTTCTTTCTTTCTTTTTTTTTTTTTTTTTTTTTTTGGTTTATTTTGAGACAGGGTTTCTCTGTGTAGCCCTGGCTGTCCTGGAACTCACATTGTAGACCAGGCTGACCTCAAACTCAGAAATCCGCCTGCCTCTGCCTCCCAGGTGCTGGGATTAAAGGCGTGTGCCACCACCACCGCCTGGCACACACTGACTTTCTATGACATGGTCTTGAAAATTCCTTGCTAGCCAGGATGCAAAGCCATGGACCCAGGGTGTGATGCAAAGCCGTGGACCCAGGCTGGTTCTATGAAGTGCTCCTCCGGTGAATGAAATGACTCAGTGCAGTTCTCCGTAGAAGACACAGCTGTTCTCTAGGCTGCTGCTGGTCTTGGGATCCAGGGTCTTGATCATGCTAAGCGGGCATTCCACTATAAACCCACATGCCAATCCCAGTCAGGTCCTCCAGGTCTGCCTCTGCCCTGTCAAACACAGCTTTCTTTTCAGATTGTGCTCCAGGGTGACTGTCCTGAGAAGCTAACAGGCTATGGCCAGAAAGGGAGAGACTGTTAGCTTCTAAGGCTACCCTGAACATTGTCCCTAGGGTTTTATTCAGAAATGCTGTCTCCTGTAAATTCTCTTTCCTTTGGGCTTCCCTTGATGACTGGCTAACACAGTCTCTCTTTACCTCATTCTGCCCTGAGCATCAGGCTATTGTTCTCAGTGGGGCTTATTTCTCGTGCATGCATGCGTGTGTGTGTGTGTGTGTGTGTGTGTGTGTGTCTTAAACTTCCAAATGACTATACAGCAGGGTCAGGGCTCCCTTACCACCTTCTTTCTATCCCTGAGAGCTTATTTTCAGAGTCAGGCCTGGAACATGGGTGGCCATGCCCAACCAAGTGGTGGAAGTATTTAACTGTATCTTTTATGGAACTGCATTAGTCATTCATTACCACCAATACAATGTAACGACTGCAGAACCAGCTGTGGGGCACATCTGGGGTCAGGCCTGATTTACAGCCTAGCACCTAGGAGTGAGTTTTACTGCAGGACAGGACAGCAGCTTCACTGAAGGGCAGAGGACGGTCCTGCCTTCTCTAAGCTCCAAGAGTCAGCAAGTGCTCTCCCAACCCAAACCCAGCGACTTCTCCAGCTCCCACGAGATGCACATGAGAAGCCGAATCCTTTTCCAGCTCCCAGGTTCTATTCTTGTAAGCATTGCCACCCCCTCTTCTAGAGGGGTGACTGCGTGGCTCACTTCTGCCTCTTCTCAATCCTGACAGAAGTGGGGGAGGGGATGGAAGGCAAATTCTGGGAACTCTGTCCAGAGAGTCCTTTGGGGACTTCCACGGGTTGCAAGAGGGGAGCAGAGGGTTATTCCTCTTCCCATTGCCTGACTCAGACCTGCATCCCGAGTTCCTTGGGGGAGGAAGCCACAGACACCTCATCAGGTGGAACAGTAGCCAGAGGGATTGTGTGGCATGGCATGTATTTGTTGTGACTCTGTGGGAAGGCCTTCCTCAGGTTGCTCCCACCCGCCCATCTCTGTCACAGCCATGGTAGGATGTGTGGAACACACGCCCAGGCCTATACTCCAGGTGCTATGTAGCACAAACTTCAGTGCTTGGTGGTAGTGGGTTATCATATTGCTCTGCCAGTTGATGTGGTCACCTCTGGAAGCAGCATGGCCAGGGCCTGGGCCCTGGAGCAGCATTGACCTGCATCGTATTAAAAAGGCCAGGACCGTGGGCACTTGAGTTATTGATAAGCTTGAGTTCTCTATGTGTGTGTCTCTGTCTGTCTGTCTGTCTGTCTGTCTCTGAGCCTCTCGATCTCTCTACCTTTCTCTCATGCTTGTGCATATGGAGGCCAAAGGAAAAGGACAGGCACCCTGCATGTTCTTCACACTAAACCTGAGGCTCAGTGTTCTAGGCTGGCTGGCCAGGAAGCACCTGGCCACCTTGTCTTTATCCCTGTCACCCCAACCCCACAACTCTGGAATTGTGTCTGCTAGGGATCTAGGGATTCCAGCTTGGGTCCTCTCGCTTGTGGGCAAGAGGTGCTCTTCTCTCAGCCATCTCCACCGTCTGGTTGGACAGTTGTCTGACGTTGTGTCTGGGAGGCAAATCTCTGCACCCCGAAGACGGAGTGCTCTCAAGCTTAGCAGTACATCTGCATCACCTGGGGGAATGTTTGTTTCCTGTTTATTTTTGGTGTCGAGGATGGAACCCAGGTCTTCATTCACATCCTAGCCTCTGTCTCGTGCTTTTAAGCAAGCAGTACCCCAGGGTCATCCCTGCACTTTCAGTGAGAGATTGAGGCAGAGCTTGGTGGCCTGGGCTATAGAACATACCCTGTAGGGGACAAATTCCTACTTTAGAGGTTTCCTTGGCAGGAAGAAAGAAGGGAGGCCACAGTTACAGAGGTAGAGGGTCAACAATGGACGAAGGTGGAGTGATTCACAGCTATATGATTATATTATATAATATTATGATTATATTCCGCCTAACATGGTAGCACACACCTGTAATTCCAGCACTTGTGAGGCAGACACGGGGAGGGGGTCAGGGTAGGCCTGGCTACATGAGGCTAGCTAAAAAAAAAATTAGTCTTCTCTATTTTGTGTGTGTTGGGGAGTTAGTTGCATCCATCCAGATACATGCTTGCAAGACTGTGTGCTTACGGAGAGGCCAGCCACGAAGGCTGGCGGCCTGAGTTGGATCTCTGGATTTTACTTGGTAGAAGAGAATCGATTTCTCGCACACTGTCCTTTGATGTCTATACGCATGCAGAGGCACGTGTTTCTCCCTCTAATAAATAAATAAATAATGCAAAAAGAAAAGGCAGCGTAGGTAGAGAGAGGGTAGCGTGTGCTCAGCACACTCTAATGGCATCTGTGTTACTCTCGCCTTAATATTTCTCCCCCACACATCCGGTTCTTCTCCCACCATCTCTTTACATCTGCAGGGCTCTCTTGTATAACGCTGTCAGCCTGTGTTCCTCTCTCTCCTCTTCCCTACACACTATGCTTCAACAGCAGCAAAGGACGGTGCCATGTGCCCTGTACTAAAGTCCCCTGTGTCCTTGTCACTTCTCAGGGGTTGCAGGGTAACAGAAAGGCACGCTCTTCTTTGCTGCTCAAACCCCACAGCCCTGCCGAGAGCAACTCTTAATTTTCCTTTCCCATCACATACATTTCTTTCCTGCTGAAAGCTCCCTGGGGCTCTGCTTTCTGCAGGTTGGGCAGAGCCATGCCCCAGTGTTTGGAAGCCTTCACTATGGTCCGCTAGTCCTCACCTTCACCCCATCCGCTTACCCGTGTCACCCAGCTCCAACGCTGTCTAAGTTCATACCCCTCCCCTACCGGGTAAAGTGGGTCTCCGGTCCCAGGTCATTCCTCATCCCTTCTGCAACTCTGCCAAGCTGTTAACCTTCCCGGTGGACTGTGAGTCTCCGTAGCACAACAGGCACCAAGGGCAAGGCTGAGTTAGTGCCTGAGGCAACTTACATGGACTTGCAAGGGAGTAATCCCCCTGCCTCATGCACCCAGAAAGGAGAGCCCTCAGCCACTGTGTGTAGACTGTCCTTTCTGTGAGGACAAGAGTTTGGTCCTGCAGTTACGATAGTACTGCCATGCGCTGTGCTGGTGTGGTCAAGGCCAGCTTCCTGGTTGACACACTCTAGTGACTTTCTTTATTCCTTGGGATGGAGCAGGGGAACTTGTTTGACAGTGCAGATTCCTGGGCACTTCAGGCGTTCCAGGCTGTTGGGGAACCTGGTCACTGTGTCTGTAACAAGTGCTGCTGCTACTGGTGTAAGGTCTGAAGAGACTCAAGGGAGGGTTGCTCCTTTAATCACTGCAAACTACCTGCAGTGATTAAATCACTGCACCTGTGTGAGGTACCGAGCCTTACTAGTGGTCTGAGAGGAGAAGAGGTGAGGGGGTGGGGCCTTCACTAGGGTGGCAGGTCAGATGAGGGGGAGGGCAGGGGTAAGATATCAGCAGCAGGACTCCCAGGGCAGGCCAGAGTAAGGCCTGTAGCCCGAGAGTCGGAGCCATCAAGCTCCGGCTGATGGGAAATGGGGCTGCAGACCAAGTTCAGTGAATGGACAACCTCAGTGTCCTCAAGGGCAGGAACTGAGAGAATTGGGGTCGTGAGAATGGTCACCCGTCTATGGCTCAACTTCCCAAAAGTCTCGATTTAGATCCTGGTCTGCCTTCGACAAGGTCATTGGCCTCTGGGGCCAGTGTGGGCTCAGTTGTGATTGTGAGCCTGGACAACAGTCTTACTTTCTGAGTCTTTATGTAAGCCGGGATGGAAGGCTGAGGACCGGCCCCCAAACCTGTGAGTGTGTGAACTTAGCCCATGACAGGGAGTCTGAGAAACCGTGAAGCAGAGGATCATGAGAGATGAGATTATCCAAGTGTGTCCTCACATAAGGCAGGCACGAGGGCCAGGGTTCAGGGATGGTAGAACAGCAGGTCAAGAATTGGGTTCTATGCTTCTGGCTCTTGCCATGGAGCAAGGGGCTGTGAGCCAAGACCACAGGCAGCCTCTAGAAGCTGGGGCAACAGGAAATGGTTTCCTTATACTAGTCTAATAGCCCCATTCAGACTGCCCTGACCTCCAAAGCAGAGGAAGGATGTGTTTATGTGGTGGAGGCCATTAAGCTGTGGTACTTAAAGGGGTAAGACTGTAGAAGTTATGTCCTGATTCTTGGTTCTAGCCTCATGCTCCCAGAAGTAAGACTCAGACTCAAAATATATTTTCAAATACCTTGGTCATATAGCTAGACTTTCCTCTGACTAGACCATAACGTAACTTAATCCATTTACTCTAATCTACATCCTGCCCCATGGCTGGTTACCTGGGCTCCGGCACCATGCATCTGTACTTGTCACATCTTCCCTGGAGAGTCTCCTGTGCCTTGCTCTACTCCAGAACTCTTTCTGCCTCCTGGATGTCCCACCTTCTAGTCTACCCTTATCCTATAGGCCATAGGTTTTTTAATTGACAGGTGATGCATCCATACAATACAAAAGATATTATTGATACAGAAGACACTGGTGGGAAGGAAGGGAAGGGAAGGGGAGGGAAGAGGAGGGGAGAGGAGGGAAGGGAAAGTGATTGGGGAAAGGGAAAAGAAGGGATCACCTCTCAGATGGCTCTTCCTTCTACACCCCTCCCCTGGGGTTGAAGTGGTTGTGGGAACATCAGGGATGCTGAAACTGTCCTGGCTGTAGTCTTGCACTCCATAGGTCCAATAGTCTTGTCCCCTAGCAATCAGTACATAGGCTGAGATTACTTCCTGACTGTCCAGCTCTCTGGAATTCCCCCTCTGAGATTGGCCCCTGGGTCACTGTATGACTTCTGTTCTCCAGAAGCCATAGGCATGATGCTAGACCCTGGCAGCCCTGTGCCACATCTCCTCTGTGTGCTATCCTCCCTTTGGTGACATGCTGTGGCCGGGACCCGAGCAGGAGTGCTGCCCAAGAGATGAAGGACCTACCGGCTCCTCTCCCAGCACTGGTGGCCGAGCAATGGGGGTGGGCTGGGTCTTGCGCCTCCTCTGAAGCTATCCCTTCTGGCCTCCCCAGGTACATTCGTCTCGGCCTTCACTGTGCTGTGTGGGGCACGCACCGACCTCCCGGACAGGCATGTGTGCTGTGTCTTCTGGCTGAATATCGCTGCAGCCCTCATTCAGGTGCTCACGGCCATCGTTATGGTGGGCTGGATCATGAGCATCTTCTGGGGCATGGACATGGTCATCCTTGCCAGTGAGTAATTGTTGGTGTTTTCTGAGGGCACAGCGGGCTGGAGCCTGGCCAGGGTGCCAGAGCTGTGGAGGAACGTGGGAAGAACAGGAGGCCTACACTTGGTGCAGGACCCTCAAGACACTCATATTCTTGAAATAGCTCCTAAGGCCACACCCTAGTGCCATGGCCACGAGCTCCAGAGCATTTTCTCTACCATGCCAGTCCTGCAGGGTGGGTCCCCAAGGGGGAGGGGTCCTTTCCAGCTAAGATACCACTCACTGCCTTTGCCAAGGAAGCAGCCATCTCACTGAAACTGGGTAAGCCTCCTGGCCCATGGTTGTGTGTCTCCATCACAGTTTCTAGAGGAAGAGCAGGGCCATGAACTGT
Organism: Mus caroli; assembly: GCF_978045245.1. NCBI lineage: Eukaryota > Metazoa > Chordata > Mammalia > Rodentia > Muridae > Mus > Mus caroli. The sequence goes on along the minus strand of NW_028227256.1, from coordinate 178,242,137 downwards.
CTTCACCCACAGGCAGCTGTGTAACCATGTCTTACACATAGACCTGTGTGAGTCTTAACAGCGTTACACTACACTCTTTGGCTGCTTGGCGTCAAAGCCTTACACGTTCTCACTATCACTGAAGGTGTTCGTGATTCATCCATTGTTAATGCAAAATCAGCCTATGCACAGAAGTGTTTGGTGGAAGCATTTAAAGTTGCAAAATCAAATTTACCAGAGACAAATGATCATTTTTAAAAATAATCTGGCGGAATCTTACATCAGACGTCACCTGTCTTAACAGCTGTTTCCCCGTACCTCCATTCCTGGTCCTACCTCACTGACTGGAGGGCCTCAGTAACCAAGACCATGTCTCCTCAGCCACTTTGTTCTTTGTGCCCTGTCCCCATCTGCTGCTCCTCACTGGGTTCACAGGTTAAATTGCCAGTGTAGAGACAAGCTGTACCCAGGGAGGCAGGAGGAAAAGCCAAGATCTGGAGGCCATGGAATGATCCAGAATAGTCTAGAATGATCTAGGACTTACTTAGCTCCAGTAAGAGTTCCTTGGAAAATGTAGGAGCTTATGCATACACAGTGCTAGGACCAGGGTCAGAAAGACTCATCAAATTACCTCACCAGAAAAAAACTCAAGTGTCAGAGCCTGGTGGGATTCAGTGTGGGTGGCCAGGGCGCCAGACCTGACAGCAGGTCTTCTGGGAATTTAGAAAGGAAGTCAGTGGGTCAGTGGAGTGTCAGGATGTCCCATAGCTAAAGTTAAGCCAGGGGGAGGAGAAGCACCAGGCAGAAGTGACACACCCCTGTGTGCTGGGAAGAGCTGTCAGATTAAGGTGGACTGTACAGCTCCCTCACCTGATCTGATGACCCCTCTACTGGGGCTCACTCGAAGTGCTGGAGAGGGTCAGAACATTGTTTTTAGGAGAGACATACCACCATTTGTGCTGCCAGCCACCATGAGTCCCAAAGATAGCGCCAAGACTTCCCAGGAGCCACCGGGTCACTTCCTCAGGGACATGTGGGACGTCTGCAGGCGCCAGATCCCATTCCCAGCTAGAAGGCCTGGGAAGGCTGTAGCATCCTTACATTATTGGTTTGTCTGCTCCTCAGCCTGGCGTTGGGGTGAGCAGTGTTGGGACTTTAGTAAGAAGGCTAATCGGCTTTCTGTTACTATAACAAATGGCCGGGAGAAATCAACTTTCCAAGAAAAATGAGTTACATTACATTGAGTTTTAGAGGACTCAGTCCAGGCTGGGTTGGCCTCATTGTTCTGAATTGTGACCACACAGCATTTCATGACAGGACAAAAGCCACCCACTTCGTGCCTGGGAAGGGAAGGAAAGAAAAGATACAAGAGTCTCCATATCCCCTTAAAGGGAATGCCCTATGTAAGCTGAAGACTCACCATTAGGAGAACAAGCTTTTGTACCTGGGCCTTCATGGGACATTCCAGGTCTGCCACGGCAGTGAGGAATGTGCCTGACTGGGTCTCAATACGTGTGTTGGTGCCACATCTGATTCCTGCAGCTTCCTGATATCTAGAGGCTCTTTGACTTCCTGTGGATTACCACCCATTGAACCTATCACAGGCAGGACGATCATGTCAAAAAATGAGCTCAGAACCCCAAGTTACACATCTTAAACTTGAGATGTTAAGAGTTGAACCACTCTTAAGTCAGGAATCTTCTGCACCTGTCATTTGTCCCCTGTCATACCCAGGAACAAGGGGTCTAGACCAAAGCTGCTCCTGTTAGACCTAGGTAAGATAACATAAACGCCAAGATGTGCTCCTTCATTGCCGGTCTCCCGGGCTTCTGACTTGTCCAGAATGCTTTGGTCTGGTGTAGGAGTCACAAGATGAGCAGATGCCAGGGTCTCCAGCCCAGGCCTTCCTCCTTGTCCTCTCAGCTCCCTTGTGGGTTGGTCAGCCTCTTAGTATATGGGATGTATCCAGGGATTCTGTCTCAGCACCAAATTTTTCACCATTATTTTTGGAGACTGCAGAAGGATATTAGTCTCTGCCCCTTCTGCCAGATTCCCCCACCAATCTCAACAGCCACTGTCTTTTTCTCTTTTTCTAAAAATTGTTCTCACCCTCAAAAGATGAATGTACCACTCCCATGGGATGGGCTGGGGTTGCTCTGAGCAGCCATGTTTGAGGAGGTGTCTTGGAATAGATCCTTAGAAGGGGAGAGCTGCAACTGACTTTGTCCCAAGAACACCTGGGTAGAGGCTTACTCCCACTGCATAGCTGAACAAAAAATACAGGCTGGGTTTCACACAGCACCTTTGGGTGCTACCAGAAACACAGTATCAAATAAAAACTTCTGAGAAGATTCCGAGCCTTGGCTGGACATTAGAAGCTCCATCCATATTAATAATGAGCAGCAATGCTCATAGCAGCTTGTCATGGTCAACTGGTCAGTATTTGCCTGGCAGCTCTCTGACTGCTCTTTCTATTACGATATCCGTAGCAGACATTGGTAAACACTTGTGGCATTTGTCTCAGCATAAAGCTCTGGGCAGTCATTACCAATTGATCCTAGATTTCTGCAAAATGTTTTCTCTCCTTGGCTCTTTCCCAATGCATCAGGCTTTGTATGTGTGGGTCCAGTCCATAGGAAGGACTAACCATAAAGACTAGACAAAGCTGGACTGGGACCAAGGTCACTGGAGGATCTTTAGTTTGTCAGCTCCACCTGCCTTGGCTCTACTTGTCCCTCTTAAATGATTCAGAATGCACCCTGAGAGCATAGGCTGGGATCAGGGAGTAAAGAAAAATGGATAAAGACAGGAGGTGAGCAGGGGTGTGGGCGTGGCTGAAGGGGGCACTGGTCAGACAGTGGCAGGGACCTGGGAAACAGGCAGAGTTGGCTCCTGGCCATGTGACTCTTCACTGGGAAGGCTGACCACCCCTTGGCTGAAGCCCTGCCTCTGCAGTGTCTTTGGTAGAGCCCCTCCCCATTCTACACACCTGGTGCTTTGTCTTGTGTTCAGACTGTCTTCTCTCTCCTCTTCCTTCTGCTGCCTTGAATCTCTGCTGCTGCAGTCTCCCAAGGTGAGTCTGTTGGTAGATACACATAGATATCCCACCTTCTTCAGTGGTTAATTGTCGGTGGCACTTTTAGCTTTTCTGTGGAAAAGAGTACTTAGCAAACAGCTCCCTAACATCTGCACCATCTTTGATCACTCTCTTGTATTGCTCCTATGCCCCTAATGGGCACTGGATTATCAGCACCCAAGATTGACAGGCAGCCATACTACATAGAGAGAGACCCAGCTGGGGCTCCTGGTGTTCCCCCTCAGACCAAAGACACTGGATGGGATTGTCACAGATTAGTATACCCCGTTATCTTAGCTCTGTAATCTCACCCAATCAGATTAGCACCTTCTGTGCTGACATCAGTGCTCCAACTTTCCCCGGGAGGGACAGGGGTACAGCTGGAGGCGGAGCACTAGTGGATCTGTGTGAGGGCCTGGGTCTCATCTCTGATCCTGAAAAGCAAATATCTCATGATTAGCAATGATGCGCTGAAGACTCTGTGGGCGCCAGTCTCGTCCTGTCCCAGTTATCCAGCTGGCTGGACCTATGGCAGACAGTTGTTCCCCTCCTGGGCGGCCAATAGCCTTGCCTGTGAACAGTAGATCTTTGCTGCTTCCTGTACCAATAAGGTCCTCATAAAATAGGCAAGGTCTCATGAGTATATTCTGGTCTGGGGCCATGTTGGACAAATCCTAAATGGAATGTCTCCCTAACCACCTCTCCTCTCCTTTTTCCTCACAGGGTACAAGGATCAGGGTATCCCACAACAGCTGTGAGCCTACGGGACCTGCGGGGGAAGTCCAGGGTCCTGTGAGGGCCACGCCAGGTGGCTCCAGGCACAAGGACCTTCACATATTCTCTTCTGCCATTTCTCAGATTGGGGTAGAAAGGGAGTACTTACAAAACATTATTTATTTTGGGAAACACACCTGCTTTTCTTAGCAGGCTCCGAGGCTAACTTCTCTCCCTGCTCCAGAGTGCACGGGAGGAACAGGCCCAGAACATCAGACTGGGCTAGAGGCAGGATAGTGACAGTGCCAGGGATACTGGGCATGCTTATCCAACTATACACTGAATAGGCACCAAGACCTGTCAGGCTGGGCTGCTGTAGGTCCCATGCAGGTGATCAGTCACTCTCCTAGGCGTCAGGACTTCGCAGAACACTTCCTCTGGATCCTCACGCCCTGCTCGACCACATGGTTCCCTGTATTTGCTCGGTGGTCTCCCAAGGGCAGTGTCAGGGTGGGGGTTGCCAGTGTGGAAAGGCCAGGTGATAGCCCAGTGTGTAAAAAATTCTTGGGTTCCCCCAGGAGTCTGATAACACCCCAGTGTTCGAGTTGTTGGGTGTGACTTTGTGACTTGACTGGGGGTAGGGGGGAGGTGGCACCCACTCTACTTCTGGAATGTTACTGCTAGCATCTGGATGCTTATATGCAAAATGAACAGACCAAGTTATGAATGGCTGCAGACCAGCAGCCCTCTTGGATATATTTACTATGGTCTTTGGTCCCCTCTCCTTTTTTCCCCCCCTGACATGCACGTGTTTCTGAATCCAGATGGTTTGTTTTGAGGAAGATGATGGAATCCATTCGTTACTGTTTCTTGACATCCCAGTGGAGTCTGGGCTTCCCACCCACCGCCAAACACGTGGATATCACTAGAGAATCCTGTGAATAGTCAGATGCACTGGAACTCATGAAATGTAAATAGCCTTGCCCAAGCAAGTCCTGGGGGAGTTGGCTACTGGACTGCATTTGAACCGTGAGACCTGCAGAGTGACATCATCAGGTTGGGGACTTTGACCTGAAGTTCATGCGTGCTGCAAGAAGACGCATCGTGAGGCTGAAGTTGTTGGCGTGGCATGTGCCCCTTTAAGCAGCAAACCTGGGACTGATCAGTACAGAGCCAGATCCTTACTAGGCACAGAAAACATCAGGAAGTGGGAAGGTACCGATATGAAATTAAGAGAAAGGCCGACTCAAACTGATGGTGATGGGGTGGCTACTTACATCTCTCTCCATCTCATTCTAACGTAGGAAGAGCTAACATGTGGGACAGACCCAGGGCTCAGTTCCCGGTCATGCTGGCCTTGAGCCATCAGTGGGTCCCTCATCGTCTGCCTGAAACTCTGTCACAGTGTGGCCGGGGCTAAAGAAAGGAGCCGTCCACTTTCTGCCTTGGTGGATGGAGGCTCTTGAAAAGCAGCTCCTGTTTCTCTGGGGTTCCAAGACCCCACCCCACCCCACCCCACCAGCCTTCTTATTTGCAATCTTTAGAAGTCCCTGACATCATGAAGAGATGGAGACCCATGACGTACTCATTTCTGGCCCTGACTCTGGGCTGGCTCACCTGTCCTACCCTGTGTCTATCCATCAGTTTCTTCCAAGGCTGTGTGGGAACGAGTTGTACCTTTGGAACACCTGCCAAGGGGTCTAGTTCTTCCTGTGTTTCTTTTTGTTGCTCTGTTTGTTCTCAGCCCCTGTCTTGGGGTACGGGGCCAGGCTTGGTTCTCTCCACAGCAGATCACTGCTCCCAAGGAGGCCACCTCCGGTAGCAAAGCTGTACCAGAAAGGGGAATGATGGGTCAGTGTCCCCACATCTCCCACGATGTCCGCCCACAGCCCTTCATCCCACAGAGCTAGTGATGACAGGCCTGGCAAGAGCGGCCCCCACAGCGAGGGAGAAGTCTATTTCCCTGGCTTCGGCTGGGGGTGGCTACCGGGGGAGTTGGAAGGAGATGGTAATTTATATTGCTTGTTTAGTGACATGAACCAGACTCGAGTGGGACTTTCCTGAGTGACAAGTGTCACCATGAGTTCCAGTGTGGGATGGCTTAATACAGGGGCTTGTGAGCTTGGGAAGCTGTTTCCTCCCTAGCACCCCCTCACTCCAGGTGGATAGTGTGGGAAGGCTTTAGGAGCCCCCAGAACAGTGAGTCTGAGGGGTGCTACTAGCTCCAAGCATCAGCCCCCTGGGCCAGGCCTCATTAGCCCTCATTAGCATAACCATTCTCAGCCGATAGACAGTGGCTAATTCACTCCTCACAGTCCAAGCAGGCCATTGGTTCTAGGTGACCAGAGTTCATTTACTGAACACCAGCTATCTAGAAAGCAGGGCTTTGGACCCAGAAAGTGGCTTAGTGGCACTAGAGCTCCTTAGTGACAAAGCTGCCTGGGTGGCATAGCTCAGGGATGCTGTCCCAACCTTGGGAAATAATTCAGAAGACCGTTCCCTGGCTATGAGTGCCAGGGGCAGACATCATAGGCACACAGAGAACATCCACAGAGACTGTGGCACTGCCAGGATCTAATGTGGCATTGTTATCAGAGTGGCCATTCCTTCCACCAAACCAGGACCCTGGAGCAAGAGAGGACCAGGTAGCCTATTGTCCTAGCTCCATTTCTGTTGCTGTGGTAAAATACCCTGACCAAAAAGCAACATGCACTAGGAAAGAGGAAAGTTGGTTTATTTAGTTTATAATCTAGCCTATATACAGTCCATCGTAGGGGAGGAGTCATGATGGCAGGAACTAGAAGTGCCTAAGTCACTACATCCACAGGCAACAGCAGAGAGAAACAAATGCATCCATGCTGCCCATGCTCCCCCACCCCCCACCAGTTTCATGTACTCTTAAAAAGTCCAAGATCCAGCCCACAAAATGGTGCCACCCACCCACATTCAGGGTGGATCATCTTACTTCCATTAAACAAATAAGATAATCCTCCACAGGCCAATCTAATCTAAAATAATTCCTCTTTAAGACTTCCCTGGTGATTCTAGGTTTTGTTACGTTAAAACTATTCAACATTGTGTAGTGTATTTTAGGGACCATTGAGGACCCCAGACTGCGGCCAGGAAGCCCTATGAGATGACTCACCCTCCACCCTCAGACTGCCAAATCTTGCCTGGGTCAAGTCTCTGGCTGCCCTGGAGAGAAGCAAAGGAAGTGAGGAGGGCACGGTCTGCTCCCTGCCTCCATGGCCCTGACCTGTGTCTTGCCCTAGCGACCCGCCCCCAAAGGGGGCGTGGCCCAGGTGCCGCTCAGCTCAGTTCATCTGCGGTTCTGTGAGCAACATGTGGGGAGTTTTTGTTAAGCTTTCACAAGGAGACCAGAGGCTTCTCTCTGAGACACATACCTCTCAGAAGTCACAGGGAGGGATGATGAACGTCCTCAGAAGGATGAGAGCAGTATTTCTCCATGGCCCTCCTGGATCCTTGAGCTCACCCGCCCTCAAAACCATGCCCCCTGGCTTCTGCAGGTCCTGAATGGAAAATGGAAGCAGATGGCAGCTCAAGACAGAGTTGGTGCCCAGAGCTACCTGGCTCATGGGATCTAGGTCCTACACTCCCTCACAGGACCGAGGCTGCAAATTGTGGGGTGTAGGATGCTAGGGGCTGAGGAGCAGCAGGGAGAACTCAGCTATAGGAGACATAGGAAGCCAATTAGCCACATGGTTAGCACGTCCCCTAGACGGAAAAGGATTAAGATGTTCAAAAGAAAAGCCATCCACACATTAAACATCGGGTCTAAGGCCAGCATAGAGTAGGCTGAAATCCCAAGACCAGAAAAATTCCCCCAAAGGTCCAAGGGTCCTGAAGCAAGAAAGTGAGGTTGAATGAGTGTTCCTTTGACCTTAAGATTCAAAATGCAAGGCCTTAGTGATGGTAAATGACCTGCATGAAGAAAGCTGGGACTGTCTGTTCTGTGGTTGGAGAGGGCTTGGGCTTAGAGAACCAGCTGGCCACTGCGCCTCCTACTCCCGGGCAGAAGCGCGTCGGATGCAGAGCAAGGTTTCCCTCTAGTGGAAACGGAGCCAGGATACCATCTGCCAGCCCTGGGGTGTGAGGGAGGCTCTGCAGTTAGCAAGCGTTCTTTCAGTGCTAAAGTGCTCAGGTCCTGAGCTCAGATCAAAGATGCCCTCCAGGTCACATCCCTACAGTATCCAGCCACCACCAGTGACAGCAAGCTCGGGAAGACCTTTTCTTCACCTAGCAGGAGCTCTGTCTCCTGCTAGAGAGTTCTGTGCCCAGGTCGTAGAGGATGTGGAGGTCATCTTGAACAGTGGTATTGTGAAGAGGTCATCTAAGTGGTGGGCAAGGGACTCAGAGTCTTCCTCATCTTTCTTCCTGTTAGTTTCTGAGAGCTGAATGCTCACAGAGGCAGTGTATACTTCCACTCAGAGTATGACCCAGCCTCAATCCCACGATGCACCAGGACACAATGAATCCCAACCAGACTGGTCCTGTGCATCCTGCCAGAGTGACTACAGTCTTGTTACAGCAATGCCCCTCCATTTAACTATCTACAGTATAGAAATCAGGCCAGTCCGTCATTTCCCCCAACCTTGCCAAAGCCAAGGGTCTAGAGAGTCCAAGCCCAGTCAAGCACAGCCCCACTGGGAGAGCCCAGACTCTTCCTGGTAAAAACAAACACTAGTTCGGTATGCCACAACCCCCCAAGGGAGACTAAAGAAATGACTCCACTAAAGTTAAGTCTGGGACCCAGTGAGTCTAAGGAGTTACAGGAGCATTGGTGACCTTGGTAAGCAATGTCACTGAGAAGCCCCCACCCCAGTGTGGGGACAACTCAAAGCCACAAAACTGCTGTCCTCACCCTGGTCAGTCATCCCTCCTCAACTCCGTCCACTGTGCACACCGGTTGCCCTCTCCTGGGGTCTGTGGGATCAGAATTCCCACTGCATCCCCCTATCCAGAGCTACTGCAGCCCCCGGGCTCCGGATTGGTCTGCTGGTGTGGGGGAGGGGGCAGAGACCTCTTCCTGATGCTTTTCTGCGACTCTGGCAGGATTTTTATTTCTGAACGTGTACACTGCCTGCCCCAGCCCAGGAGCCAGCAAGGAGTAGAGGAGGAGGGAAGTTTTAAGCAGAGACAAACGACGTTGGGGCTTGTGAGAATCCCGCGGGCTCCTGTGGAGTAGTCTCGGGCCCTTCCGGGCTGGCTCCGTTGCACCGGGAGCTCTTTTGTTTTGGAAGATGATGGCAGCATCACTGTATTAGGAGCAGGCCGCGTTGTATTGTGGGTTACTGTTTTGGTGTTGCCATTGGCTTTTGTCTGTTAACTGCTGTACATTTTCTTGTTCTCTGACGATGTCTGGGGCTTACTTTTCTCACTCATTCTCACAGGGACTCCATATGCCCCAGTCCAAGCACGGGTCGGGGGTGGAGGGCGGGTGGGGGGTCGAGGGGCGGAGGCATTGCCAGCCCATTCTAAAGATTACAAGTGTTCTTGGAGACTACTTGGACTATCTCAGCCCTAGGAAAGATTCTAGACTTTCCTGGTTGAAACTGAAGCATGGGGCCCAGGTTTGACTTTTGCTTAACTTTCTCAGTGTCCCCAGGCTTGAGTCCCCACCCTTGTCTTGGGGTCCACAGAGCCCCGCAGGGGTAGCGTAGGGCTCCCGCTTCTCCAGCCTTCTGCCAGCTTTGAAGTCCTTCCTTCCAGCAATGCTACTGTACACGTGGTGAGGAATGCTCATGTACATATCTCCGTGTATATACGGAGTGTACATACATACATACATACATATCTTACATACACACAGTGTACATACACACATGCCCCGTGTTATAAAGATAACAGAGCATGGCATTTCTTTGGCATTCCAATTTTTTTTAACCCTTGGAAATATGGTTTTGGCAATCTTTTATTCTTCTTTTTCCTCTTTTCTATTTAATAAACATCCATGTGACCTTCCTGGTGGCTTCTTGAATTCCTGTGTCTTCCATTTCTATAATCAGATCTCCAGCTGCCCTGAGCGCTTTCGTCTCTCTCTCCCTACAACCTCACCTGCTGGTCTTTCCATTTGGATGGCCATCTTCCCCTTTCCTTGGGGACTGATCCAACATTTTCTCCGCTCACTGGGTCCCCTGTAACCAAGGATGTAGACTCTGAACGAAGCACCAGACCCCAAGGGCGCACAGGGGGAAGCCTGTTTCCTTCCTTGGAGGTTGGACTGGCTGGCAAAGGAAATGTGTGTGAGATAGATGTTGAAATGATGCTAACCACAAATGAGCACCGGGGTATGAGTAGTCAGAACTTAGAGCTGACGGTTGCCACCACGAGGGGATCTTCTGAAACGCAGCGGGGGTGGCAAGGTGCAGTCTACAGCCCAGCCTACATCTTTATTAGCTGATGTGCCGAGACCTGGGGAACCTAACAAATTTACAGATGAAGGGAAAGAAATACATTACAGATGAACACAGGAGAACGCACAAAACTGTTCTAGAATTTGATAAAATAGACTTCGAACAAAACAACAATCCATCAGGGGAACATTATGTTTCTAAATGTATGTGCCCTGAATACAGGTGCACACAATCTCATAAAACGCGTGCTATTCAGATGGAAAGTCACAGATTAACCTTAGCATGATAGTACTGGGTGACTTCAGTACCACACTCTTACCAATAGGTCATCCCCACACAAAATATACAGAAACATTCAAATGAAACGACATTGTACACCACATGGTCTTAACAGACATCTACAGAGCACTTCATTCAAATGCTGTATAGTACATACTGGTCTCAGCAGCCCATGGGACGTCCTCCCGTACAAGGACACAACATTAAAATAATTTCCATATCCTGGATGAGTACAAGACTATAAGGCTACAAATCAACAGCCAGAGAAACTCCAGAACACATACCAATTCGTGACGAATCTAGAAAGTTCTGGATAGGCAGAAAAAAAAATCTTAACAAGATGGAACCCTTGTGGGTTATGAAAAGATCAGTGCCTGGGGGATAATTAGCCTCTGGGCATCCCTGTACCCATGGAATATTCTAGAGCAGTGGCTCTCATATGGTGCCTCATGTTATGGTGACTCCCAACCATAAAATTAATTTCATTGCTGGCTACTTCATAACTGTAATTTTGCTACTGTGATAAATAGTAATATAAATATCTGTTTTTTTTCTGGTGGTCTCAGGTGACCCCTGTGAAAGGGTCACTTGGCCCCCCCAAAGGGGTTGGGACCCACAGGTTGAGAACCACTCGCCTAGGGCATCTCAGGGTTCATGAGCATCAGGTGGGTGGACAGAGTACATCATCTCCTGTCCTTGGTTCAGGAGCAGCTGGCTGAAAGACAGAGAGAGATGTGCCTGCAATTTTACCACCAGTGCTGGGGTGATCAGGGACCAGCACTTAGCTCCTCATACGCCAAGGGAAACGTCCAGCCTCTTCCTGTCCATCAGAACAACCCACAGCCCATGTTAGCTTATCCATAGCTGGGGGACTAGACCGTCTAATATAACTCAAAGGAAGAAGGATTTGTTTTTCAAATCGTTTCAGGGATTCTAATCTATGTTGGGGATCAGTGGTGAGGGTATTGTAAAGCAGAGAATTTCACATCATAGCAAGAAGGAAGAAGAACAGAGCAGCAATCAGGAGGTGCTGGGGCAAGACTACACCCCTAAGAGCACACACCCAGCATGGAGGACAGAAGGGAGGACGGAGGACTCCACCTATCATCTATATACGTGCCTGGAGCCAGGTGTGCCCTCTCCTGTGCCTAGCCTTACACGCTCACGGCTTGGCCTTCCCTGTTATATAGAGAGGGAAATGAGAATGTGAGAATGGCCACACTGTGTGTTCTTCACAGTGCTGCTGAGCCAGCCAAGGTGATGGTAAGCCTGCTAGAACCTCAGCTGGGGCCACAGCCCAGCAAGCGTTAGAGCTGAGCTGTCTCCAGTTACGGTGGGTGGTGTGACCCAGACCTGTAGACCTGGCTTATGGTGGTCATCTGTTCCCTAATATGAAGCCAATGCAGGCGTTTGAAGTTACGGAATAAGCAACTGCCTGGGCGTGGCTGGAGAGATGGCTGTCTCTTGCAGTGATTATGCACGGCTGTGATCTAAGGTTACAGTACTCTTCCATGCCCCTGACCCAGAGTCATGCACGTGTTTACTTATATTGTAGTAATAAGTGTTGAAAACAGGAAATAGGTTGGAAGTAACCTTATAAAACAGACATTTGCCATACATGGTAAAAGCAACATACAAATATTGTTTTCTGGGCCAACTGGGTCAGTTGGAGTTAGCTGGTCTCAGTTGGGTCTAAGCGCTGGAACCTGAGGTAACAGACATCCAAGCCTCTGCCTTGAGCCCTTAGGAAACGAGTAGAGAGGGCAGCAGCTGGGCCTTCGGTATTCTTTAAGATCCAAGCCTTCCAGCCAGTATCCAATCAGCCATTCCCGCTGTGTTCTCCACAGATCAGGAGCTATGATGCAGGTCGATTTATAGAGAGGGGTGGGTGTCTCAAACACACAATAGCTACTGACTTCTGGACGTGTTTCTTCATCTCCTACCAGCTGCATCCCTGAGCCAGGTAACTGGAATTACAAATGCCTGGCTGCTGAGTGTGCTGAGAGACACACCTGTAAACTGCCCCTCCCCCTTTCTCCCTAAAATGGAAAATCTTTTACACCTAATGTAGAAGTGGGATTGGTTTTGAAGTGTTGGCTATTTAGCCATGCGATTAATCATGAGCCTGCAGGAGTAGAGGCTCAAAGGATTTTGTTTGAACCGGAAGGGAGGTGGGCAGGAAGGGGACACCTAGAAGATAAGTCAAACCTCAAGGAAGGGTGGCAGGGCTTTCTGGCTCCACAGGAGTGAGCGCGGCTGACCTGGCAAGCTTGGTTCTCTGCACTCCATGAACCCCACAGCATCCAGACTGCTTCCTTAATTTCCCTCTCGCTTACGGCCTCGACCTCATTATAGAACTTGGCATCTCTCCACTGGTTAGCATCATTTCCTCCATGCAGAAGTGTCACCTCATGTCATTGCCGAGGAGCCCCCAGGGACACCTGTTTGTCACTGGGAGACACTCCACATGCCCCATTTGCTTCCTCTATTCCTTGCCCAGGCCTGAGATCTGGCCATGACCACATTGTGAGCTGCACATGGGTCCTCTGCACATTGGTCCTCGGCTCTGGCCACTTGGAGCTATTCCTTCCCTGTGCCTCTGTTCTATGTGTCTGCTTCCTCCATCCTTCAACCCTCTGGATAATTCACATTCAGCTTCTAAACTCATTTTGGTGGCATTTCCTTTGCAAAGCCTTTCCTAAATGGCCTTTATGTTCCTGACTTGGGTGAGGCCTCTTTTTTGTCCTATGGAACCCCTTGTTTTCTCTGCATGGCGTCCTTTATACTGTACCGTATATTCCTGATATCTGTCCACCACCTCCACTGTGCCTTAAACGTGGGCTCTGGTATTTACTTGAGCAAGATGTCATTTGTAAATTAAATGCATTCCCTGACTAGCCTCCTTGTCCTAGGGCCATCTTGCAATGCACCTTGATGTCCACAAGGGGGCAGGCTCCCTAATGGGGCCTCGCTGTTTCTATTCTGTCTTGAATTCACGCCAGCATGTGTTCTCAGAAAGCATGACTAAAATCGGGCATTTTTTTCCTTCTCATTGAAATAGAGCAGGCCTGCTGCTGTCAAAAAAAGCTGTCACAGACCCCGTTTGTCCGTAATGTGCAGAAACTATTTTTAAAATGGTATGTGCTACTGCCCCAAAAAGCACAGAAGTCATGTGGGACTTTCTCCCCTGCCCCCACTTTAAATCCCACTTTGCTCATTCACAAGTTTGGAAAGTACAGGGAGGGAAGATTAGGACAGATAATGACGCTGGTTGCAAACGTCTATCTTTGTGGCCTGAACTCTGTGACCCCGAAATGTCCCCAGTACCAAGTGTGCAGAGTAAGGAGACCACAAGGTAGGACCCCAATTCCTGGTGAATTTGTCTCTGTGAATTTTCTATTGGGGTCTATTATGGGTTGTGGCTGTCACCTATGGTGTCACCTAAGGGGTTTTATAAAAGCTCCCTTTAACCCTCCCCCATCTTCTGCACAGTGAGGAAATGCCTGGTCCCCACTTCTCTGTTGAATGTGTCATCTTATGCCTGTGCATGGTGTGCTAAATGCCAGGAGCTGGGCCACAGCTGTCACAGTGAAAACGAAATTGAAAAAAAAAAATGCCACCCAGGCTGGTTCTTGGTGTTCCCGGGAACTGGATGTGTTTGCTGCATTTCTGTGGCAGGGCGTGTGATCCAGACTGTGAATGGCAAGCAGACATGGTTCTGACCCTTCAGTCTGCGGAGAAAGGGGACCGGATGCCATGGATGCTAACACTCAGCTGCCTGGAGGGTCATCCCACACCTAGAACAAACAGACCCTCGCTCCAGCAGTCTCGGGTCTCCAGCCCCACTTCCAGGCCTGCAGGAGAACAGGGACTGCCAGGTACACTGACCTTGGGCCTTGATAGCTCTGTCCCTACATATTCCAGGCACCAGCATCCATGGGCTGTCCTAGGAATCCTGTGGCACAGCCAAGTACCAGAATACACGCCCTGGACTGTCCAGGGAAGCAGAAACATGCAGGATCACAGGCAGGTCTCGAGTTTGGTCCAAAGTAAACTACTTTATCTTCAATCACCTGACACTTAGCAACTCACAACCATCGGTCACTGATACCTTCGAACAGCATTCGACAGTTCTGTAAGGGGTTGCATGAGGCCCTAGATGGTACATAAAGTAGTGACATGGTGGTCTCTAATAAAGCTTTATTTATATGGTCTAATTTCTAAGAGGATGCTTGCTCTGGTGACTGCATAGCTGAAAGGTGGGAGAGGGGGCAGAGAATGCAGAGTCAGCTATGTAGTATGGGGAAGGAAGGAGAGAGATATTCTTTTGTTTTGTTTTGTTTTGTTTTGTTTTTGTTTTTTCGAGACAGGGTTTCTCTGTGCAGCCCTGGCTGTCCTGGAACTCACTTTGTAGACCAGGCTGGCCTCGAACTCAGAAATCCGCCTGCCCCTGCCTCCTGAGTGCTGGGATTAAAGGCGTGCACCACCACACCCCTCGAGAGAGATATTCTTGTGTAGGGTTCAGAAGGGCTGGTACAGGCAGGAGCCTCTTAAGGGAGTCTCGGATACCACCTCCGGACTTAGGGAGCAGGTACCCTGTGTCCCTCATATGTATATAGCATTGCTATGCAATGAGCACTCTACCTCAGACGAGGTTCAGAGATCCCTCTCAATTAATTAAGAGTTTCTACAGTGGCTGTTTCTAAGATTCACTGCTAGGCTGAGCCACCTCATGCATTAGTGAAGACAGGACAACCAAGGAACCTGTGCAGACATGGAGGGCACATAGTAGGGCTAATGGAGCTGGCAGACACTGAAATGTGCCCAAGTCACCAGGCTTCTCCTGCATTATCACTGACTCAGCGTGGTTCTGGCTCCTTTTTGCCACACAGAACTCTCCAGGCTACGCCCAGTGCTGCCTTTGAAGCCTGTTTCAGCCTGTTTTGCCCTCCAGACCCACAGGATAGACGACAGTCCCAACACCCCAATTCCCTGTCAGTGGAAGGGGTAGGGGTGGGGGGAAAGACCAGCCAGAGGGTGTGGCCATGGAGTTGCTCCCTGGGATTTAATGACAGGTGGTGATACGGCCTTCCCTCCTCACCTCCTGGGATGAATGGCAACAGTAGGCACCGTCTAGGCTGTCAGACGTGGCTGGGCCATCGCAAAGATTCCTCTCCGGAGGTTGATGCAGCAGGATTGAACTGGATACAGATTCTTGCCCTGCCTCCTCGAGGTGTTTGTTCTGTCCCGATCCAGGAAGAGCACCCACCCCAGAAGACGCCCCATGAAATGACGTTGGTCACAATTGCTGCCCCATGTGCCAGCAGGACCAGCTTCTTGTGAGCCCAGGATTAGGCAGTCAGTGCCAAAAATGGTCTTGAGATGCAACAGGCAATGGGCCACCCACTTCTCTGGATGCCCTCAGGTCTGCTAGAAAGATGATTACAGGTCAAGGGGACGGGGGCTCTGTGACAGGGTGACTATGGTCCCCTGCAGGTATCAGCCTGGAGGGCAGAGGTACTTGAGCCCATGTGATGAGGAACAATGTTACATCTGAGAACAGGGATGTGGTCTGTCAGATGGCTCTGGGCAGCATGTACAAAGAACGTGGATGGTCCAGTCACTCAGTCAATGTAAGTTGCTACTGAGGGTTCTTTAGGGAACATCTCCTTCTCCAGGGCCTAGGGTTCTGGCTATGACCACAGGCCATCTGCGGCTAGCCAGAGGGCACGGACTGGACACACTGGTAGATGGCTTGCAGGCTTCTCCCAGGGGCTTGGTTTAGCAAGCATGGTGCAGGCTGTGAGATGGTTTTGCTCGGAACGGTCTGCAGCTTCCCACATAACAGTAGCTAAAATCACTCTTTTGGGGTCTGAGCTGAGCAGCATTCTAAAATGTAGACACCAGTGTCCTTTGGTGGCTATAGTTTATGGCAGAATCGGAGAGAAGCTGTGAAGGCTCATGATCCTTGTTAGGAGGCCAGGGTTTTGCACTCTTTTGGGGGGTGGGAGGGGTTCGAGACAGGGTTTCTCTGTGTAGCCCTGGCTGTCCTGGAACTCACTCTGTAGACCAGGCTAGCCTTGAACTCAGAAATCTGCCTGCCTCTGCCTCCCAAGTGCTGGGATTAAAGGCATGCGCCACCACTGCTTGGCCAGGGTTTTGCTCTTCAGGGTTTCCCTGAAACACACACACCCAAGGCTCTCAACTGAGCCATTCCTGGATCTAGAGCCTAGCTCTCTGCCCCTGACACTCCTCCAGTAAAGGTGACAAGGTCTGGCTCTAAATATTTCCATGACACCCATTTCCCAGGCCAAGTTGTTTGACTTTCTAAGCCTCCGTTTCCCGATCTGATCAATAGAGACGATAAAGTCTTGTTATTACAGGTGATGGGCTGTGGGAAATTGGATGCACCCAGCACAGAGGTCACCGTGGGCAGGGGAACTTTCTTTGTCACTGGGTGACACCCTTGAGCCACTGTTTAAAGGTATGAGAGAGTATGTAGAGTAGACTCCTTATAAAGAATGCCTCACATTGTTTGCAGACTAGAACGTTACCCCTCCTGACATTCACTGCTGGACCTCATCATGGCTCTTCTGTGGTTGTTGGATGGTGGGGATGGGGTGTGCAGAAGGATCACATCAAGCTAGTAATGGTCTCCAAAGCCTTTATTGGGAAGGGAGATAGCATCTATAGTCGACTGAGGGGCACAGGGCAGGGGATGTAACAGTCCCAAGAGGAGAGGAGTTCAGAGGAGGAGGGCCTGCCTGTCAGGGTGCAGGGAGGATCCTCTCCTCCCAAAAGGCACTGATGGGCAAGCGACCTGGATCAAGGGGTGGGGCCTATACACAGAGGGTTGTCAGAAGACAGGCACTCTCAAAGCTAAATACAGCCAGCCAAAGGTGAACAGCATCTGTCTTGAGGCCATACCTGCACAGGGTTCCTCTGGCCACGAAGGAACGGAGCCAGAAGGCAGGCCCCGGAGCTTAGGAAGAACAGCCCAGCCTTTCATCTTAGTGTTTTGTGCAATTAAAACAAAAAACAAAATAAATATAACTTAAACACTTCTTAAAGGGCACTAAAAGTCTAGTCTGGGGAAAGCAATTGAAGCAATCTTCAGCATGTGTAAAGCAGAGCTGACCACCAAGACATCTGGTGGCCCAAGAGCAGGAGAGCCCCAGGGACCCTGCACATAGGTACATGGAGCCTGTCCCATGTCCCAGCACCTGTGTGGCCGGGACCTTGGAAGTCCCCGCCAGGCCTCCCAGTTTATCAGACTGTTTATCAGACTGTTGGAGGTTCTGGGAAATTCCATCTGAGCTCTGCCCATCCCCGCAGAGCAGGAAGGAGGGGTCTCTGGCAGGATAGAAGTGAGGATGGTTTGGGAGGCAGAGAGTGGGTACTAGCATACAAATACAAACCCCAACTAAGGAAGACACCCTTGGCAACAGACTAACCCTAGAAAGATGCCTCTCCACACCGCTTTCCCACCCACAACACAGTCAGCACAAAGCACTGCCTAGCACTGTCCGGAGACTCTTGCTAACTGGCCGCCAGTTACGGTATCTTAGCACAATATTGTGACAGGTGACACCTCCCTAAAGGTCTCGGCATGTTTTCTTTACATACATTAAACTGGTCCCTAGCTTTTTTTTTTTTTTTTTTTTGTTCATAGCGTGGTTTGCTTTAGCAAACATTTCTCTGAGACAGCAGGAGGGAACTTTTGGCCAGATCATAGCTGTAGACTCTTGGAATTAATGATACCCCTTCCCAGCAAATGGCCGATGTACAGACCATGAGGTCACCTCAAGCCCTCTAGCAACTACAGCTGGAGAGGCTCAGAGCTGGATGCCTGGTTGCTACTGCCCTCCCCCCACGCCTGGCTGCCCGTCTTCCCAATCATGTGCTGTCACAAGGTCTGGGCTCGGAGGATGGGGGGCGTGGGGTGTGACCTTTAGCAAGTCAGCCCGCACAGGAGCTCACCGCCCATCTGAATAGGAGCCAGGAAGTTTAAGCGAGTTCCTTTTTAAACATCTGTACTTATACATCGTCGTGGGTCCCACCTCCCGCCCCCACCAACTGTCACTCACCCACCCAGCATGAAGGGGAAGCACATATGCCACGTGGGCCAACAGCTCTAGAAACCCCAGGGAGCTGGGGTAGACAGTCAAGACGGCCACCCCTGCCCAAAGCTATGTCGCCCCATTCCCCTTGGTCCCTAATCAGTGCCTGCTGGCGTGGAACCCAGAGGAGCCTCTGTACATGTGATCCAGAGTCTCTCAGTAAAAGAGAAGATGATAAGCCCAGAGGTGAAGAGGATAGCTCCAAACAGCAACAGAGCTAGGAGTTTTGTCTTTTAAAAAGTCATACAAGTTGTACACTCTTTTCAATCAGAGAGGCTACTTGGCTTCAGAGCTGAAGTGGCAAATAACAGTGATCTATCTTCCCATAGCCCTTCAAGAAGCTCAGAACTCCAGCAAGAGGAAGGCTTGGGCAGCCCTCTGAACAGCTCTGGCAACTACCGAATTACATGGAGAAGCATCGGTCTAAGTCCTTCAAGCTAGGAGAGTGAGTGATTTCAAGGGAAATTCAGGGATCATTCCAGGAAGCCAGAATCCTGGTTCCCTAAGGCCTAGTGATTGCTCTCCTGGGTGTGGCCGGCTCTCAGAACTGCTGGCTAGTGATTGCTCCCTGGAGGTTGGTGCGAGCCTTGAGTATTGTACCCAGCTCTGGACCTTCCCACAGCAAGCAGATTAAGGGCAGTAATCAGTAGTTCTAGGAGGTGACGTCATCCCCTGAAACTCCGCTTGCAGAATGTCCCCTCTGAATTCACGGACAGTGCTCCCAGATGGAAGGGTGACGTTCTTTAGAAACGGAGCTGCTCTCCATACTCCTCCTAGGCTGGCAAGGTGGGGCCCTGATTTAGCATCTCTAGAGAAGCCACTCGGTGTCCCTGGGAGCTGGGACTTCCCACTGGAGGAGACTATGCTCATAATCCAGATGCAGAACCCCAGAGATTGTATTTCCAACCCCCAGAAATCAGGTCCCTGTCCTGGCTTCAGGGCCCGTGGTGGGAGGCACAAATGGGACTGTGCTTACTAATGGCATTAGCCACTAGGGGGCAGCAAGGACCCTATTGGTAGCCAGTGTGGGCCAGAATTTTCTGGGAGGGGGGCAGTGTCTCCCAGAGGGAGGCTTAATCTCTCAAGACTTTAGGCAACCAGGGATCCCACGGCCTTCTGGACCCGTGCTGGCTCTAAGTGTAACAGGATGTGGGGCCTAGCTTTGTGTAATTCTCTTCGAGAAGGTAGTTCTATTTAGAGAGCACGAGAAACGCCACCTCCAAGCCCCTAGGGCTGGAGGCTGGGGAAGTAAAGACCTAGAAAAAAAAATCTCTCTTTTTTTTTTCTCCAAAGTGTCCTGTAGTGCAGATGGGAGGCTCTGTTCTAGGTAGGCGCTCAGACGGGAAAAGGAAGAATTAGGGGAGGAGAGAGGCGACAGGCAGAGGTGGCGGGCAAAGTGGCACGGCTATGCACGGTGGCGGTGGCCTCAGGTGAGTGGGCTGCCCTGGGACATTTCCGTCAGGATGTCGATGAGGTTGTCCAGCCCTGAGAGGTAGCCATCCTCCCGGTTCCCCTCCTGCCAGGGGACGTCGTGTTGTAGGGTCTGGCCTTCCGGAAGGGGCGTGGTTTTCCCAAAGTCAATCATCCACACCTTGGCTTGCTCCTTCTTGTCATGGATGAAGAGGAGAGAGCTGCCAATGACCTGAAAGGAAGCAGGGCTGTGAGAGAGGGACCAGGGAAACAGCGCCAGGACAGGGATGGGCAGGGTTGAGGGGATAGACCTGACAGGGCCAGAAGGGAGGGGAGCAGTGCCTGGAGGACAGCGGGGTTAGGGAGAGACGTGGCTGGGGTGGTGCCCAGGTATTTAAGAGGCTAAGGAAGGCTTGAGGCTGTAATGATCCTGAGAGGTGCTTAGATCGGCGATTTCACTTCCTATTGGAACTAGGGGTGATGGGGAGGGGTGTCAGTCAAGCAGGCAGTGTGTGTCTGTGGGGCTGAAGGTGCCCTACCTCGTGGCACTTGAAGAAGGGAGAGATTTCCAGGGTTGCTCGAATGGCCTTCAGCCGGTCCCGGTAGGCAATCTGAAGGCAGAGATGGTCAGAGTTTCACACACTCTGTGTGTGTGGAGGGTAGGGGTGGTGCGTCAGGTCTATTTAGTTCGTTGGACTCTCGGAATTACAGCTAGTAGTGACCATGAACCAATTTTACTCCGACTTCTTCATCTACCCCAGCTGAGCTCAGTTATACCTTTCCCAGAGGACTGTGGCCGTTCATCTTCCCGCAGTGCTGGCCCATGCCAGCATGCCAGCCAGCCAGCTGAGGCAGAGACCAGAACTGGTTGCCATGGTAACTTCCTGACCACAGAGTGCTGTGCCCCTGACTATAGACAGGGTAAAGGAAAAGCTACAGCGCCTCTACAGAGTCCCCTCCATGGAGCCTTACAGATCCTCCTGTGTTCGCAATGGGATACCTGATCATCCCCAGGGGCCAGCTCTGTGAGTCCCATCACCCAGAACTCAGGGCCACTAGGGAAGCTCATATCACACAGGGTCCTTCAATGATGATTTGAATAGCAGAGGCACAGCCAGGCAGGGCTAGTCAGCCTCGTCCCGGAGTCCCTAGCAACAGCTGGAAATGCAGTCAGTGGCCTGACTCAGAGGATCTGAAATGATCCGGAAAGGTTCCCTGGAACTAGAGGACTGCACTGCAGACCTACTGTGTGCATTCCAGCCTTATAGGTCTGGGCTGGAGGCATCAGGAGGGGCAGGGGCCTGTGTCAGGCCAACTTAGGTGGGAATCCCAGCTCAGCCTTTTCCTGCCTATGCATCCTTGATCTCTTTCAAGCCTCTGATCTGTCAAATGGAGACAGAAGGTCTGCTTGCTTGTCCTCACCAGAGGGCTTCTGTACAACACCCAGCCAGCAGCAGGTGCTCACGAACTCCTGCCATCATTGTTCCCTGACATGGACAGGCACTGTGCTGGGCAGAGGGACTGAGGGCATGGACGGGCATTGTGCTGGGCAGAGGGACTGAGGGCATCACTCACCAGGATGTTCTGGTTTCCCTTAGTGAATTCTCTGAAAGCCTCGGTGACCTGCTCCCTTGTTTTGGTCTTCTTGAAGTCACGGTTCACGGAGCCATCTTCCTTCTGAGGAGGAAGTCACCCACAGGGGGTCAGCAGAGGGCCCATGGGATAGACCCTCTTGCTGCTCTGTGGAGGTGGTCAGGTGCCCGGGGACAGTAAAGCAAGCCAGGTGTAACCAGGTGATTGTCACCTGGCCCAGGAGAGCCAGTCCCAGACCCCAGCGGAGGGGTGTACACAGTGGCTCCAGATCCCTGGCCACACACCACTTTAGGAAGTTTTGGTGGTGTGAGGGGTATCCGAGACAACAATGGGGCAAGACTTTGCTCTATATAAGGGCAGCAAGAGCCCCAAGGAATGGCCAGCTTCACGTCCTGCTCAGAAGCTTGTCTTGGGCCCGTGACTCACAGTGTGTCCCATTAATGTGGTAGCAGCCATCTGGATGATCAGGCTAACAGTCAGCCTGTCATAGGCTTGTGGTCAAGTGACAGTCATTTAATAGTGGCCCAAAGCACGAGAGCAACAATGTTGGCAATTTTTATGATATGGTAAACAGAAGCTGTAAAGTGTCTCCTTGAAGGAAAAAGGCAAAAAAAATAAGTGTGTGTGTGTGTGTGTGATATGTGTGTGTGGTATGTATATGTGTGTGTGGTATGTATATGTGTGGTATGTTTGGTATGTATTTGCGTGGGGGGTTATGTAAGTGTGTACATGCATATATACATCTATGTATATATGTGCACATGTTCCTATTGGTGCTCTACATCCCAGACGTTTGGTCTGGGTCTTGTAATGCAATGCACTACAGATCAGGGGACTGCTATAGGTTTTCCCCAGAGCCAAGGTTTAAGCCCACATCACTGTATCTCTACTCCACAAACCACCATCTCCATGCTCAGAGCCCAGTGCTTCCTCTCTTCAGGCTGACCTGGGAAAACACACAGAGCTCTGTTCTTTTGAGACAGAGCAGGAGAGAGAGAGAGAGAGAGAGAGAGTGGGTGCAGCAGGAACTCCCATACTTGCACCAGCCCACCTCCACTAGGAGACAGCTGTAACATCAGGAAGGCTGGCTGCAGAAGAGCCGCAGGTGTGAGGGAATGGCACCTCAGGGAAGCCCTTCTCATAGGCCCTTTCTGTTAGCTGAGGCAAAGGAGGGCAGGTGAGGGTGTGCCCAGTCAGTCTCTCTAGGCCAGTGGATGCTGTCGGCTGTATGGTGCAGAGACCAGAGACTGGGAGCATGTCGTGCCTGGGTGAGAGATGCCCGGACATGCAGTTCAGATAGAATTGGGATGGAGAGGATGCATGTATATAATTTGCATCCAGCCTGAGAGCTGAATATTGCCAGGAGGGAAGGCTGGGTTTTGAAGACAAGGAGGACAAGTGGCTTTCTTAGTCCCCAGCTCTAGAAGCCCGTGAGACACTGGTGATCACATCTACACACTGTGTGAGAGATGACTACCAGAGCCTCCCCTTACTTCAGCTACCCAACCCAACTCCATGCTGGAGAGCAGGCCAGGCAGACCAAGCCTGGGCAACAAAAGGAAGGAGCAGGGCCCCTGAGTGACTGCCACCTTCCCTGAAGGAATGGCCACCTGAGACAATGAGAACCGTGTATCCCCTTTCTCTGTTCCTAGCTGTGTCTTGCAAATCTAGTAGCTAGGGACTTGGACTGGAACAAAGGGACAAGGAGAGTCTTCTGAGGTCCTCCTCAGGGTATCCAAGAGGAAAGGATGAAGGATGAGGCTTCCAAGGTGATCCTGGGCCGCTACACGCTCCCCTTACTTGCACCTCACTAGCATGAGTCAACATTTTCCCTGTGGCAAGTCTATAAGCTGGCTTCTCTGCGGGGCCTCTGTACAGCTGTACAAACAAGCCACCCCAGCCCCCAGGTCTGATGGCCTTCTACAGCCAGACCACCTGTACCCCAGGCTGCAGAATGGGCCAACACCCTTGAGGCTGGCTGTCCACACTTAGACCTGAAGGGTGAAGCTTATAGACTCCAGTCTTCCAAGACCTTCATCACTGAGAACCATGGGGCCTCAGAGCCTCAGGCAATGCCTTACAAATCTCACCTTGATGCCTTCGATCCTGAAGCCTAGGGTGGCTGTGGAACTGATGGTTTCCCGCCACTGCATGTAACGTGGCTTGGTCACAGCTCGCTGGGCTTTCTCCTCTTCAGTGGGGGCCTCAGGGTCCACCTCGACCATCTTCTGGTACATGTCCTTCCGCAAGCTAGGCTTCTTCCGGGCCTTGGTGAGTTCTTCCTCCAGGTATGTCCTGCATGGGAGGTGAAGGACATGAGTCCAGGATTGGGCCACAACACCCTGGAGTCACGTCTGATGGATGAAGGCCCTGAGCTGGCTGTGCCTTGTCTCAGGACAATGTTCAATAGAGCGACATCTAGGATGGGGTGAATTCATTAGGAAAGCCATGTACCATCTGGGCCCAGAGCACCTTGATGCTGGATGACTATGAAGGCCTGGTAAACTCAGAACTGCCCACAAGGAAGCTTTTCTAGCGTCAGCAAGAGAAGAAAGATGGCGGGACAGTGGTCAGTTTGTGGAAGAGAGACAGAGGGCAGGGTTCCCCTTGGAACTCTGTTGTACCCTGGCAGCCTGGAAAGCATATTCTGTCCTTCCAGTCTGTCTCCCTGGCCTCATGCAGCGTGACGCAGGGCTGCATCTCTGGCTTCTTGCAACAAGGTTTTTGGAAGCACCAAGGTCAGAATAAAGTGGGGTCTGCAATGACCTATGCTGGACAGGGCTGCCCAGGGTTCTGTAGCCCAGTAATGTTTCAGAGGTAAGACTGGCACTCTTACCATCTCCATAATAGGTCACTGAGCCTCTGATCCCAGGAAGACTAAAACACATCCATTCCCCCCTGCCCCGCTGCTACTCTTTGCATAGTAGAATCTGCAGGCTGACCAGGTGAGGGCACGAAGCCCTTAGGAGAGGTGACAGGCAGAGACAGGGCAGGCTCAGAGCAGCTGGGGGTGGAGTCATTGGCCCAGAACTCTGGGGACCAATTCTGGTCCTAGTACTAGCCCCCAACTCTCCTCTGAAAACTCCCACCACCTCCTCCAATTGGAAATGAGTCACCCTAGCCTTTCTCCCCTGCAAGAGCTCTTCCACCCAAGTGCAAGCTGACCAGGGCCCTCATGAGGCAGCAGTCAGCAGTTCGCTGCAGGATGGGGAAGTGGGCCCCCTGTGGCCTGCGTGGGTGTAAGCTGCCCTCAGAGGCACCCTCCCTTCTCTCCTGTCCACTCTTCTCCCCTTCCCCCACAAGTCACTGTCCCAGTACATCTCTCCACCACAATCTTCCATTCTGCCATTCTGGGTCTCATAACAGACAGAACACAAATCTACATCTTACGAAGGAGACAATTTCAGAAACCTGTACCCACTGGTATTACACTGAAAGGAAACTCCCAATTACCTGGGGTCTGTGTGTATAAACATGTCTTGGTTGTTTAGGAAGGCCATAAGGGGAGGGTGCATTAGCTTCTGGTTGGGCACACACATTCTGTGCACTCATGCACACAGCACACCACACTGTGCATTCAGATACCAAGTTGTCAGTTGACCCATGTGCCATGGGTGTGGGGGGAATTCATTCCTAACACGCACAAGGGTGCAAAACAGGTCTGCAAAGCAGGCTAACTTCTACAAAGAGTTCTCAGTAGCTCCTTAAACAGGAAGTGGACACCAACACCACAGCTCTGATCACATGGACCCTTCTTCAAAGGGGGTCCCCACAGCTCCAGCTAGACAGAGTCGCTTGTTCCTCTGGCACAGAATGGGGCTTGGAAGAGATATTCTCAATGGACACTAGCTAGGAAACAGGTCTATTACAGGAACCAGTGAAACCTGTTACTGCAGAGGGAAGCCCGAGCTCCTCTTATAGGGGAAGGGAGACCTGCGCATCAACTTCTGGAGCACAGAGAATTAACTTGGGGTGGCAGAGAGATGCTCCCATGGCTGGACTCTAGGGGAGAGGCTGACTCAAGACAAAGAAAGGGAGGTGGTGAGTCCATGCAAGGTCAACAGGTGTCAGGTCAGGGCCAGAGCAGCTTCCCCAGGGGCTGGGGGCTGGAAACCAGCTCTAGGACAGAAGATACACCCACAGCGAGTGGGAAGTTGTAAGCCTAAGGGTGCAGTGTGAGCCCCACTCACCCGGAGACAGGTTCAAGGTCTTAGAAACACCCTGATTTAAGATGCTTCCAGGTCTCCCTGCCTTCCTTCAGGACCCATACACACCATGGCTAAGGCTGGCTCTGCTGATGAGCCTTCTCACCGTTTTTGTAAGCCTCTGCCTCATTCATGCCCTGAGACTTGGTGTTTGACAAGGATCCGTGTCCCAGCCTCTTTCCACGGCAAGGACAGGTCATGCTCTAGGGACAGCCATGACCTGCTTATCTTGGTGCAGGCACAGAGGGCTATGTTTCTATGCTACTGTATTTGGGAGAAAGCCACAAGTTTTGGCCCAAAGAGGACTCCAGGGAGCACTGTGGAAAATGGATTGCTAGGCGTCTCCATGGAGGACAGGCCACAGTTGAGGTCCTGGTGTGCAGTGCAGAGGCCTGGGCACATTGTACTATGTTGCTATGTGGGAAGGCGTCCCTGGAGACTCCTGCTCAAATGGTAGCACAGGCTACCCTTGTGGTGTGGCTGGCCCCGGGACACGCAGGGACAATACAGTTGAAGCATGTAGTATAAGTACTCAGAGTTCAGGAGGCCCTTAGGGACTGTGTGTGGGGAAATAAGGGCTGTGAGTGCTGCTTTTGGGGTGATCTCCTCTTCCCTAATTCCACCAGGTTTGGGGTTACTTAAGCCCTCTTGGATAGGAGAGCTCTGGGGTACAAAGAGAGCAAAGGTATTAAGCTAGAAGAGAGGGGAGTGGGTACCCCATTCCCGCATCTTTCTAGGGAGAACACAAGGCTGGAGACAAGGCAGAGCTGACTTTGTGTAATTGTGCTTGTCCGGGCACCTGCAAGAATGCCTAGTGGGACTACTGAGTCCCCGTCTTCCTAATGTTGGGAGGAAGGGCAGGGCCTCTGCTTGAGTGGGCATATTCTAGTGCATTGTGGAAAGGATTTTCTAGAGACAAAAATAAGATATCCAGAGATCCAAGGCTGTATGGTAGCTACAGGGACATTCTGCTTTCTCCCTGGGAGCCAAGACATCCAGGGCTTTGGAACTAGGAGGAGGTGGCGAGTGGTGGGGAGGAGCCAATAGCAGGCCCTGTATTGCTCCATGACCCCATCCATCCCTACTCTCAGGACAAGAGCAAAGGGGCTGGTCTTGGCCAGTTGCCAGGGGCTGATACAGACACAGAACTCCTAGGAGGGATGAGAAGGAAAGAAGGAAGCTGATTGGTGTAATCTGAGTACACTGGGCTTTCCCTTCCTCCTTGCCATCTTCATATAAAAAACACTACATGCGAGGGACAGGGGAGATAGCTCAGTTGGTAAAGTGCTTGGCACAGACTTGAGAACCACACTATCATAGAACATGGTGGTGTGTGCCTGTCATCCGAGCACTAGGTGGGTGGAGACCTGAGGCTGCATGGCCACCCAGCCCCCTAATCAGAGAAGCTGAGGTCTTTAAAAAAAGATTTATTTATTTCTACTTTATGTGCATTGGTGTTTTGCCTGCATGTATGTCTGTGTGAAGGTATCATATCCTCTGGAGCTGGAGCTACAGACAGTTGTGAGCCGCCATGTGGGTGCTGGGAATTGAACCCTGGTTCTCTGGAAGAACAGCCAGTGCTCTTAACCACCAAGCCATTTCTCCAGCCATGAATGATGTTTTAATAAAACAAGTTTGTCAGCTCCAGAGGAACTGAACAAACCTCTAGCCTCCACATGCACACGCATACATAAAAACACACGCTCATATGCACCCACCCATGTGCTGAAGAACTAGCTCAGTCAGACTATTCAAGTCAGATTTAGGCACCAGCTCTGAGCTCAGTCCACTGTTTGGTGTGCATGTCTGCAGCCAAAACCAGGCTCTCTGGGCTCATCATGCCATGCTGGGAGCCTGAAAGGCAGACAGCCAAAAGGTAGGGATGGTTGTCCGCTTCTGCCTGAGGCTCTCTGGCCCTCCAGTCTGTGGAGCTTAGCATAGGCTTGGAGATCCTGGCAAGGTCTGGAATCACCTGAGGCCTATCTGCTACCTGCTGCAGGGGCCTCTGTAGCTCCATCCTTAGCTGTACCCTAGTGTCAGATCTGTTTTCTGTTCTTTTTTTGAAACCAGCATATGCTACAAGCCAGTTCTGTGGTCCCTCTCTATTCCAATGTACCAGGAGGTCATTGTCTTG
Organism: Mus caroli; assembly: GCF_978045245.1. Classification (NCBI taxonomy): domain Eukaryota; kingdom Metazoa; phylum Chordata; class Mammalia; order Rodentia; family Muridae; genus Mus; species Mus caroli. Next base: position 178,214,253 of record NW_028227256.1, on the reverse strand, counting down.
CTTCCTCCCTGATGGCTATTCACCTCCCACCTGACTAGTGTGCATCTCCTCTGCCTTTTCCCCAACAACCTCAGCATCCAGCCAGGGCTGCCTTGAGGAGAAGAGGCTCTTGGCAGGGTGGGGCCAGCTTCCAAGTGTCCTCTGCACAGCCAGGCAGGATGGGGTGGGGCACACCTGCAAAAAGCCTGGCTCACCTGACACCCATCTTGCAGTCCATCACGCAGGGCGAATCGAAGTCAGCCAGCAGGTCGTCCATCTGGTTGTAGCGTTCCCCATCCTTCACCACGTCCCCATGGTAGGCTGGCACAAAGGGTCTCAGCACATCCGCCATTAACCGGTCCAGGCAGCGCTGTTCAGACTCACAGTGCTTCTTAAGGATGCGGCCATTTGCAGCTGCCTTGAAGCTCCCTGTGGAGTAAGTAGGAGAAAGACCTCTAGCCTCAGCGGAAGCCAGGGGCATCTGGGACCCCGTCACCTTGTAACAGTCCCTTAGAAGCTGCATCTGACACCACTCCTTCCTCCCAACCCCACCTCAGATGAGATGTTACAGCTATGGCTGACTTGAGGGTTGAAGGTGTGGCCATTTGTAGACAAGCCCCTTAAGGCTTTGAGTTCTGGCCACTCATCCACTGACTACAACCCTGGTATAGTTCTATCCACTCCTCAGTATTATAGCAAACACCCCACCTCTACCTCTTAATGAAGCAGGTGTTGCTGAGTCTTAGGAGAAAAAGCCCAGTGCCTGAACAGGGCACAGAGTGGGCTAGAAAGAGTGTGTCCAATACACAGGCCATCAGGGTAGTGCTCCTTCAGTTATTCCGTCAGGGAGTATTAAGAAAGGGTGTCTATCTACGTCTTGGTCTAAGTCTGTGTTGCCCCATGAAGAACCTGCAGGTCGGTGAAGTCACAAGGACCAAATCTGGGGTGGCTATGGAGGTGTTCCCAGAGGACAATGCAAGAAAAGGGGCTTCATATGGTGGCTAGCTGACTCTGCCAGCACCTTGGTGGCTATGGGGTGACTTGGTCACATCTCCCTCCAGTTCAAGTTCCTTCCTGGTAGAGACTCCATCTCTGCTGACATTACAGCCCCCAGAACAGGGCGATGCAGGCACACACAGTGGCCGCACACTGAAGTGGCTTAGCTTAATCTCTTGGTCCAGGATTAGAAAGGGCAAACAAGTTATAAAGAACTGATCGATAAAGAAGTTTTATCGATGAGACTAAAAGTGAGGTTGGGGAGCAAAGAGAGGGAGAATGAGGGACGGGCTGGGGCTGGGGTAGGTGTAGTCTTGGGGATAATGTGTCAAGAACTTTGGGAAGGTCAGCTGTCTACAGGCACTTACAAGGCAGTGTAAGGATAATACCTTCTGCCAGGGTCTATTCCAGGGCTGCCCTCTCCTGGAGCATCCACCCACATTCACCTGGTAGCTCTCTAGGAGAACAGAGTGTACTACCTGCATGTCCTGCCAGCTGGATCCAGGGGTACTTCTTCTTGAAGGACATGACAAAGGGGGACCACTGCACCATGTTCTTTATCTTTCTCCATGACTTGCTCTGGAAGACAGCAAACAGAGTGCTCTGAGTGACAGACATAAACCAGCTCAAACAAGCTCACAAGGAAAATGACCTTTTGTACCAAAGCAAGTGATCTCAGTCTAGAGGGGTCACTGTCACCCAGCAGCAAGGTGTCACTGCACATTTTATTTGTAGGTGTTATGGTAAATGAGCATTAATGTGGAAGCACTCCACAGAAAAGCCGTTTATAGATAACTGCTGAGTATCAGGTGGGAGGGCACACACCTGTGACTGCTGAGTACCAGGTGGGGAGGGCACACACCTGTGACTGCTGAGTACCAGGTGGGGAGGGCACACACCTGTGACTGCTGAGTACCAGGTGGGGAGGGCACACACCTGTGACTGCTGAGTACCAGGTAGGGAGGGCACACACCTGTGACTGCTGAGTACCAGGTGGGGAGGCACACACCTGTGACTGTTGAGTACCAGGTGGGGAGGGCCACACCTGTGACTGTTGAGTACCAGGTGGGGAGGGCACACACCTGTGACTGCTGAGTACCAGGTGGGGAGGGCACACACCTGTGACTGCTGAGTACCAGGTGGGGAGGCACACACCTGTGACTGCTGAGTACCAGGTGGGGAGGGCACACACCTGTGACTGCTGAGTACCAGGTGGGGAGGGCACACACCTGTGACTGCTGAGTACCAGGTGGGGAGGCACACACCTGTGACTGCTGAGTACCAGGTGGGGAGGGCACACACCTGTGACTGCTGAGTACCAGGTGGGGAGGCACACACCTGTGACTGCTGAGTACCAGGTGGGGAGGCACACACCTGTGACTGCTGAGTACCAGGTGGGGAGGGCACACACCTGTGACTGTTGAGTACCAGGTGGGGAGGGCACACACCTGTGACTGCTGAGTACCAGGTGGGGAGGGCACACACCTGTGACTGCTGAGTACCAGGTGGGGAGGGCACACACCTGTGACTGTTGAGTACCAGGTGGGGAGGCACACACCTGTGACTGCTGAGTACCAGGTGGGGAGGCACACACCTGTGACTGTTGAGTACCAGGTGGGGAGGGCCACACCTGTGACTGTTGAGTACCAGGTGGGGAGGGCACACACCTGTGACTGCTGAGTACCAGGTGGGGAGGGCACACACCTGTGACTGCTGAGTACCAGGTGGGGAGGCACACACCTGTGACTGCTGAGTACCAGGTGGGGAGGCACACACCTGTGACTGCTGAGTACCAGGTGGGGAGGCACACACCTGTGACTGCTGAGTACCAGGTGGGGAGGGCACACACCTGTGACTGCTGAGTACCAGGTGGGGAGGGCACACACCTGTGACTGCTGAGTACCAGGTGAGGAGGGCATACACCTGTGACTGCTGAGTACCAGGTGGGGAGGGCACACACCTGTGACTGCTGAGTACCAGGTGGGGGGCACACACCTGTGACTGCTGAGTACCAGGTGGGGGGGGCACACATCTTTACTCCCATCTACTCAGAAGGGTCACAAGAGCTCAAAAGTTTGAGTCTAGCTCAGATGATACAGTGGGAAACCCCTAAAAAACACACACACACACACACTCACTCACACACCACCAAGTAGTGGATGGCAGAACTCATGTCAGCAGCCATGCCAACACAGGCACCAGCTGCAGCCAGCACAGGGTTTGCTGTATGAGTGCTTGTGACGGGCTGGGGTCCTGTGGCCTGTGCTGACGACCTTCAAAGCCTGATGGTGATAGGAAGATTTTAATCTGTTTTACAGATGAAGCATACCAGCTTCAGCAAATCTTTGCCCCTAGTCCAGCAGTCCTCAACCTGTGAGCGGCGACTCCTTTGGGGTCAAATGACCCTTTCACAGGCGGTGCCCGAGACAACCAGGAAACACTGATATTTACATTATGATTCATAACAGTAGCAAAATCACAGATATGAGGTAGCAAGAAAAATAATTTTATGGTTAGGGGTCACTACAACATGGGGAGCTGTATGGAAGGGTGGCAGTGTTAGGAAGTCTGAAGACCGCGGTCTCTTCTAGTTCATTCTCTCCCCTGCTGGTCAGACCAGAGCACACCGAGAACCTGCAATCTAACTTCTGCGTCTGTCCGCGGAGAGGGCCTCTTCCATGGCCGCTCTTGTCTAGGTGTTTGATAGCTAGTTTTGGGGACGGGAGACAAACACAAAGGAGACATCTCCCTGAGCAGCCAGGGCTCTGGCTTGTGGGGTGTTCTGGCTGTTCCCTTAGCTGGGGAGCCCAGAGCCATTGTAACATGCCTCTAGTTGCCACCAAACCTTGATGATGCCTGTACTGGGTCTGGGACCCTTCCAGCACGGTCACCAGGTGACATAAAGCTTATACTCTGCTGGGTGGAATCAGAGCTGGCATGTGCCTGCGGGCTCTGGAGGGATTTGTGTGTGTGTAATGTACACGGAGGCTCCCTGTGGACAGTAAGGAGAGCGCCACTAATAAAGCTGGTGTGTCCACCAGAAAGCGGGAGGATGCAGGGACTGCTGGGGACTCAGGACTTCCACTCTAACTTCAAGGCAGTTGCTTAAGTCAACTTACAAGTCACAGGCAAAGCCTCCAGGCAGTGCCTTAAGTGATGAGCTGAACCAATCCCTGGATTGACATCCTCAATCAAACCAGCCTTGGTTCAGCCTTGCTCAGCGTCCACACACAGGTAAGATCATTTCCCACTCAGCCAGACCTTGGGGTTGTGCAAGGGATGGGAGGGTCCTCCTGACTTATCCGGCTAAATTTGGATCAAAGGATCAGAGAAAAGTCAGGTTGGGGAATGTGGTTTTTAAAACCCTAAGATGCACAAGAGCTGTTGAAAGTCACTGAGATTTGAAATTGCCGAAGCTGCTGAAGCGACTTTGGACAGCCTCACAGCTTGCACCGGACCTGGCTTTGCTAAAATAGCCAGAGTGTGGGAGAGGGATTTGAGGTAGGAAGAGGGAAAATAAAACAATTAAACAAAGAAAATAACACAGAAGGCACACAAACACCAACCCTCTTTGCACCTGAGGTATCTGGAAGGGAGGGAGGGAGAGAGAGACAGAGAGACAGAGAGCAAGTGCTACCAGCAGGGCAGTTCCATGCCATGCTAAACCACGGGCCACCAGATCTGCCAGCAGGAGGTGGGGGAGCAACTTGGAGCTTAGGGCAGCCATAGCCTGACCCACCTTTTCCTTTTCCTTTTTCCCATGAGCTGCTGCCTCAGAAGCAACTTGAGCTTCTATTCCCAGAACACAAAGCCCCCTGGGGACATGCCACTCCCTACCCTAGCACCCTTGTCTTTCAGTAGAAATGACCCACTGTTCGGAGGGCGCACCTCCGCCCTGGCTCTGCCCATGGGAGGAAGCCTCGGTAGGGTCTGACTCTGTGTTTGTGTAGGCTTCGGGGGAGGTGGACCAGGGCATGCCACTCTCTGGTGGCCTTTCCCTTCGGACATCTACAGATATTTTACAGGGATGTAGTGCCTTAAACAAAGAGGAAGGAGTCATGGCTTTTGTCTTCTGCAAAGTGGTTGGAAGAGGAATGACAGGATCAGGGATGAGAGGAGGCAGGGTGTGGGGACAAGGGCCTCTTTCCTACTTTCACAGTGCAGTAGTTATCAGCAAGGGCCTGGCACAAAATGGAATTGAAGGGCCCCTTGTTTCAAATGTGGTAGGAATGTCCAGGCAGGGAGGGTAGCCTAGTGTGACCTTTCCAAGGCCAGGCAGGTATGGGCTCTGCTGCAAGGTTCACCATGGCTGTTAAGAGACTCTGGCTTCAGGCTTGACACAACCATGGGTTACCGCTGGACAGATCTCCTGGAGAGAGCCACTGCAGTCCTTGGTGGATCCTTGACTGCCGGCCTGCCCTCCTTCCAGCACCTGCTTGATGGAGCCTCTGCAGGTTCAGGACTCACTACCCCATGAGTGAACAATGGAAGTAATATGCTGTCTCCCGAGGTCGAATATCTAAACACTCCCTAGATCCTACAGCAACAGACTGATGGAGCTTAGAGCCACCAAGCTTTGGGGTGAGAAGGAACCACTGTTCTTCCAGGTCTCACTGCGGTTAAACTGGGTCCTATAACTGGGTCCCCTGAGGGCCTGTGGAATCCCCGGTGATACAGACCGACCTCCCACCACGTGCTCTGCTCCGCACATGGCCAAGTTCAGGCGAGCCATAAATACTCACTTTGTCTTGACTTCTGATTCTTTTTGTTTGTTTTAGTTTCCCTCCGAGACAGAGTGCTGGCGATAATCCACCAGGCATTTCCAAAGGGCCAGAGGGCAAGTGGGGTGGCCGTGAGCTGAGCCAGCGTGCGATTGGTTATTTATGAAGCACCACCTCCAGGGCCACTGTGCTAGGTCCTGACCACATAGTGGGAGTCCCAGGAGCCCAGGGGCTTCACCTGCTTCTGTCTATACCAGTGGCTCTCAACCTTCCTCATATGACCTTTTAATACAGTTCCTCATGCGGTGGCGATCCCCAACCATACAATTATTTTTTTGTTGCTGCTTCATAACTCTAACTTTGCTGTTATGAATTATAACATAAATGTCTGATATGCAGGATGGTCTTAGGTGACCCCTGTGAAAAGGTCGTTCAACTCCTTCCAAGGGGGTTGAGACCCACAGGTTGAGAACCGTTGGTCCAGCCACTCTATGAAAGTGGATTCCCAAATGGCTAACATCATCTAGGGAGGGATGGGGGCACATGTTTTGTGGGCCAACAAAATCAACTCCATGAAGAGGCTAGACTCTGGGAAAGTCCCTTTCCGCCTGACCCGTTCCTCCAACTTACTACTTTCCTTTCAGCACTCTCTCTTATTTCAATAATTTGATAACTCTGCTTTTATTTTTAGATAGTTTTAAAGAAAAAACCCCTCTCTCCTGCTCCCCCCTTTCTAGGGTAAGACTGATGAGGGGGAAGTAATTGTGAAATATCACTGTACTTCTATGATCCTAAAAGCCTGTCAGGCTAATGCTGGACTGAGCATGCGCGAGGTTCCGTGTGCCCGCACAGGGAAATCTCAGGCAAATCAGGGGTTCAGTGTCTGTGGCGTTGCTAGGTATGGTGCTGTCATCAATGGAGCCTCACAGCGCTGACATACTTATTTCCATTTTGTTCAGAGGCATTAGTGTTGCTCCAAGTCGCACGGCTTCCAGCTCTCTGCCATTTAATTCTGAAGATTTTGTTTCAGCCAACAGGATGCCCAGGGCCCCTCTCGTCTCTCCCCTAGCTATAAAATGGCCTCACATAGACAGCGAGCACTTTGTCACTTTGTCACAAGACTGACCTTTCAGATGGGGGAGGCCTGAAGAGACCTGTCTTCCCCTCCCTCTGAGTCCCAGGCTTTTCCCAGAAGGTCCTGGCTGACACACACTTAGGGAAGGCACACTGGACAAAAAGTGGACAGGAAAGGGCTCACTCTGGGTTAGACCTTCTGCTCTACTCTTGCAAAAGTCGGACAAAGTCATTGAGTTCACCATGTTTGGGAAAAAATGCCTTCTTCTTAGCTTCTCTTTCTTTTGGTCTTTCCGTAAAAGCAGCTAGGGTTTCCCTAGTGATCGGTGCCCGCCCTCTCTGGGGAAAAGCCTGGTGCTTCTCCCAGGCCTCCTGGCCAACTTTGTTCATTGTGCTCTTCTGGCAGAGGCCCCGGGAGGGCGGTGTGGTGCAGGCCCAGGCAGGTAGGGCACTCAATGCCCCTTCCTGGAGCCTGCTTAGAAACCGTGCCTGCCACAAAGGTCAGCGTGTTGCGCCCCGAGAGGACAGAAGGCATGAGAAAGAAAGTCCCACCGATGGTAAGGCCGATAGCTACACCTAAAAGCAAGGCTGTACTTGAGACTGACCACCTCCCCCTTTAACAAGCAAGACTTTCAAACCTATGGAAGAAACCTCTTTTGCAGGGTGGGATTAGGAAGAGAGCTGAGGCACACATAGGTGAGTCCAGGAAGGCTGAGCGTGCCTTATGAGAAATATCTGGGGCCAGAAATGCTTCAAACTTTTTCCAGGTCTTAGAGTGTGTGCACACACACCATGTTGTAGCTTTTAAAGACTGGACCCAAGTCTACACGTGAAACTCCTTTTGTTTCAATCCACCCGACATCCACATAGCCCCAAGGTGATCTTACACAGCATTTTTAGTGTCCCTGCGTTTTGGCTGTTTGTGACCCATCAGGAGAAGAAGTTAGGCGTCTAGGTCAATGTTTAGAACGTTTCCGAATTTGGGCCTTGTTGGGAGAGAGAGATACTTTGTATCTCCTTCAGAATCTGTTGCGGGCCTGGAACAGGAGATCCAGCATGGTTGTTCTTCATCTTGACTGCTCAGGCATGGAAGGCATCGTCTTGCTGAGGGGTAGCTGTCTGTCACCATTCTCCTAAGCAGCACATTTTGGGCAGACAGGAAGCCTTTTTTGTGTGGCTCCCCAGAGGGCCTGGCCGGCCTGCCTAGCTGCCTTTTTTCTGTTGCAACTCAAGGCTCAGTTGCTACACCAAAGGCTGTATCCAGACTGTTGTCCGGGATGCTCCACAAACCACTCTTCTCTTATCATCCAGAACCCTGGAGAAAGGCCCTGGACACAGCTGGCAAGGACAGGCCTGCCGCCGTGGAGTGCCATCGTGGCTCCCTAAACACCCACAGCATAGCCTCGGGGCCACTATGGCTACCCTCCTCCCCCACTCACTTCACACCCCACTCTCTGTGTGCCTGAGACCCTGCAGGGCATGCCATCTTCCTGTCCCTCATCTGTCTGTCTTCCTTATCCAAAACGCTTGTGACTGGAAAGGTCTGGGGTCCGGGCTACTTTCTTCTCTTTTCCTCTTGCTCTGGGACTTTGGGATGTTTTCACGGACAGCCATCGTATGTAGCTGGGACTCTAGGGACCACAGCAAAGAAAGATCTTGCACTAGAGACCTTGCTTCAGGTAATTCTTCTCCCCCAAGCCTGACTTTCCTGAGCTGCTGCCAAAGGGGACTGCTATCCCTGCAAGCCAGTCTTTGTTTTTACTGCCCAAGAGCTGAGGTGCCCTTCATGTCCCTGGGCTTCCCTGCCAGGTGGCCCAGCAATCGCTGTCTCTGATGTGAAGGTCACCGCTTGGCTTCTTCTCTCCTCCTTCCAGAACTAAAAATGACAGCAGTGAAGAGGAGGAGGAGGAGGAGGAGGAGGAGGAGGAGGAGGAGGAGGCAGATGGGGAAATGCCTGACCACACAGAGCCCATGCCTGCACCAGGAGCTGGCCCGCCTCAGCCTCCCTCCAACTCACAAGGCCGAGAGGGAGGTAACAATAGTCGGAAGTTGGGAGTGGCCACCAGGAAGAGCCAAGGGGAGGGGGTGGGCCTCTCCTGGACACTTCCTCATGGAAAAAGGCAGAGGACAGGGGACATTTAGCTTTGTCTGGGAAAGAGAGCCAGGCGCTGCGGCTGTCCCACAACTCTCCCCAGGCCCCCTCCCTCCCTGTCTCCCCAGAGATTTTATTTTTACTTTGGTAAATGCAAAAAAACAAGGTTGAGTTTCTGGTAGATGGAAATTTACTGAGGGCTCTCTCTGGGCAGCAGACAATCGGCCCAGCACTCAGTCTTAGGGATTATCTCTCAGACAAGATGGGTGAGGGGGCCACTCTCAACACACTGCCTAAGGAGAACTTTACAGAGTTAGGGGCCACAGTGCTCAGTTCCTCCTCCTCCGCCTGAGGGACTGCAGGGTAGGTAGGGCAGAGCCCCAGCACATGGAAACAGTGGTAACTAGCTTGTGTACTAAGGACTTTGGACAGGCAGATGCAGTGCTAAGCATTTGATAGGTACAGTGAATGTATGCTAACTTGTCGTGGAGGTGCTCTCATGATCCCATTTTACAGATGTGAACACTGAGACACACAGAGATTAGACAATTTGCCGGAGGTGCTAGAGATGGTAAGGAGCAAGCCTGTTGAGAGTCCCAGGTCTGCATCATTCAGCTAGGCTATCTCCTTTGTCATTTGTAACATGTGACTTTATAGCCAGATGAACTTGAGCTCTGCTCCTGTTAGTCCTGCCTGAAGGTCCTGGGCAGGATACCAAACCTCTCTGAGCTTCAGTTTTCTCCATCCTTGTGACATGGAAATACCACTCGGCTAACACCACCAGCCGACGACAACAACAGGTTGTTCTCAAAGTTAAATCCAACTTTGCTTGGGCGAGGCTTGCTACAGTCAGAAACACTGAACCTCTTCCAAGTTCTGTCTGCTCTCTCAGCCCCAACAGCACAAACCTGCAGGAGATGATGCTAAGGAAAGGCAGCTTGGTCAGCAGCAGGACCTGACACCCTCTTCCTCCACCCCCGCCCTCAGCCTGAATCCCACCTTTCTAGGAGGACAGAGACAAAGAGGACCAGGAGACAAAGAAGACCAGTCAGACAGACTCTCTGCCAGAAGAATCACCTGAGCCATTTCTGAGCATCTGTGAGTCTTCACAGGATAGTCAGATCCACGAGTCTGGCAGAGAGGCCACCGGAGGCCTTCTAGTTCCATCCCAAGCCAGGGCGCCCTGGGGAGGGTTTACTATGAGCACCTCTGCTCTGTTGTTCCTGAGGCAGAAGGCACACACACACACACACACACACACACACACACACACACACACACTGCTTTCTCCTGCCTGGAAGATGACATTTTTGAAAGCCAGGCATCTGAAAGGAAGTTCGCCACAGAAAGCAGAAGGAGCTCAAAGGTCACCTTTGCCCCCCTTTCACAAGCAGCTTGCAGAAGGAAACTTGGCCTCTGTAGCACTCACGCTCAGAGCCACTGAGGCAGAGAAGTTCCAGGTTCCTGGTGCAAATGCCATGGACACAGGTGGACACACAGAAAGGACAGGGCTGAGAGCAGGCAGCTCCCACCTCAGGAATTTCTAACAAGGAAACTTTTGAGGAAGGGCTTACAGGCGGATCCCACAGCTATATTTAGAAAAGTATTTCCAAGCAAGGCACACTGGAGCTATTCATATTTCTGAGAGGTAGCGCTGAGTTGCCCGTGGCTAAGGGCACTCTGTAACACAGTGCAGACCTGCTGAGCACCAGAAACCCTTTCCACCTTCTGAAGACACTTCTGCAGTCCCGTCCTGGCAGAAGCTGATTTGCAGCTCCAGACTGGGCCGTGAATCACCCAGTTTCCCTCTTCTGACAGGCTGTTCCCGGTCTTGAGAGTTCAGCTACCATGCTCCTGTTCACGTGCAGACCGCTGGTGGCGAGGCACAGGAAATGGGTTGCCAAAAAGGCACACCAGAGAACCCCCAAGTACGAGCAAGATTCGTCACCCTCAGAACTTGAGGCCAGGGTCATCCTGACGTCTATGAGGATGTGTGACTTTCATAAATAGTCTGACTCATCACTGGTACTCCTGTATCTGTCACTGTGGGGCCCCGGGTGGTGGCAGTGGGCTCTTACTTAGTCCGTTCTACCCTGCGGTATGAGGATCCCACGGGGCCATCCCAGAGGTAGCATACTTGCCTCTCTCTTTCAGAGGTGCAAACAGGGACATATTCTACCTCTGCTAGTGTCCCCAAAGTGACAGAACTGGAATCATGCTCAACCCGTCACCCTGGCAGCCTGTATGCCCACGGAAGTGGGGAGTGGGGTTTCCCACTCAATAGAGCAGGGGCACTCAGTGGTTCCTTCACTTTTTGCCTTTGGTTACAGGGACTTAACCTTAGTTTGTTGAGACTCCACTAAGCATCTCAAGACCATCAGAGAACGAAACCAATGAACACGGCAGCAACACTCCTATGTGTCACTACCCACAGGGAGACAGAGTTCTTGGTGCACACAAGAGTCCCCTTCTCGTCTGCGACGCTTACAGAAGGCTCCCGATTCTCGATTCTCATAGACTATCACAGCTCTTTCTCACTGGGTAGGGGAATGAAACTCTGAGAGGCATGAGCGAGTTTTTTTTGGAAACATCAGGAATGGCAGAGGCCAAGGAATGACACCGGAGCTGAGAATCCTCCAAGCTAAGGATCTCAACCCAAAGACCTTCTTTGCTGACTGGGTGCAGGCCCAGTTCCCAGAGGCAGGGCTGAAATGCATACTGCCTTTGAGGACCTAGGGAGAGGGATGTCCTTTTAGATGTTCACCTGCTGTCTGTCTGTCTGTCTGGGAAGGCTTGTCCCAGGGTGGGGGTGGAGCATCTTCTGAACCCTTGGAGCCTGTGAATGGCCGAGGGTGAACAAAGTGTCCCAGGACCTCCATCCTCCTCCAGTGACGAGAGCCCCGTCGGGTAAGCTGGGCCCCCTCAGTGTCTCTGGGGACAGCCCATATTTAGGAACTGCAGCATCTCTTCTAGGGAACAGACCAGCTGGTTGATTTATTCTCCTTAACTTTTGATGTTGTTATTATTAGGCACATCTGTCTCTGAGTGAGGTCACCAAGGAAAAACCCAACCAGAGGAAAATAGTTTCAAGCAGTCGTCATTTCAATCTTCGGAAAAAGGAAGCGAGTGGATAAACTAACCACCAGAAGATTCCAGAATTCAGGATGAGCGACGGGGAAAACGGAAAGTATGTGCTCTGGGAATGGGGCAGCTGGGCTGGATGCACAGAGCACCCACAAGCTGCTTCCGCTTCCCTTTCCCCAAGCTTAGCTCTTTCCTTTTCCCTAACACAAAGGCCAGAGAAACAGACACCCTCTCCATGCTTGCTCAAAGACCCAGAAGGAGACCCTATTAGTGACCAGTGACCAGGTGACATGGGACAGAGCTTCCCTCCCAGTGACCATCAGACTTAACTTGGTTCAGCTATAGCCCCCCCCACCACCACTTTTTTCTAAATTAGTTGCCAAAAATTGTAAATGAGATTTCAAACAAAAGTCCAATGCTTCTTTGACACACTGAGTCTACAGTCCTGGCAGCCTGGGATTGAATAGTGGCAGCTTGGGACAGGGGTCAATTTTTAACCTATCATCACCAGCCTGGCCCATGACAGCATTTACATTAACAGGCGACCAACTATGAACGCGCCAAAGAAAGCCCAAAGACCCAGACCTCAAACACAGAGTGGACTCTTTCTCTGTCTGTAAAGAGAAGAAAATGATTGACATGCAGGGGTCATTTTCTATAGAGAGGATAAGGAAGAAAAGCAAGAGAAGGGTTTGAGGCACTGAGCACCACTCTACCAGCTGGGTGATGTGTGGTCACATGGGTACAGAGACTAAGACACACACAGAGCCAGCCTCTTGGATTGGATTAGTAACTAGGGTGAGGACCGGAAGCCTCAGAGGTGACGTCACCCAGGAAGGTAGAAAGTAGAGCTGAGGTTTTGGATCTTGCCAAGTACACCTGGTGCCTGGGTTGGGTACCCAGTCACACTGCTTTCCTAGGCCTAGGGCCAAGGACACCGGATCCCACTCATTCCATACGCTCCTCTCTCTTACACAAAGCCCAGCTTCGTCAAACCCTCGCAAACAGAGACCAAGCTCTGCCTGGGGACTCTCCTGGGTTCCCACCCTCCATGTCCTCTCTCTCTGCAAAATTGGCTTATTGGTGTTTGCCCCGATGTGCCATATTGCTGGTTCTGGGGCAGCCTGTCTGGTGGCAATAGCCTATGTCACCTGGAGGACAGTGATTTACTGTTTAAATGGTGCCCCTCAACCTGTCCACTTTCACCTTCTCAGGTCCTGCCCATTTCCCTCTGATCCACCCCGGTAAATGGCTTCTCCTTGCAAGATTTACATATCACACACAGTCCACAATCCCTTTGTCACCTGCTTAGAGCTCATTCAGGTCTGGTTTTATTATGAGCATCATTTCCTATAGCAACAGTTCCTGAGGGTAACACACTTCCTTCCCAGAGTTGAAAGCTAATGGATGCATGCAGAGCTAAGTAGCCATGAGCCTCCAAGACCTAGCTCCTGGCTGAGAAGGCAAAAAGGGAATCCTGTTCAGTATCTATAACCAGTTCTGAAGGAGTCTGGCAGGAAGCAAACAGACTCCTAGACCAGAATGATGCTTCTTGTGTTCCTGGGAACCAAGGACCAGAGGAGGAGCCTCTAAGTCCTGGCATGAGATGGTCACATGGACACAGAGATTAAGACACCAGTCTAGCCCCTAGAGGCAGAGGTGGACAAAAGCCAAGATTGCTATCCTATAGTTAATCTGGAAGTTGCTGGTCCCAATCAACTATCTGTATTCTCTGACCTCAATGCTGTTTGCTCCTGGCTATCGACATCAAGGCTGGGCTATTGTCTCCCATAGACCCAGGGCGGGGGTGGCCAGGGCCAGGCAAATGAGAAAGGCAGATCCACAAGGCTCTGCCAGATGTAAGATGAACATTAGGACAGAAAGAGCTAGACAAAAAGGTATCCCAGGCCGGGAAGGCGCTTACTTCTAGAGTCATAGCTCTGCATCAGAACCTGGGCAGACACTCACCCATGCTCTCTACTTTTAGCCTGAACTAGCTTTCTTTATGGGGTTTTAGAAAGATCCAGACTGAGTGAGAACAAGCTGGTCCGGCCAGGCTCTCCCCTTGTCCAGCTATCCCCTTTCTGGCAGTGACAGCCTTGCTACCTCCCTTTGTCCTGGGACCAGGGGCTTGGGCTTGTTATCGCCCCTCCCTCCTCCCTACCTTTGCTCTGTTTTACTTAATACAACCAATACCACATATATCCACTATGGTGCCCCACTGTGTTCTGGCTTCAGGCTTAAGCCCAGGGAGTATGAAGCCCAGAGCAGATGAGCACAGGCCTGATAATGGAACATGGCAAGGATGCCAACCAGCTTTATAAAGAGGAAGGCACAGATAAGGGGGCATTGCTTTGGGAGAGGGGAAATAAAGGAATTTTTTGGGGGGAAAGATGGAGTTTCTGCATCTTTAAGAGCCAAGAGAGGAAAGCACAAAGGGCAGAGGGAAGGCAGAAGAAGGTGGGCTTTGGGCTTAGAGAAAGCATGAGCAAAGCTAGCGCTGCGTGGCTCATGCTCTACAACTGAGCTATGCACGGCTGGCCCTAGACTTTCAATACTGCACATAAGTGTCAAATACACAGAGAGATACCGCCTGCCCATCACAAGTATCATAGCCGACACAGGTGCTTGTTCAGAGAACTCTGATTGTAAAGCAAGACCTAGACATACATGGAAGGAGCGCCCCACATTTCAGGAGCGACTTTCCAGCAATCTCTTTCAGCAGAGTTCGCTGTGGGCTGGCTTGTCCCCAAGCTTCGGGGTATTGCATGTCCCTGAGCTTCATGCCCAGTCTAGAAGTTGGGTCTGGAATTGTAAAAGCATGGAAATGGAACCCCATCGCCTCCATCTTACCGTTTGAGGCGAACCACTCAGGGCTTTAGCTTGTGTTTAAAGCGTGATAACAGAGGCTGGGAAACGAGCTAAAGTGATTGTGATGTGTGTAGGAGAACCTGAGTTTGGATCTCTATGCCCCATGTAAAAGCCAAGGGCAGAAGCACAGGCTGAGGGACGGGTGGACACCCAGAGCTCAGGGGTCAGTCAGTCAGTCAGTCCAGCCAAAACAGCATGCCCCAGAGTCACTGAGATTCTGTCTCAAAGACTAAGACGGAAAAGCAAACGGGAAAGACATCCCAACTTCAACTTCCACACATGTACACAGTGGTACACACACACATACACACACACACACACACACACACACACACATCACAATTTCTACACATGCACACAGTGGTACACACACACACACACACACACACAAACATACACACACACCACAAACAAACAAGTCAATAGCACATTTGATAAATAATCCCGATGAACTAAAGACAAGGAAGGCACCATGACTTCTAGAATTCAACTGTAATGAGTTGTGTGTGTGTGTGAGAGAGACTTTAGGCTACATTTTCCTCATGCAGTCAGGTGTCTGTTGCTTTGAGTGAAAAAAAAAAAACCTTTTTGAAATGAATATGAATGGAAAGTGTGATTGACTAACTCAGAGAAAAGCAAATCAACAATACACACAGAAGAGCAATTTTTGTGAAATCTGATTAAGTTTGCAGAAGTCTCAAACCCAGAAACTATAACGTTTCTTTTGTGTCTGCTACAAACCAATGCATAAGTAGAATGTTTCCCAGTTTCCAAAATAAGGATAATGTAATTAGCAAGACTTTAAACCATTAATTACTCTGAATTTTTAAAATATGCATGATCATATACACAAAATTAATTAGCATAGGCTTTACTCTCTGTATTTCTTCCCTAGTATAATTGGTTCATTAATTGCTGAAGATAAGTTTTGTCATTACAGAAATAATGAGTTGCTGGTTTTGTTCTTTTTTAAAAAATATATATATGTCTGGAGGTATATATGCTAGAAACACCACTGGTAGCTTCTGGGGAAAAGAGGGCGCTTTCTGACAGCTAAGCTCAAATCCCCTAAGGCTTGGCCAACAAGCCAAACAACTTGGACTACTGTCTTTAAGTAAATGACACAGGAAATGGCTGGGAACTTTACTATACACAAGGTAAAACTGCCCACGTGTCAAAAGCATGAGTCAAATAAGTTGGAGAAAACCTTTTATAAACCACGTCATGATTGAAGATGTAACAGGCTTTGTATGTAAGGGACTCAAACAAGACTTCAAGATGCCACCAGACAAGCTACGTACGAATAGCCCAACGTATATACATGTATGCATACAATGAAAGCAATATGTCACTTGTCTATCAAACTATCAAAAGTAAAAAAACAAAAACAAAAAACATAATAAAGATGAGCTGTACAATGGAACCCGGGCTGACACACTATTGAGAAGCACTCCCAAAAGGCACTCGATCTTCTGGAAAAACAGCTCAGGAATATGTTTCTAGGGCTCTAAAAATGTCTCAACCTTTCATTTACTTTTTTTTTTAACCTCTGGAAATCTACTTAAGGAAGCACTCTAAAATTCGGAAAAAGTTACAAACACAAAAATGTTAATGAAGCCATTGTTTCTAGTAACAATAGTGTTGAAAATAACCCAGCAACCAACAATGGAGAAATGATTAAATAACTCTGGGGGTACATCCGCCCAGGATTTAATTGATCAGGGAACTAATTGATTATTTGGTCCTCCACTCTGAAGACTAAAAAGCTACATGAAATTGTTGCTATACTATTAAGCTGGTGGGGTGCGGAGGAGGCTAAGCGGTAAAATACTTTGTTTCTTTTTGCAGTGCTGCGGTTCACAGCTAGGGTTATTTACATATGTTAGAGATGTGCTCTACGAGCCCTGCCCCCAAAAGGATGGGCTTTAAATGGCTTCAAAGAAATACAGCCATTGATACTAAGTACACATTTATGCACTGTGATTTTACACCGATCTCTGTAAACTCTCTGACCCTTTTGCTCTGACTTCTCTTTTTATATTCTATCCTACTGCGTGCAAATAAGCTGCCAGGTTTCCTTTCTGAGTTAGTTGGAATCTAAACTGACTGATTTATAAGGTAACAGAAGCCAGCTGTGTGCCACATACTTAAGCAGGTAGACCTCTGTGTTTGAGGACAGCCTGGTCTAGACAGTGAACTGCAGGCCAGCCAGGGTGTCACAGTGAGACCCTGCCTCAGAGAATACTAATGGTCATCATGGTCACAGGGTCTGTGTTCATTTGTGATGGTAGGGCTACAATGGTACATTTTACTTTTTATTTACATGTATGGAGTTTTCCCTGTGTGTATGTATATATCTATGCTATATGCATGCCTGATGCCCTTGGAAGCCAGAGAAGGCACCAGGTCCCTTGGAACTACAGTTACACATGGTTACAAGCTGTCTTGTGTTGCTGAGAACTGAACCTGGGTCCTCAGCAAGTGCTCAGTAAAACAGCAAGTGCTCTTAACCACTAAGCCATTTCCCTGCTACTACTTTCTTGTTATTTATTCAGTTTCTATACTAAGTACAGAATTATACTATAGTAAGTGGTTAGCTTACTTTTATTACAGTTAAATATACATGTATGTATACATACAAACACACACACACTCAGAGAGAGAGAGAGAGAGAGAGAAAGATCACATGGGCAAGCTGCAATACTATCTTACCCAGTTCTTTTGTGCCTCTTCCTGTGTCTGATCTAAGAACACAGTCCTCTTCAACAGGGCCCTTCCTCTGGGAGAGACACTGGACTTCCTTTCCCTCTGTGCTTGTCTCATAAGGAAGATCAAGACCAAACCTGCTCTCTGTATAGGATGCCTGCTCTGTGAAAACTCCAGGGAACCCCAGAAGCCTAGGGACATTGATGAGGGGCCAATTTGATGGAAGATAGCTATAATAGTTTGGTGGGGGCCTTCTTAGTATCAAAAACCAAGCCAGGAGGCTGGAGAAATGGCTGTGCTGTTAAGAGTACTTGCTGCTCTCGGGAGACTTGGGTTCAGATCCCAGCACACGCAGAGGCTCACACCATCTATAACTCCAGTTCCAGGGGCTCTGATGCCCTTTTTCAGCCTCTGAGGGCACCAGGCACACACGTGGTACACAGACATACAAAACCCTCATAAACATTAAAAAAAAATAAAAAATCTTTTAAAAAAAGTCAAGAACAGAAGTAAAGATGACATGTACTGAAGAAAACCTTTACAAAGAGAAGATGAACCCACTAAGAGTGGGGGTCATGATTTCCAACAGGCTACCCACACGATGCCTTATAAAAGCACTAACTAAATGCCATTGCTAGTGAATTCATTCATTTAGGTGTTTGTTTGTTTGTTTTTGAGACAGGGTTTCTCTGCGTAGCCCTGGCTGTCCTGAAACTCACTCTGTAGAGCAGGCTGGCCTTGAACTCAGAGTCTGCCTGCCTCTGTCTCTCAAGTGCTGGGATTAAAGGCATGCACCACCACTGCCCCACCATTCATTTAGTTTTGAAAAAGTACTTGAGTGCACAGCTATTTTGGAGGTGGGGCACAAAGACGGTACCTAGAAGTAGCTTCCATTCTAGGTGGAGGAGGACCATACAAATACATGTTGCATAGGTGGTGGCATGCATTCTGGAGATTGCTAAAGGCAGGGTGGGAACACAGGAGGTGGCCTGATGGTAGGGAATAGGGGTGTGGCCTTTGCAGTACTTTTTCTGCAGAGACTGTGGGGCTGGGCATGCTGGAGAGGAGGGCAGAGAGTGATAAAGCTAGGCAGGTCCCTACAGAGCTTTCCAGGCTGTTCGGAGTTAGGATTTTAGGGCTTCATACAGGGCGGGAAGCCTTGGTAAATTCTAAGCAAGCAGTATTCTAAGATGCACTGTTTTGTTATGAAGAGTTGACCTGGGAAAAGCCAATGAGGAAGGGTGAAGATGGCCAAGTGAGAGGAGAAGATTACATACATTTGAGACCCCCATTTCTCACTTTAAGCTGAGACTGTCTTTTAGTGGGAGGAGGGACCACAAGCTACTTTAAAGTCCCACTCCAACCAGGAGGTATGGTCCCTGTTGAGACAAGATTCCTGCCGTTAACAGAGAAAGAGCCATGTCTCTTGGTGCCAGAGATGAGTCTGCTCACCGGCAGCAGTAGGAACAGCGATTAGAGGTGTACAGGATGAGTCTGGATCTTGTCTTAGGAGCAATGGTCTCTGTTCACCTGGCTGGTGTGACCCCTCATTGTTTGCCCATAGCAGCTCCCAGGGCAGCTGTGGATGTGGGCAGATCTGGAGGAACAGGATGGAGAGATCCTGCCCTTGACTCCTGGACCCCAATTTTAGTCATTAAAACCAAAACAAAACTCCGACCACACCCAGAATTGTGACCCCACAAAGCCATTATCCTGTTAATGAGAATGTTTTACATCATACTAAACACACACAGGCACTCCTCTACAGAGTCCCTTTTAAAACAGATGGGCTGGGCCATGGTTCAAAAGTTCTTCCCTGCCTAGGAGTGGAGACGGTTTAAGGAAAGCCAACACCAGGGACTGGAGCTAAAGACAACCACAGCAGCCAGGTGGTGGCACTAAAATCTAGCCAAGTACCAACCCGTGGTCACAGAGATGATGAGAAATTATGTAATGTTGAGATGCTTCTGAGGAAAAAGTAGATTTGTACGCAACCATTTGTGTTTCCTTGGGAAAATCTCAAGATGTGTGGAGACCTTTGGATACGGCGTAGCCGGAGTAGATGGTGCAGTCACAGTGCCAATATGTTCTGAAGTCGGAGCAGGATTAACATAAAATATAGACTTACATACAGGAATGATACAGAGCCAGACATAGCATCTTTCTGTGACCGTGAATATTGATTGTCACCTTAACAACCTCAGAGACAAAGCTGTGGCTCTGTCTATGAGGAAGCTCTTCAATGGGCTAACCCACCCCCAATGTGGGGCAGTATGCCATTTCACTGGCTGGGGTCCCATACCGAATAAAAAGTTGAGCACTACATTCACCTCCCTCTGTGTCCTGACGGTGGGAGCAAAGAGACCAGCTGGCACCCTGTCCTGCTGCCATGACCTCCCCACCCTTGAACTGTGAGCCGAAGTCAAACCTTCCCTTCCTTAAGCTGCTTTAGTCAGGTGTTTTATCACGACGAGAAGGTAGCTAATACACTGCGGGTATCTATTTTCATATACAGATTTGTGCTGTAGAAATAGATAGTGTATGTAGTGTATATTTATATCTATAATATACGTATATACAATATAGTACTGATATACATTAACACACACACACACACACACACACACACACACACACACACGCGCGCGCGCACACATACCCAGGCATGCACACATGACACAAGCTATTTACATTTCTTGGCCTTTCTGCTTTGCTATCTAACCACCCGGAAGCCTGCTGGGGCATGGATATCTATATCTGGATGTCTTGAGAATCTGTCAGAGAGCTGTAGGAAACTCCCACCTAGTCCTCGGGGACATCTTGGTCTCCAAGGCTCCGTGGCCCTTACACTCATTGTTCTGCTGAAGGGTGAATAAGGGTTAGGTGAAACACAAAGTGTGTCTTGACGTGTTTCCTCCTTGGCTCAGTGACAGCGTGTGTAGGGGACAGGGCAGGGATGCTTTATTGCCACTTGGTTCCCTGCCCCTCCATCTTCCACTTGGCTTCAGTTGTCTGGGAGTGGCTAGCTTCACCCCACAGTTTTCGGATAACAGAACTCCTCCGACTTGACATTTCTAAAGAGCTGGGTAGCTTTCAAAGAAGCTCTTGTCCACCCCAGCAAGAGACTTTTAAAACAGGAATGTGTTTCTCAAATATCCATAATGTGACTCTTCCAATGTCTCGGCTGCCCTAGGCTTGCATCTCCCACCCACTTCCCATCCTTCGTGCCTCCTTTGCTCGGTACCTGCCCATCGAGCAAGCGCTCTTCTGCTCTCGCCCCACATTCAGAACAATGATTGTAGTGTCTATTCTGGTTCATTCTTGATGGTGCTCCAAGTCTGTGACTTTCCTATTTACCCACATGCACTTGGCTGCAGTGTCTCCCCCAGCAGCTAAGAACTCTGCGTCACTCTGGCTTGTTCCTTCTCCACAAAGCAGAGGGCAAGAAGGCTTGGGAGAACTGTCAGTCACTTTGGATTTGCTGTTTCCAAGGCCACTGCTGGGAACTGTCAAAACTCTATGCCCCTTCAAAAAAAAAAAAAAAAAAAGGAAGCCAGGGTGCTCTCTGCAGCAGCCGGGGCTCATGCTCACCGCCCCCCTGGGTGCTGAGGAGGAAGGTAGCTGCTGTAACCTCAAGGGGAAATACTTGCTTGACACAGGAAATTGGAACACCTAGCACTTTCCATCAGCAGCCTGACAGCAGAAGCCACACCTGGAAAGACTTGCACCAGAGCTCCCCTGGCCACAGTAACCCCCAAACCAGTGGATCACTACTACATACAAGTACCCCCCCCCTTTTTTTTTCTTTCAGAAACATTTCAGCCCTGAGAGAGCTGTCATTGTGACTTCCCTCACCATTGGCAAGCAATGGCCAGGAGCCTCTGGGAGCTGTCGGGAGGAGGAAGGAAGGAGGTTGGGTGGCATAGTGGAGGGAACATTGAACAAGAGGTAGGACAGCCGACCAACCGGAGCTCCAGTGCCATCCTTAACGATGGAACTTGAGAAAACGTCTTGGTCCCCGCTTTCTCTGCACCAGCAGGAGCAATCCCTGTTGGGCCTACACACCTGTGTTGCTATGAGAATCATACAGGGTGGTGGCAAGCAGGAGGAGCTCTGGGGGCCTGTACCTACTGGGTGTCAACTTTCACACATTAAAATCTGTTCAGAGCCTTTCAAAGTCCTGACTTGGCTCCCGATCGAGCTCTTCCCCTCGGCTCCCCTCCACTCCAGTCTAGGGCACCCTCTTTGGCCCATCTGCAGATTTGCTGGAGTATCCTAAGGTGTCAAGAATAACAAGTCCGAGTAACAGAGGGAGGAGCCTAACAAAACTGCGGAGCCTCAGTCCTCCATGCCCATATTCTCTACAATCCAAAGGCAGTGTCCTCAATGACTGATTTGCCTGCTCAGAGGGTCAGGGTGGCCCCAGTTTTCCATGTAGTAAAATGAACATCTGGCTGCCTTGTGATGCCTTACACAGAGCCTTCTAACTCAGAATTATCTGCAGGGAGATCCTGATGTCTAAAGCAATCCAGAAAAAAAAAATGCAATCACAGATAACCCCATCCTATTTCATTTCACTTTAGCACTGTACAGGCTAAGTTTGGCATAGTGAGTCAGCCATCTTGGTTTCAATATTACTGGTAAATTCTAAGGAAGCAAAAAGTGGCAGTTTGTATGAACCACCATGTAGCGGTTTTTGCTACTTTGTGGGTTCTTCTTTCTTCTACCCTTCTTTACCTCTTTTCTTTCACCCTTTAACCCCTCCTAACACTAAGTAGGAGAGTAAAAAGGATAGAGGGGAAAGGAAGAGATCCCCGAATAAAGTCCCGGTTGGAAAGGGGGGCTAGACCACTTCCTGCTGATGAGGGGCTTCCAGTTGGGTGGGGCAAGTTTGATCTTTGCCATCAGGAGACCTAATTATTTTCTTGTTATTGTTTCAGTTTTTAACACATGACTACTTAACAAAGGGTGACCGACAATGACTGACAACCTAGCACTACCAACCCACCCTGCCCCCGCCCCCGCCCCCCCCCGGGAACCCTAGCATTTATAGGCCCTCTGAAAAGTCCCCAGAATCCCAAAGGTCACACAATCGTAGAAACTATCTGAGCTGGCAAAATCACACCCCTGCTAGAGCACGAGGCAAATCATAGTCAGCTGTGGGCAATCTGAAGAAGCCCCATGACCCACACCTTGGATTAAAATGAAAACGTATTCTTATCATAGTTCTGTGCTTTTAAAGAAACCCAAATCCCAGAGTTCCCACCGCACCACAGGCCCTGACACTCAGAAGACTCTTCTAATTCTTTAATACAATGGTTGAAAGGGATCTTGGGTCTGGGACACCACCCACCCTACTGCTCCAGTTGGAGGTTGGGTTCTATTACCCTTTCCACCGGCTACTCTGGCTCCCCCGGTGAGCCTGAAAAGCAGCTCAACTTTCTGATAACCTTGACTTCCTCATCTGCAAAACAGGGATAACAAGGCAAGCCCTGCCCCATCCCAGGTTGTTATGGCAACCGAGTAAGAAAGGAGATAGGAAGGTGCTTTACAAACCACAAGATACACTCCAAGTTCAAGCTCCTGAGATGGAGAAGAGCCCTGAGAGTATTTTATTCTGATTTGTTAAAGGATTTATATCATTCTTTGACTTAAAAGGACTTTGGGGTGCTGAGTTTACATCTGTAACCCCAGCATTCAGAAGGCTGATCCAGGAAGATGGCTAACAGAGGCTGGCTTGGTCTACAGTGAGACTCCATCTCAGAAAAGCCAAAAGGGGTGGGGTGGAGAGACCAGGGTAGCTGCCCAGAAGTGGCCTTGACTTCTAAATCAACTTCTCCAAGCAACTCGCATAAACAGACTGTTGATTCAGACAGCTGTAAGCACAACAGGAAAGATGGGACACTTTCCACGTTCTCTTTTCACTTATTTTGGGTTTTGAGTCATGAAAAGAACGTGGGCAACCTTACCGCATTGCCTTTTAGATGAGCGTAAAGGTCATTTCCTAGAACCCTCTCCCCACTCCGGCAGCTGGGTCTGTGGTGGGCAGCATACCAGCTCCAGCTCGGTGCTGAGCTGAAAGTCTAGAGCTGTTTGGCCAGGATCTCAAGGACAAAGACATCCCCATCAACCTTCTCTCTGGTGCTCTGACCCCCCAGGAAGGGGACAGAAAGAGTTTCCAGGACACACAAAGACTTATTCTGCTCACAAGGGTATTGACCAACCCAGCCTACTAGACTGTGCCAGGATTGGCAAGAAAGAGCAGAACAGGGACAGTTTCTGCTTTACCTCTGGCAGATGCACCCTTCTCTATTATTAGCAACCCAGGCAAGATGCCACGGGGCTGGGGACACCCCTTTGTGTCAAGGGGAAGGAGGCAGGAGGAGTTGCGTGTGCAGGAGAAAGAAGCAGGTGGAACTTCCTGAGGCTTCCTCCACAGAGCAGAGAGCAGGGTGAGGTTGCCAACAGCCTGTCCTCTTAGCTTGCTAACCTCAGACACACCCAAACTTCAAAGTTCACCCTGGATGTGGCTCGAGGTGTACCCCTGTGCTGCTAGGCCCAGCTCAGTCACCTGAGGTCTCTGGGTGTGGAGCTGCAACAGGCCTGGAGAGGCCTAGAGAAACAGAAAAAGAATGAGCAGAAAACTAGAGAAGCTCCCTCCCTCCCTCCCTCTCTCCATTCTATGACAAAGATGCAATTTAGGGTAGCCCTAATGTGACAACACACTTATACCACCAAAGGATGGTGACCATTAACATAGTGCTGTTCTATGAGTCACTTTCAGTCCTGTTCAAAGTAGGGAAACAACTTTGTGTTAAAGATGAGAAGCAATCTTGGCAAGCCTAAGTAATCTGTCCATGGGAAAAGCATGGCGTATGATGACTCAGTGGGTAGAGATGAGAGGCAGAGGACTGTCACCTCCATATATATGTGTGTGTGTATATATGTGCATGTATGTATACATGTATATATGTATACATGTGTATATGTATATATATATGTGTGTATATATATATGCATACACACATATCACTTGCTATATCACCTATGCAACCTATGAGAGACCTATGCAACATCTATGTTTTTTATATAACATCTTGTATGTGTGCATATGTGTGTGTGTGTATATATATATATATATATATATATATATTCTTTTAAAAAGACAGATTTCTGGCTAATGGTAGAACCTCCATTTAGGTAGAAGTGTTGAACTCCACAACATGCCCGCTGGTCACCCTTGTCTAAATGTTAACCACAGTATGAAAAGTATTCAGACGGAGAGGCTTTGCAAAAGAAGCAACAAGTGAGTGGTGTTTATTTACTAACCAGGCAGAGTGGCCTAGGGAAAGTCAAATAAAATTCCACGGAGGTGAGCGAGCAGGCACTTCTGAGGCAGCATCAAGGACACCATTCGACTCAGTGCATGGAGGCCTCTCAGGGCTGCAGGCCTCTCACACGGCGCTGCCTGGGCAACTAAAGTGGGAGGGAGGTTGGAAACTGGTCTCCAGACACAGCTGAGCGTTCATTCTGGCTGTCCTTTCCTAGTCTCGTGTGACTTCAAGTTGACCTGTGTGTGTCCTTGTGGACTTCTATATCTGTAACTTGAGCTTGGGACATTGACAATGAATAGGAAAAGTGTCTAGCAGTAAATGATACCAAAATGGTCATCGTTGTTATCATAACCAATCTTGGTCTGGGTAAGAAAGGTTGAATTCTGTACTTGGGCAGCAGGGGTCGGGGTATGGGTGGTAGGTAGGTAGTGGTGTGTGCTGGGGATATAACCCAAGGACTGAGGCATGCTGGGCAAACACTCTACCACTGAGCTGCACTACCCGGGTCCAGCTCCATTTAAGTATGCTTTTGTTGTTATTTGGTAATATGCTTTTGAAACTGTTTCACTCTGCAGCCCAGACTCACCCAAAAGGTACTATGTAGCACAGGTTGGTGTAGATCCTCCTGCTTTAGCCTCCTACCTGTTGGGTTTACAGGAGTGAGCCACCAACCTGGCCCCGTTTGCCTTTTTGTAATCAATCAAACAACAACCAACCAACCAACCAACCAACCAAAACAGAGCTGAGCTATGGCTTTGGTAGGGTTTGTTCACAGGAGACTCATTCTAAGCCACTCAGTTACCAGGAAGGTGATTTCCTGTGTTTAGAGTGAGGCCACCCCAGAAGGGCTCACAGGTGTCAATCAACAACTCTGCTGGAGAAAAGGGGCAGGCAGCCAGGATGCAGGAAGGGGGCATCCCCAGGGCCAAGCCCTAGGCAAGCATTACTCTGAGGGTACGCCTGCATGGGAAAGGCTGTCCTGGGAGTCCCTAGTCACTTTCTCTAGGGATTAGAGCTTTGGTTCCTTTCCAAAACAGCACTTACTGCCTCTCAACATGTTCCTGTTGTTCGTTTTGATTGCAATCTTGCCATTTGTGAAAATTAAAACATACCTAGATGATAAAGAAGACTATCTCCTAATGTGCCAGCCATCTCCTGGGTCCCCTCACCCTTCGGTGCCTTTGATCTCTTTTAAGTCGGGTGTATTACACTCCTGGAATTTAGAGAGAAGCTAATCTTGTCTTACAGTGTCTTGAGTCTGACAACCCCCAAGCCAAATATGTCAGTTCTCAGCCTCCACGCAGAAAACAGACTGATTAACCACATAAAGGCAGACACCAGGGGTCTTTGAGATGCTGTGGATAGAATGGTTCCTGAGGAATATCTTAAACGTTCTAGTTCCCCTTTTAACTGATGTTTGGGGGAGGGGGAGATAAGAGATGGACATTTTTCTCTATCAGGGTAACTCAAGGCTATACTTAAAATTGCTTAGGAATGGTAATAAACACAAGCAATGAGTGAGGAAAAAACCTACCAAGGATGACTGCAAGGATTTTTATTTCGTTCTCTGAATTAACCCACAACAGATGTGAATGTTTAAAAAAAAAAGTTAAATGTTACTGTTTTAAATCACATTTCACAGGCAAGAGCCAAGAAAGCGTCTGACTTTTGAAACCACTTTAACCAGTGTAGAAGGCCTCGTTCTCAGCTGGAGAGAAAATCTGAGAGGAATCCAGAGAATGCCACGCAGGGGAGAAGACAGAAATGTCTCTGTAGTCTCTTACTGATGTCGGAGCCTAGGACCTGTTCACAGAGGCTAACAGCTCAAAATCATCAGAGCCCTCAGGCCGCTAGGGACCGCTCCAGGGTGGCACATCCCATTCCTGACGGAGGGTGGGGCCTGCAGGCATAGGGTGTCCAGGACATGGCTCCACCCCGCCTTTCCATGACGTCAGGCTCCGGGGGAAGGGCCGAGTGCATGAGAGGCGGGGCACTGCGCCAAGAAAGAAGGGCGGAGCTAACTAAGGGGTGGGCCGGAAGAAGGGAGGGCATCGCAGAGGAGGGAGGGGCGGAGCAGAGTTAGGGGAAGCCGGAGTTCTAAGACCCTGAAAAAGCGCTAGGCTTCCTTCCTGAAACCAGTTTGCCTTCCTGAAAGGCAGCCCCGATTCTATAACTTAGTTTGGAGGGAGAGGTCGGAGGTAGGGAATGTCTGTGGCCACGAGTAGAGGGGACAGAAATCCGTCCCTTTTATGACCAGGAGAATTAATGCTAAAAAATCAGGGAACTTTAAGGAAAAGGAGAGCAACGACTCCACAGTAGAGAGGAAGAGGAATAGAGAGTGCGCATGTTTCCCAGCAGGTACACAGAGGCAGACATCTGTGAAAGGAATTTGTTTAGAGTCGCGACTCAGTTTAGTTGAAGCAAAAGCAAAGTCAGAGAGAGGAACTGAACAGTTTCTGTTGTCCCAGACACAATTTAAAGCGAATTTGTCCACTGTAGGACCTTCTCTGTCCACATGCCTTAAAGACTCTGGACACAGCAGAGCCTGTCCCTGGGGCCAAGCAAGGGAGAAAATTCAATGTGAATTCAAGACACCTCCATCCCGCTCAGGGCGCTCAAGCCTTGTGAGAAAAGGTCCCCCAGATGACCAAGTGGTCAGCATTTGAGGCCAAGTCCCTGTGTTTGCCAGCTCCTTCAGAATCGCTGGAACCTCCACTTGAGGGGGGGGGGGGAGGAGTAATGGGGTGGGGAGGCAGGGGTGGTGGTGGTGGTGGTTGGGGTGTCAACCTGTATCACTTGTGTGGACATTTAACTGAACACCTTGCTCAACTTGCCTCCTCTCACTATGTAAAATTCAGTGATATATCAGAAAACAGTACTTGGGGCACACAGCCCCCAGACACTGCTGCAGCCCCCCCACAACCTCTGTCTCTTTTCTGGGACCCACAGTCCCAGCTGACACAGCCCTCTGCCCTAAGGGATGGTCAGCGAGTCTGTTCCTATAGACACTACCATCCTTCAAAAGGTGGAAAGAAAGGGAAGAGAAGGAATTAGTAATACACTGTGGGTATATATTCCATTCCTGTCATTACTCAAGAGAGCTCCCACCTATTCCCTGAGCTGGGCCAGAGTTGGGAAGTCTTAAGAAATAGATACAACTACAGACCAAATCTAGCTCAAGCTAGCTGACAGAATGCAACTGCTTATAGCATATAGAAAAACACCTTCATCAAGGTAAAATGTTTGATCCCAATATTAAATATAAGCTTTAAAAGAAAAATCAATTACAGCGGGGCACTGGTGGCGCTTGCTTTTAATCCCAGCACTGGGGAAGCAGAGGCAGGTGGAGCTCTGAATTCCAGGCCAGCCTGCTCTACAAAGGTAGTTCCAGGACAGCGAAGATACCTTGTCTGGAAAAATAAAAAACAAAAAACAAAAAATAAGTTTACATATCTTTGCATGGTACAGATTTGGGAGGTGGGCAGATGGGCTTTCTCCTTTTCCTTCTGCATCACGTACATGCCTGAGCACTGAGAAAGTAAGCAATACATACAGGTCCATCCTAGCATCCTGAATAATTTACAACTCTTGGGCAGTTGTCCTGTCTTCCCTCCTAAATAAGTGTCTGCGAACAGGCTATGGTGGCACACACCTGTAATCTAAGCAGCCAGGAGACAAGCAGCGTGGTTGTAGCTCAAGGCTATCTACAGCTACAGAACAAGTTTAAGGCCAGGCTGCCCCATTGCCTTGAAGCCCTTTGGACACAGCAGAGCCTGTCCCTGGGAGTACAGGTGACTGTCTAAAAAACACACAAGCAAAGAAATAAATGTCTGTATTAAAAAATATTGACATCCATGCTAGGGTTCAATGTTGCATATAGAATGAATGATGTTGGTAAACAGCTGAAGATGGTGGGCTGAAAGCCATCTCAGCTTCCTTAAGGGCCCCAGGTAACTCCCATCTCCATGAGCAAGCACAGTCAAGGTTGGCAGTGGGGTGGTTCTTAGCCTTGGCCACACATCAGCATCACTTGGGACTTACTGCCTGTGTCCCTCCCTCTCTTAGTTTCTGACCTAAGCAGCTTAGAATGCAGTATGGCACCGAGACTCATTAAAGCTTCCAAAGTTTTTCCAAAATGCAGCTCAGGCCAGATCCACCTGGCTTGTGTTTAATCAAAATGGTCCAAGAGGGCTACGAATGCATAAATGTCAGTCAGCAAGCAGGTCTGGTTCTTGGAAACAGGGCAACTCAGACACTCGTATGCATTCACAGTGAAATAGCTTTTCGTTGTTTGTTTGTTTGTTAGTTTGTTTTCTCATCTTACTCTCACAGTGAAATAGATGACGGCAAGACAAGGCGAGGGGTGGGAACCAGGTAGGCAAAAATTTACATCTAAGCCCCCACACCTCCTTCCCTCTCCTCCTTGTGACTTGGGCCAAGCCACTTAAATGCTGTGAACCTTGGTTTTGTCACATGTACAATGGGTGTGATAGTAATTAATAATACCTCCTTTGCAGGGTGGAAGAATTAGCTATATTAGTCACTACCTGAGCCATCCAAGGACCTCTAAGCATTGCCTGTGACTGTTAACAAATAAATTGGCCACAGAATTAGATATGTTTAATATGTGAAGAGAAGATGCCGTCGGCTGGCAGTCCTCTTCCGAGGGAAGGACCCGTTGAGAGATCCCTATTCCTTGGAAGCAGTTGTGAAAGCCAAAGAAACTAAGAGTGCTGTGGAAGCAGGCAGGCACCGCCCAAGCACCCAGGACGCCTCACTTGGGCTCCCCACCCGAGGTCACTTGTAAATTCCACCTCAGGGGAGGGTGTGTGTTTCCAAGGACAGCTTGGCTGTCTGTATCTGGCCTTCTACCTCCCACAGTAGGCGGCTGCCACATTATGCTATCGCAAAGTGCAAAGCCGTTCTGCAGAAGACAGGTCTGTCTGCCCCAGCCTCACGCCTACCTTCTTCCCACACCCTACTGTGAGACTCTGAGGGAAGCCAGGCCCCAGAGGAGCAGCTAGCCAGGCAACCTGTCATGTGTTCCTTACAAACTGTGTGAAGCCCGTTGGAAGAGACAGATACTGGGACTCTGACAGGCATGTGAGGCAGAGAGGAGGGGGAAGGAATACCAAGCCAGCACGTGTGGTTCCTGAGCAGCCTGGAATAAAACACTGTCTCAGTAACACCACTATTACCCTTCCTAACCTCTCCTTCTCCCTTTCACGTCTAAATGGCTGAGGAAGCGCTTTTGCGTATGCATATTATTTCCCTTGATGCTCAGAACAGCCCTCTATAAAAGCAAGGATGACATAGGATTAAGACCAGTCCAGTTCACTAATGAGAAAGCAGAAGCTCAAGGAAGACACAACTCATCAAAGGGGAACCAAGACTGGGACCCATGTCTGTATAACGAGAACCCACTTGCTCCACCATGCCATGGGCCTTGCTGGTAACCAATTCAAAGGCCTTATGGCGGCTACGTGGTGTGTCACCTGTGAATGCGGAGCTCGGGGCAGGGGGGTTTTTGGATATAAAACTAATCCAAGCGCTAGCTGAGTCACTCTGGTTAGAGTCCTGATTCTAACGCTGAGCTGGGCAACCCACCACACCCTTAATCTTCTCTTCATCTGAGAGAATGGCAAAGCCACCTGCCCAATGACAGGACGAAGGGGGACCTATAGTTACAAAAGTCAACCCCTGAGCACCTTTGTAACATCTATGTCCACGGCATAGCCTTCCTCTCCCTACACACCTTTGTTTTAAAAGGATGTCAGAAGAGGGCATCGACCCCCTGGGACTGGAGTTACAAATGGTTGTGAGTCACCATGGAGGTGCTAGGAACTAAACGAGGGTCCTCTGCAAGAGAAACAAATGTTCTTAACCACTGTGACTTATCTTCTGCCAAACCCTTACCAGCCAGCTTGCCTGGCATGAGGCTTCCAGGAGGGAAATAGTGGTCTGTATGCAGCAGTAGGCAAGCAGGCTCCCCAGCCTGCCTGCATTCCTGTTCAAAAAGCATGCTTCTCTCAGTGTGGGGGAGGGGATCAGAAGCTGCACCTTTAAAAAAAATGGTATGTATGTATGTATGCATGCATGCATGTATGTTCCCTTCCACAGTAGAGGGCATGAGAAAAAGTCCTTAGGAAAGTCAGCCACATCACAGGAAGGGTCTTGGAAATAAAATACTGTCACTGTTCTCATTTGTGAGATATGGTCCATCATCATGACAAACCAGAAAGCCAAGCACTGAAACCCCAGGACTTCCGGGAGGCTCGTAGGTAGGAACCAAGTCTAGATCTGCCAGGGCCATGTGCTGTCCCACTGTCCCACCCTCTAACCTCCACTCCCTCAGGTCAGCATTGCCCAGGGTGCAGAATACCAGACTCACAATCAGCTGGGTTTCAAGCCCTCCATGGGAGGAAGGGTAAAAGCTGCTCAGGGGTAGGGCTTCCTCCTCATTTTGTTTTCTTTAAAATATATATTTTTTTAAGAGCCCAGATCTTGCTATGTTGTAGAACTTCTGGCCTCCAGTTACTCTCTCACAGAAGCTGTCTGAGTTAGGAGGACTAAGCTGGCACCTCTATGGGCAGCTTCTTCCCCCCTATAAAGCCAGTGCTGATCTGAGCGTGGCGGAACGCCTTTAAGCTCAGCACTCGGGAGGGAGAGGCAGGTGGCTCTCTGAGAGTTCCAGGCTAACCGAAGCTACATAGTGAGACCATGCCACAAACAAACAAACACACACCTTTGTAGCTATGGAAAGCAATTGACACAGAATGATGCCACCTTCCAGGTACCCAGAGGGAAACAGCCCTTCACCAGGAGAGACACAATGGGTCTTTGTCATTGGGAACATGTCTTTATAAAAGCTTAAATCTGTTAACATTCCCTTCAAAATCTGACATGTGCTCTTGTCGTCCATGGGCTATTTTAACAGCCTTTGAATGCCTCACCGAAAAATTTGGCTCATGCTGGCCTGCATGTTCAGTAACTGCTCCATAGCACGATGACAGCCGGCTGGGCTCCACCCCTGCCCCAGGGGCTGGCAACAAAGGCCCACTCACCATTTCCCAGTCCTGCCGAGTTCTCTCGGGTCTTCTGGCCATTGATAACACAAATTTCAACTGTGGATCCTTGTTCCTTCAACAGGCAGATACTAAAGTCCAACTCAACAAAGAAAATCTAGCTCAATGTTCCCCTCTCCCACGGAGCCTTCACAGATAAGCTTTGGCAAGGAATCCTCCCAGCAAGTCCTGGGGCAGGCATACCCCTCCCTGGTCTGCCCACGACACCATGGCCCAGCCCTCCACAGCGGCCCTGCAGCCTCTGCTCTGAGATCTGACCGACGATGACACTTCCACCTCCACCTTCACAAGGCATGGATCTCACCCAGCAGGAATGTTTAGCATGAAACAGGTGTTTAGCTCAATGTTTATAAAATGAACACACAGGTTAACTGGTTAAAAGCCTGAAGACACTACAGTAAGATTTACGTGAGATTGAGCCTCCCTTACGTAAAATGCTTGGGTCCAGATGTATGTTGGATTTTAATTTTTTTTTGTTTTCTGATTTTTGAATATTTGCATATATAAAAGCAATATATCTTAGAAACAGAACTCAAGTCTTAACACAAAATTAATTTTTTTTGCTTCACATATACCATATGCTCACAGCCTGAAATTAATTTTACTTTTATTTTTTAAGATGTGTTTTTTATATATGTGAGTACACCGTCACTCTCTTCAGACACACCAGAAGAGGACATCAGACCTCATTATAGATGGTTGTGAGCCACCATGTGGCTGCTGGGAATTGAACTCAGGACCTCTGGAAGAGCAGTCAGTGCTCCCAACTGCTGAGCCATCTCTCCAGCCCCTGAAGGTAATTTTATATGGCATTTTTAGTGAGACTGTGTTTGGACTGCCATCCATCTCATGAGGTCAGGGGTGGAATTTTCCTCCTGTGGTATGGGTATTGCCAGTGCCCAGTTTTTGGATATTGGCTGTTTGGAGAGTTGGGACCCTTGGCCTAGTCAGGAGGCAGATTTCTACCTTCTTGGTCATGCAGCTCCAGGGCTGGGTGTGGAAAGTGGCTGGCTGAGAGGCTGGGCTTGGTAATGAGGCAGGGTAGTGAGGGGCAGCCCAGGGAGCTGCTGAGAGTGGAACTGTGGAAGGGGGCAGGGGTTAGGGGAAGGGCAGAGGGAGGATGGAGAAGCCAACAGGAGACACTCTGAAACCAACTCTAGACTGGCAAGGCAAGTTCCTGCAAGAAAGATACAGCCCACTCACTCAGCACAGCAGATAAGCTAGAAGACCTTGCCTGGTACGTACAGGACTTACCAGGATACTGGAAAACAACCCCAGGGAGAGCCATGTGAGCATGCATGCTTTCAAAGCCATTTCATGCCCTGTGCTGAAGTCCTAGAGGTGGGCGGGCAGGGGGCAGGTCACAGGTCACACTTGCACCTGGAGGGCCAGAGAATGACTCGGCATCTCAGCTACTTACAGACCTGACCTCATTTCTAGACATGCCTGGTATTAATTAGAAAAGGGGTCTCAGTAAGTATCAAAAGTGGGGAAAGTCACGGGGTTCACAGACCCTATCTCTTGAAAGTTCTGCAGTGGCGAAAATTCAGAAGCTACATTCCACCTTGACCTTCAAGGAGAGGAGGAAATTTCAATAGGACTGGACTACTCGAGTGCTTTTAAGCTCGGTGGGCAAACCTCAAAGGTCTTACATTGTTCCTTACATCCTCTGGGGCCTGTCCCTCCTCCAACCACAAGTAATACATCTTCCATGCAGACCGAACAGAGTACAACCCGAGCCCCAGTACAGACAACCAGACTGTAGGCCCCACGCTACTCATTAGCCACAGTACACCTGCCCACGATCCTCCCACCCACCTAGGAATCTTTTGTTAAGTATAATGGGTAGCTATGCATGATATCAGAAAAAGAAAGTCCACAGCCTCAGTATGTGTCTGTTGCTCCTAAGAGTTGTCTTGCATTAGTGTTAGACGTAAGATACCTCTACAGGCTTGTGGGTTTGGATATACGGTCCTTAGGCAGTGGTGCCATTTTTGGTAGGTTGTAGAACCATTTGGACTTACATCCCAGTTGGCAGACATGGGGCTAGAAGACTGTAGGGCCGGGTTTATGGTTACATAGCCTGGCCTGGTTCCTACCTGAGCCCCTCTCTGCTTCCATGTCTACTGAGATGGGAGGAGTTCCAGTCACAGACCTAATACTGTGAGCCCCTCCATGCCTTCCCTGTTGTGTTGGGCTGCACCCTCTCCAATCCTGAGCAAGGTAAGTCCTTCCTCCTTCAAACTGTTCCCTTTGTGTATTTTATCACGGCATTGAGGAGAAGTAGCAGACATAGGTGTTAATATGCCCTTGCCACACTGGCCAGGGGACTCTGAACAGCTGGCTTAGACGGAGATGAGGGAAGGGCACTGTACAAGGAGCCCAGAGATATGGGTGGTGGGAGGCAATTCTGGAAGATTCCATAACTGAAGTCTGCTGAAGTAGGGAACCCACTGCCTGAAAACTCCAAGCAGGGAAGACACCTGGGTCCAGCTCCCTGACCCAGGGAGGGGGCAAGTCCTTTGTTTTCCTGGTTTTCTAGTGTAAGGAATATCTAAAAATGGAAGCTTTCTATAGTGTCACCAACACCTTGGCTCAGCGTGAATCAAAGTAAGTTCTGGTCCAGAAGAGAAGGCAGAAATGGTGAGCAGCTTTGGTATTCACTCCTGAGTTCCCTGGGATTCACATGCTGCAGATGGGGCCACACAGATGCCAGACACAGGCAGGCCTCCTTGCCTGAGCCATCACACTATGACTGTTCCTCATCTGCAGGAACCCACTCCTGTGTGGCCTGCTGCTCAAGCCAGGGGGCAGGGAGGGGTGACATGGATTTTTTTTTTAATTGCTTTTAAACTCTTCTAGGGTGTTCATGACCTCCACAGATACCTGAGAGGCAACAAAGCCAATCTTGGGTTCTCAACCGGGTCTAGACAAGAAAGCTTTTCAGCAGCCCTTTCCCCAAACTCATATTTTTTGGTATGTATTAGCCATTCACATTTTATAAGGCATAAGTAACATATAAGAGGCATCCACGGAGAGTAGATTTTTTAAAGAGTTCTTAATAACTTAACATTTATTTTATATGTGTATGTACCTGTGTGGGCGTCCGCATATAGGGAAGCCAGAGGGCAATTTGTAGTTCTTTTTTTTTTTTAAGATTTATTTATTATATGTAAGTACACTGTAGCTGTCTTCAGACACTCCAGAAGAGGGAGTCAGATCTCATTACGGATGGTTGTGAACCACCATGTGGTTGCTGGGATTTGAACTCTGGACCTTTGGAAGAGCAGTCGGGTGCTCTTACCCACTGAGCCATCTCACCAGCCCTGTAGTTCTTTCTTTCCTTCTCCCGCATGGACTCATGGGATCCAACTCAGGTTGTCAGGCTCAAGAGTGTCACTTTTACTGACTGACTTGTGAAGCTGCACTCTGTATTTATTTTCAAGCTGGCACATTAAATCTGCTTTAATTGGACACTGTGTGATATTATGTGTGTGCACCTGTGTAAGTGGGTGAGATGCATGTGTGCAGGGACTCATGGTCATACTCAGAGGTCAGTAGTCATGGAGGTCAGAGGTCAGTACTCAGTCATGGAGGTTAGAGGTCAGTGGCAGGTCTCTTCCCCAATCACTTTCCACCTTGTTACTTTCCTCAAGATTTATTTTTATTATTTTTAAATTGTGTATGTGTGTGTCTAGATGCATACATGGAGTGAAGGTGCCATGGAGGCCAGAGGTATCCGGTCCTCCGGTATAAGTCACAGGATGCAAATGCTGGGAGCTGAACCCGGGTCCTGTGTTCTTAAACTCTAAGCTATCTCCCAGCCCAAGTCTCCTTGAGCCAGGCGGGTCAGTCATCAGGGGCACGTGCCTGTCACATGTGGCTTTTTATGTCGGGGGGCTGAGGATCCAGCCCAGGTTCTCATGCTTTTGTGGCAAACACTCTTACCAACCGAGCCATCTCCCAGCTTATGATCCTTGTTTTTAACAAAACAAATGAATGAAACTGGAGAAAGCCCCCAAAGACCCCAGGGTTTCTTTTCTTGTTGTTCTGTTTTCATACAAACACTGGAAGCCAATAGCTAGTCTTGGGTACAAGTTCAAATAAAGGTGAAAAGAAAGGGCTCAAGGTTCCTAATGGGTCACACTTCTGATGTTAAGTTCCTCCAAAGTAACAAACCTGGCCAGTGATAATATTGTGACAGAAGATCCCTACAGCCCTTGAGAGTTCTGGGATGCTGGCACAGGCCCTTTCCACCACAGCCCCCTACATGTGACAGTTGTCAAGCTAGTCCTGGAAATCCAAAGCTGAAATAGACAGCATTCCCGGGAACTGCTCTCCAGAGTGTCTCCGAGGCCCAGTGTGGACCGCCCTCTTGTTTAGAAGTGTCACCTGAATTGTGCTGCTCTTAGCGTTAGCTGGTAATGTGGGCCAGGTGGAGAAAAGGGAAACTCTCCATCATATGTCAACCATGCACGGACTGGCTGGTCCTACTTGATGCTAACGGTGTTCATCCTAACAGCATTCTAAGGGCAGCTATGGCCACAGGGCTGCTGAGACGTGCCCTTTGACTCCCATCAACAATCCTGTTCACCTGTCAGTGCCACAAGCTACCTACAGAGGCCAGTATGACTTTCCTTGCTCAAACCAAATCCAGGAGGATGGGGCCTCTGTGATGGTGCAGAACCATGAGAATGTCTTCAACATCTCTTTTCTCTCATCCACAGCCATTCAGTGGCCCTCCAACAAAACTCAAGCCCTGTCCCCCACTAACCCTTTACTTAAATCTCGTAGATTCCATGTCCTTCCCTTGGAACTGAGTTTGTTCTGTGACCTCCTGAGAATTTTTAGCAGCTGATGATAAAAACAACCCTCTCCAAGGAGAGATGTTTAACTTCAGGAAAAATCCTAACACCATTGGGATACATTCTCTTGCCAAGACATCTGACAACTGGCCTATTTTTAAAGGTCTAGCCAATAATTTCTTAAGAGCACTCTACACACAGACAAAGAGGCAGTGAATGACTGCCTCAAAAGTAATGAGGCCAACGTTAGGGTTTTGTTTAAAAAAAAAAAGCCAGAATTTACCCATCCAAACAAGCCTCTCTTCAAAGTACCTCCCATCCCGAGCCCTGCGCATATTCCAGGGGTGTTGTGTTTGCCTAAAACCTCGTTGGAAGGAGCTGCCACAGAACAGTCTTTGCCCTGCTTAGTGTTATGCAGGATAAAGTTAATAAGCATTCAGCCGGCAGCTGCCTCTGTGTGCCAGGCACTGTGGTAGGCCGGGTGGAGGCCCCCGTAGTAATTGAACAAGGTCTTTCCTGGCAAGGAAGGAAAAGAGAACAACATATACCACAAGCCAGGTACTGGGCAATACATTTTGTTATGTTACACTTATTATACACCCCTCAAACCTTCTTAAAATGGAGGACGTTAAAATGACTTGGCCAGAATCACACAAGCAGGAGACGGTGGCAATGCCGCTGGGCTGGGGATGTGAAATTCAAGTGTTGGTGCTCAGCACACCCGGGCAGCATCCTGAAGCAAGCTGATGATCCAGGAGGAGGACTGACTCGGAGGAGGACTGACTTGGAGGAGGCCCCAGTGGGAAACCTGACCCAGAGCTGAACATGGCCTGTCCTACGTCAAGCACGCGCCTCCTGTTTACCTTTACATCAAGTCTCTGACAGCACAACGGGTAAGGAGCATTTCTTCAGATATAAAACAGGGCTTTCACACTCCAACTATTTACGTCAACTGAGAAAGACAGATGCTCAGGCACGGTCGCACACCAAGCTCACTCACACAGCCTATTCAACTTGTCTACCTCACGGGAGTCAGGGACATCAGGTCTCCATTTTAAGCACATCCAGACTTGCTTCTGACAATAGTTCAAATATGAAGCAGGCCAAGAGTCCGATGACAGATGATTGGGTAACAGAACGCGGCATATACATACAAGGAAATACGATCCAGCCCTCCTAAAAGGGCAGGATTTGGAGCAAAACCTAGCGGCTCAAGCCTGCAATCCTAACTACTTCAGAGGTTTAGGAAGAAAGATGATAAAGTCAAGGCTATGGAGTAGAGTTCGAGGCTAGCCTGGGAAAATGATCACAGCTCTGTGTCAAACAGTAAGTAAAAGATATCTGAAGGACTGGCTAGCTCAGAGGCTTTCTTAGCATCCACTAAGATCTAGATTCAATGTTCTAGGACAGGAAATGAAGGAAGGAATTAACTGTGGCACACACTATACCATGGGAGAGCCTTGAGGATGTAACCCTAAGTGAGAGAAGCTGGAGGCAAAGGGAAATACTGTGGCACTCTATTCCTTCTAGAGCAGTCAAATTTACACACAAAAAGTAGACTGGAGCTGAGGCAAAAGAATGGGGAGGTATTATGTAAGGATACAATTTTGCCATTTAGTTTGACGCCTTGCTAGGGTAGAACCTGCCTGGGGCCTTATGCATGCTAAACAAGCACTCTTGCCACTGAGGTACACCTCCAACCCTCAGACTTTGCTGTGCAAAATTTAGTTCTGGCAATAGATGATGGTGATGGCTGCGCTGTGTAAGTATGTGTAATGCTACTGGACTATAGAGTTGAAAACGCTACAATGTTTCCTATGTATATTGTTTCTCAGTTAAAGAACTTGAGTTTCTTCTCTTGGGAGGTAAGGACACACAGTAGCTTCCTCAGAGGAGCTCTGGGCAAGTCTGTATGGTCAACATCTTCTTTTCTCAGCCCAGCCTGAGGTCAAGAGCTTCAGCTGAGGAAGCTCAGAGCCAGGCTGGGCGGAGGTGAGAAAACTCAGAGTCAGGCTGGGCAGAGGTGGGCCGCAGCAGGCTCTGTAGGCACAGTAAGCAAGCACCTTTTCTAAAATCAGCCCCAGAAAGTCCCTCCATTACCTGTGAATGCCTTAGCCTGAGCCTGAATCAGAAGCAGGAAGGAGAGGATCTAGATTTAGCAGGCACCCCCTGCCCCACACCCTGAAATTTGCAAAATATCACTTTGGCTAGTTCAGTTGGCTCAATATAGCACCGGGTTGGCGTGGGGGTAGGGTGGGGGGGGGGAGACCTTTTATAGGAGAACACTGAAGAGAGACTGTGTGTTCTAAGGCTAAAGTCCTCAGGAAAACTTTATTTTCTGACAACTTTCAACTTTTCCTAATAAAAAGTAATGCCGCGGTGCCACGTAGCTGGTTGACACCGCCTCCGTGACTGTGCTCTGCCTGCAGATGCTGTTAGTGATACTGTCCACCATTCCTGTCCCATCTGTACTTGATGGATATTAATACTTATTTATTTATCTTGCTATTTACTTATTTATGTGTACATGGAGGTCACAGAACAATTACAGGAGTCGGCTCTCCTCTCCTACAAGGTAGGAGCTAGAGATTGAACTCAGGTTGTCAGGTTTGCCAGCAACTGCCTTTCCCCATGGCCTCACCAGTCCAACGCGGTGGGTTTTCAATAACTCCAAACCAACAAGCGAGCAAGAAGAGCTCAGGAAGCAGACAGGTTTCAGAGGTTCCTGGCCATCCCTGCCACATGGCCCCCTGCCACCTACAAAGTACTGTTTTTGGCTCTGGGCTTCCAGATACGTGCTGAGACTTAATTGGTGCACCCGCAGGACTAGTAATGAAAATCAACAGTACTGGAGGAACAAGTAAAAAAAAAAAGTCGGTGGGTTGGAGCGATGGCTCTGGAAAAGCAGCCAGTGGTTAAGAGTACCAGCTGCTCTTCCAGAGGACCAGGGTTCAATTCCCAGCACCCACCTGGCAGCTTACAGGTGTCTGTAACTTCTGTTCCAGGGATCCAACACACAGACATACATGCAAGACAAAATAGCAATGCACATAAAATAAAAATAAATAGTTCAGCTTTTTAAAACATCACTATTTAGAAAGTGGCTACTATGTAAATGTCACGTCTCTACTTTTCAATGGACCTTCAAAGCTTGGTAAGGTTAGACGTCATTTTAAATGAGGAAATGGCAGAGCTGGGCACCACTCAAGGAGCAGGGCTAAGACTCAAAGTTTACACTCTTTC
Organism: Mus caroli; assembly: GCF_978045245.1. NCBI lineage: Eukaryota > Metazoa > Chordata > Mammalia > Rodentia > Muridae > Mus > Mus caroli. The sequence goes on along the minus strand of NW_028227256.1, from coordinate 178,174,263 downwards.
CATTACATTAGAATAATTTTTTTCCCAATCCTGTTTGCCTGGTTTCTTGACTTCCCTGTGTTTTCCAGAGGCCCCAGCTCAGCCCAGTTTTCCGTCTGAGTGAAAAAGAGCTCCATCCAGCTGCTGAGACCCAAGTCACACAAAGTGGCTGGAGGAGACCCATAACCACGAGGCCCCCAAACCTCCTTAAATGGAGAGTAAGACAGACATCATCCATAATGGAGGGGCTTCTAAGGAACCCCCCCCCCTCAAGCTGTGGCTCTGGGTTCCTTCCCATAAGCCATACCCTGTCCTCACCCTGTGCTGCCACTGAGAAGCTGAGCTTGGGCCCCAGTGGCCATGTCCTACTCCCCAGAACCTTATGGTGTAGGTAATAAGTGTGCTGGCCATTTCTGTAAGAGAGAGACACACCAAGCCACCCCCACCTGCCTGCTACCAGGAGCGAGTGCTTGGGTTTTCACGTCATTCAAAGGATTTGATGTTCAAGTATAGATGCCCAGAGTATACTTAGGCTTGCCAGGGAAGGAGAAGGGAGCTGACCCATACCGCAACACTGCTTTGTGTAAGTATCTTTGCAAATATGCCTAACCAGCCTTAAGAGTAGATTCTTGCCTGGCACCTAGGTCAATGGCTTTCAGCCTCCTGGGCTGGGGTGCTGGCTTCAGCTGAAATCCCAGATGCAGTACACTAAGCCTCATGCTGAAGGTTGTATTGACCAAGGAATTAGCAGACGTGTGAGCCTGGCTTGGGCACTGCTTTCCTCCAGGGACCCAGAGGCTCTGCAGACAGCATTGTCCTAGTCAGGGTTAGAACTGCTGTGATGAATTCCCAGGACCAAACGCAAGCTGGGGAGGAAAGGGTTTATTTGGAGTATGTTTCCATATCATAGTCTAACAGTGACGGAGGTCAGGAACTAGAGCTCACACAGGGCAGGGACCTGGAGGCAGGAGCTGATGCAGGGGCCATGGAGGGGTGCTTACTGGCTCGCTCAGCTTTCTTTCTTTTTCTTTTCTTTGTTGTTATTGTTGCTACTGCTGTTTTTCAAGACAGGTTTCTCTGTGGAACAGCCCTGACTGTCCTGGAACTATGTAGCCTAGGCTGGCCTTGAACTCACAGAGATCCACTTGCCTCTGCCTCCCAAGTGCTGGGATAAAAGGTGTGAGTCACTACTGCCCAGCTCAGCCTGCTTTCTTTTAGAACCCAGGACCACCAGTCCACAACAGCCTGGGCCCTCCCCCATCGATCACTAACTAAGAAAATGCTCTGTAGGCTTGCCTGCAGCTGGGTCTTATGGAGGGATTTTTCTCAGTTGGGGTTCCCTCCTCTCAGATGACTCTAGTGGGTGTCAAGCTGACATAAACCAGTCAACACAAGAGCTACTTCTGGTCACCTCCTGTCAACAGAGTACAGAGTGCCGCTTTCTCAGGATCAGAGCTGTGGCTCCTGTGGACAGAGGGAAGTCTGGGAGTCCATGGCAGAACACGGGAGACACTGGTCCAAGAGTACTTCAGCCTTCGGGAAGTGGTCACTCCCATGTCTGGCCTCCCTTTCTACAGTGACAACAATGATGTAGAGAAAACAGTGATGCTCTAGAGTCTAACGTCTACACGTTAGAACCAGTTAGAACCAGTTCCTGTATGGGTTCTATGGAGACCACTCTCTGGCAGTTTTAGATTGTGATCCATTGTAAACAGTTTAATTACAGGCAAATCCAGCCTATTCCTCACTTCCAAAGACACAAAGCTGAAAACAGATGTCGCAAATGGCGCGCCCTCCACTGCTTTGTGCAAAGGATTCTGCGATCCTGATCTGTCTTATCTCATGAAAACATGTCAGTTGTGCGGTGGTTTGAATGTGAATACACACATACACACACACACACACAAATTCTTTTAAAAAGACAGATTTCTGGCTAATGGTAGAGTCTACATTTAGGTAGAACTCCAGAACATGCCCGCTGGTCACCCTTGTCTAAATGTTAACCACAGTATGAAAAGTATTCAGACGGAGAGGCTTTGCAAAAGAAGCAACAAGTGAGTGGTGTTTATTTACTAACCAGGCAGAGTGGCCTAGGGAAAGTCAAATAAAATTCCACGGAGGTGAGCGAGCAGGCACTTCTGAGGCAGCATCATCTTCTTACTGGGTGATGCTCTGTAGAATTCAGCATCACTGTCTGCATGGCTCTATGGGGCCCACTGTCAGATGAGGCCAGAAGTCCTCAATAGAATGTTCCAGAGTTCCCTGCCCTCCAGAAGCATGAGGCACCGACATAACTCCTCTTCTTCTTCCTTAGTTAGCCAGTCTCAGGAACCTTGTTCCAGCGATGGAAAGTGACTAAGGTGACCATTAGAAGGTTGTGACTGTCTAAGGATCCCTGTGGTCCACAAGGGCCAGTCCTTCCTTTCTGAGTTAAAGTCCACACAGAACACAGGTTTCCATTTTCCCTTGGCCTGGATAACTTGAGCATATCCAAAATGTGCCTGGCCAGTGTTTGTAGGAAAATTCAAGTGATTCAATGGCTCTAGCCACCGTGTGGCTCATCAAAGAGAGCCGTAAAGAATCCATTGTGTGCTCACAGAATCATTGCTAACAATCTGTAAGTTTAGATACCATAGACATAGGTGGGGAAATATTTGCCTAATGTTCTGTCAAACTAAGGGCAAGATTACACAAGTGATTTGTGGCATTTGCAGGGGAGAGCAGACATAGTCTCGCTAAGATAAAGTCTGGTGGACTAAAAGCATTCCTTTTCTGACGCAGCTACCAAACCAAGGACAGTGTGGGAGAAGTGTTTGGACGCTGAAAATAAGGGCGATACTGGGTAGTTCCAAGACAGAACAGTTATTTAATGGAAGCTGTTGAAATGGTCCCCCAAAGCCTTGGAGGATGCTCCTCTTAGAGCCTCCTGAGACCCCTTCTAAGTCCAATTCTAGTCCACCTGTAAGCCCCTCAAGTCTGAGGAGCAGCAGGGTGCAGCAGGAGGCTCCCAGCAATGATCACAGGAGCACTTTACAGCCGTTCACAGACTCACTCATTCAAGCCTCCACAGTCCAGAAGGCAGAGTCACCGTGCTTATGTTACAATCAAGGACATTCAGGCTCTGCCACCAGCATATGAATGTGAGCAATCTTTACACTTAGGAACCAGTTGTCCCTGCTGTCCTGTGTAGCAGGTCGCAGCATTCCCCCTGGCTTTTACCTATTGAAGTACCATCAAAACTGTGTATAATATCTCTAGACAGTCACACACACGCACACACACATGCACATGCACATACACACAAACATACACATTCACACCTGGCTTTTACCTATTGAAGTACCATCAAAACTGTGTATAATATCTCTAGACAGTCACACACACACACGCACACGCACACGCACACACACACGCACATGCACATACACACAAACATACACATACACACTCACACACAGATAATACATACACAAACACACTCAGGAGTGCATGAGCATGCTGAAAACCACGAGGCCACTGATTTAATCAAACCTTTGATCTGGTTTATTCAAGGTCAGGGTTAAGAGGTTGCCACGGTGATATCACTATAGGTTCCTTTGCCCTTCCTACCCTTTCAATCAGGGACAGTAATTGCAACAAGTCACAGAGATTGAGAGTCAAAATTCTACCAGCTAAAATGCTGGGTCAACGCCAATACTAGAAGCATATAAAGTCCATGTTTTGGGAATAGGTTGTGCAAAGCGAGGCTGACATTGGCTTGACAGCAGTCAGTGTATCAGTGCCTGGGAGTGGGAAGGACCTCAGTTCCATGAGGGACAATCCTGTGTGACTCTGAAGATGGCCATGTGACCTTGAGTTTCCCCAGATGCAGGAAGCATTCAGGTATCTTGCCTCTGAGGCAGGCCCTGTTTCCCAGAGAACCTCCTACCTTCCTCACGTGAACGCTGGCTCTGCTTGGGGTGGAGGGTGGGGGTGGGGGGGGGGCAGGCAGCAGGAGCAGCAGCTGCTGCCGCAGTCACACATAGCACAAATAGAGAAGACAAAGATGATGTAGAGAGCATGGGAGGAAGAGGCCTACCTCCTGAGAGCCCCTCTTCAGAACAGTAGGGGATGAAGGTTGGGAAGAGGAGAAAAGGTGGTAGGGACCCAGGGACAGGAGAGGGAAGCAGAGATAAGGGTGGGGCAAGAACAGGTTAATCACACTCAGCCTCCCAGAATTCTCTCATTTTTCTTTTTCCTTTTCCATCTCGTCCCTCTTCACGAAGCTGCTATCTAATTCACCAATGCCACTATCAGTCAGACTAGGGAATTCAATACCCTGCGTTAAAATCCCTGTGGTGTGAATATGGGTCAGTTTTTCAATCTTTCCAGGCCTTTGTTTCCACATCTGTAAGACTGGGGTACCGATGCCAACCTCATGTTTGGCTCTGAGATTAAATGAAAGTTAAACTATAAGTACACACATAATTATTAGGCAGTTACATATACATAAAATAAAACCCCCACAGGGCTTGGCACACAGAAAGTACTCACTGGTATCTGGTATTGGTTATAACATACAACTTCGGCAGGTAAGGCAGTGACCATAATTTACCGCATAGAATACAGGTGTCTACCTTATATAAGGCCAAGGTTCAGAGAGGAAGCAACAGGCTCGAGGATGCCAGTCTCTCAGAGTTTTCTGACTGGAGCATCACTAACATCAGTGAGTACTATTTCCCAGGGTTCATTTAGGGACAAAGTGGTTGGTCACAAAGGACGTCTGACATTCCTCCAAACCAAAGAGAATCCACGCGTCACAGGGCACATCACCTTTTTATCCAGTCAGTCCTTGGAATGTTTTCTAGTTGCCTTAGCAACTTCCTCCAAGTTCCGTCCACTCACCCCCTCCCCATCCCATTGCACATCCCCCCACCCCCAGACAGGATCTCTCTGTGTTGCACTGGCTGTCCTGGAACTTGCTCTCTAAATCCGGCTGGCCTTGAACTCACAGCTATCTGTCTGCCTTTGCTTCCCAAGTGCTAGGATTAAAGGTGTGTGCCACCATGCCCAGCTAGTCCTAACTCCCACAGGGACTCTGTGATCCAAACTACCCTTTTAAGGGGAAAGAACACTTTGAAGTAGGCATAGCTCTGCATCAGCAGCCAAAAGGCCTGGATCTCTTAATATCATTCGTGGGATGATGGGAGGGTTCCTGGACGTCAGGAGAGGAGTCTCTCTGGACCTAATTTTCTAACTCTGCTACTGAAGGCTGGCTACTTCCACTCAAGAACCAACTGAGTCTGAGGCCTCCCCACAGATGGACTTTAAAGCCATTTTCCCATACCACAACTGTAAGAGCCAGAGAGAGGAAGTGATTGAGGTCCAGGCACCACCTGCGCCACATAGCAACAGTGCAGGAGAGAGAGCCTCCAGTGTTTTGGGCATAGAACTCAAAAGGGTGCTTGTAAGAATAGCACCCAGAACACCACGGTTCTCTGGCTTCACAAGAGCACTAAGAGAATCCAAGCCTTCCTGGTGCAGCTTTGGTCACAGCCACACTGGCTGCCCCCCAGGCCCAGAGCTGCCAGACAGAGGCAAGGTCTCCCAACTGTGTTGTCCAGATAGACAGATACTGCTCCAGAGCTGAATAAGCACTGTGGGCTGTAAGACATCTCTCCAACCGGTTCAATCCTGTCTGCCCCCTAAATGTCATGGGTGTAACTGTCAAGAGGCCAAGAGGAATCACCCAAACTGGATGGTTCCTTAGGGGCACAAGATCTGCCTGGTTTGATCTGTATTTCGACAGTGCTCAGCGTGACGCCTGGCACGGATCAGCTGTTCAGGAAATTTCTGTTGATGTGAAAGACGAGAATGTTCATGGACTCTATGATTCCTCAAACCACAGCTCATCCCCGGATGAAACAGGGCTGACCTCAGGAGTCAGGGAGCAGGGTTGGGATGCTGGCTGCACAGAGATGAGACACATACCTTAGGGGACTGTGTCAGAGGAAGGGATGGGACCCTAAGGCTGGGAAGCACAACTCCACGTTCCGTTTCATTTCACCTCGTATCTCAGATCCCATTAAACCTTCTCTGGAAAGGCCAGAGGCCAGGGTGACAGGTTTCTCCCACATGACTGGGTCATTACTAAGTGCCAGGAGGATGGGGGATGCCTTTAGGGAGTGGCATGGAGATGCAAAGGAAAGGCTGCTACCTGAAGTTAAGTAGGAAGAAGACAGGCTTGATCTACCAAGGTCCTGGTATCCAAGATGACCCTCCAGAGCTCCCTACCTCCCAGTGGCTGCTCATCCCACCTGGCCTTGCTCCCACCTGGCCTTGCTCCCACCTGGCTTACTCACAGGTGTGCTGGGGCTCCAGGAAGGGCCCCAGGCAGGGCCACTGCTGTCACTCTGGTCATCTCGCAGGCTGGACCTTCTCCAACCCACTGTTTCTACACTCCGAAAATGAAGAGAGCTGAGCTCCGCATCTCGGGACAGGGACTCAAATGAGTCTCCTTGGACACGGAGGGCTGCTGGGAAGGCCCAGGAAGGAGCTGCCAAGGACGCACAATGCTATAAGTTTTTCTCCGGGTGCCTTGAACTCTCCGTGGCCCTCTGGCCTCCTCCTACCCCCCCCCCCCCATTAAGGAAACAACCCTGGCTTTTTAACATGCTGATAATAAGGACCTGTTAGGCCAAGGAGGAGGACACAGTGTCAGCCAAGAGGAAAATACTCAGTGGCCATTTGCTTAGTTGGCAGGCTGGTAGGAGCAGGAGCCCCCTGCCACAGCCCTGTGACAGAGAAAAGGAAGGGTGCCAGCCTGGGACAGCAGAAGCTCAGGCTGTGGCTCAGAGAATCATCTCTGGGGGGTGTTTGTAGCAGCCCCTCCCAATCCCAGACTGCTGAGACCGTTGCCTATACCAACGGAGTAGGGAACTCAGCTAAGAGACTGGCCTGCCTCCAGACAGCCTGTGTTCAAACCAGAGTTTTCCCCCACATTTAAGTTATTCAGCCCGTGTTTCGGTTTCCTTGTCCACAGCAAGAGAGATACGTTAATAAGCACTTACTTCATGGGGTCATTTTGAGAATTAAATAAGCTAAAATATCCACAGCATTCAGACCACCACCATATATCTGTTATTCTCCACGATCTTTCCCTGCAGCCTTTTCGTATAGGCCTTACTGGGAAAGTCTCCGGAGACTTGCACCACATATGCAAGGCCACATGCAGCACCCAGTCCCCACGGGAGGAGCTTTCAAGGAAGATAAATCTCTTGCCTAAAATGCTATCACTGATTGGCTAGGCTGGGAGGGAAAACTTGGCCTGTGACCTTAGCTTCCTTCTTCCCATAAATGCTTGACTGCCCCAGGAATACCAGCTTGGACTCTTGCAAGATGGAGCAGTAGCCCAGAAGAGAAGGCAGTAGCCATGAGAGAGGCAGTTAATGCAAGAGACCCAGGCACCTTACCATGGTCTATGGGCTGCTAGCACTCACAGCCTGCCTTCAGACTCCAATCAAGGGCTAGGGCATCAACCCTGGCAGGAAGAAACCATCCAGCAGGCAATCCAAAAACAGTTCTGTGGATCTAAACTCAGACAAAATGTCTTCCTCTGTCCCAGGAGTCTAAGGATACTACTGTTCACATTACATTATTCCACACCCAAGAACCTTGAACACTTTTGGTGCCATGATCAAAAGCCAGCTGGGCTGTGTATCCAAGGGAGAGTCCCTGCCATGTAAGGTCGATTCCTCCTGGGAGGTGTATCACATCTATAAAACCCCAACCAGAGAATGTCCGTGGGGCTCCGTGTGTTTACGCTTCTTGCTAACAGACCTACTTTAAAAACTTGACCTTCCTCGCCTCTTTCTCTTTAAAGATCCACAGCGCTCACTCAGCAAACTGTCAAAAAGGCAGGGTGGGGTGAGAAGAGAGTTCCTAAAGCCAACCCCTAACCAGGCTTGAAAAAAAAGCACATCTCAGAGACACTCACTCACCCACATCCACCTGATTGTGAAGAGAGCAAGTGAAACCTCCTGGCTCCTCACCACATCATGGTGGCCTAATTCTGCTGAAGTCAGAAGCATCACCAACGGCTCCCTGATCAGAAGGACCCATCTAAGCCCCGTGCATACACAGAGAGAATACCAGCAAAGGCAGGAAATGTTTGGCTGAAAGAAGGCAGAGACATAGAAGTAACATTTGCTCCATGTTGAACCGGGCAACTGCTCTCTCAAGAGAAAGATCAGCTTATGAGCTTATGGCTGCTTCTGCTGCAGGGCTGCAAGGTCAAAAAAAAAAATCCTTTCTGCTGGACTGTCCATATTCCTTGTGGGACCTCAGTACAGCTGTCGCAAAGCACTGGCCTTATATCTTCAGAGAGGGCTGGATTGACCTAACCGGCATAGTAAAAGCCTAGACTTAATTCAATCACCTAATCTTACGATTCAATGATTCAGCTCCAAGAACCACTGAACACACCCGGGAGGCGGTAACAAGGACCAATCACTCGTGTCTTTCCCACTTTGTCAGTCTAGAGCCCTGTTTTCTGGTCTTGCCCTAACTTTATGGTAGTAGGAATTCGATTGTTATTCCTTTCTAATTATACATCTTTCCCTGCAATAGATTAATCTATACTAACCCTATGGAAGAAATCTGAGCTAGTGTAACCTGCAGATGGTGATTTATTTTTGTAACAGTAAGATATCTAAACCAAATGTGCTCTGTGTTTCTGTAGCTAAAACACTGAGGTCTAACGGGTCTGGAGAGTCCACTTTGTTTGCCAAAGCCTAAGTGTGTATGTTTAAATGAGAGAAAGTGATTACGACGAAAAAACGGGGAATGTCTGAGTGGGTGAACGAAAAAAAAAAAAAAAGAAGAAGAAAAGAAACAGTTGAGATATTGCTAGAAAATCTGACTGCACGCATAGTCCTGGCGCCCACGCACAAGAAGGGCGGAGTGCCAGCATCCTGGGGTGAAGTGCTGAGCTTTGCAAAAACAAAGGCTCTCTGCGCAGGGGCCCTTGAGGCTAGCCTACATTTCTCGCTCCATATTTACAGACATAGGTAAATTAACCGATACATCTAAGGCCCTTTTACCCTAGCCCAAGCCGGTTTGAGTTGCCGAGCTCGGGACAAAGGAATCAAGATCCAGATATGCACATACAGGGTGGGCACTGCAGATGCCATTTGCCAGCAGCGCAGCCAGGTCTGCAAGCCAGTCGCCCTGTAGGGGAAGGGTGCCACCGCCGCCGCCGCCGCCCCGCATGCGCAGCGGTCACGTGATGTGGAGGCGGCCCGTTACCTAGGCAACAGGGGCCTGACCCGCTCTATGGCACTCTGGGTGCCTGCTCTCTAAGTGGGAGGAACAGAGCATAGCCCTTGCACCACGTTGTGGGAAATAACTGTCCCATCGCGGCCACTTCCGCTGGTGTTAGGAGAATGGATGTGCTTGTATTTGGATATTCCTATTTATAGAATAGGTACAGTACTTTCGTATTTTTTTTTGAGGGGCTGGGGATTGAAGGGGACTTGTGCATATTAGGAAAGGGCTCTATCACTAAGCCACGCCCATTTTTCTTTTCTTTTCTTTTCTTTTCTTTTCTTTTCTTTTCTTTTCTTTTCTTTCCTTTCCTTTCCTTTCCTTTCCTTTCCTTTCCTTTCCTTTTTTCTTTCTCTTTTCTATTTTTCTTAATGAGACAGCGTGTATAGCCCAGGCTAGTCTCAAACTGGTGAGCCTCCTGCCTTACCTAAGGGCTGGAATGGATTATAGATGTGCATCACCATAGGGACTTTTGGGACAATTGCAAGGGACAATGTAAGCCCTTAACTCTCAAAGACTTACATCTTCTTTTTGCGTTTTAAGTGCCCAGATTCAACAACTTTTGGGGCCAGGACTGCTGTTTCTGTTTTTTGTTTTTTAAAATCATTTCTCAGGGTGCTACACTGTCTTACTCCACTGACAGCTTAGAAAGGCCATGGATTTCTGCATTCAGTACCTTAGTCCTGAAACTTCTAGTCCCCAGATCTCACAGGACCCGTGTCTAAGTACCGTTTGCTTGTATATTGAGACTTTAATAACGCAGTCGCAAATTGAAATCAGTGTACCTTCTCAGTAATGAAAATGGGGCTACTCTACTAATTAGCAATAAATGCTAACAGGACAAGTACTTCAGAATGGTTAGCATGCCATAAAGTCGCATTACTAATTATTAACTCAGTAAATTAGTTCTCCAATGTAATTATACATGACCACAAAAGCACTAACGTGACTTATCTCTTAAAACATTATATAATCTAGGCTAGCCGCTGCCGACACAACTGGTCGCTGACAGTTTCTTGTGTACGCTGCAATGCATATTTCCTGTATTAACTGTGTGTGCGCTACCGGTGAAGGTGAATGAGACTGGAGAGGAGCGTGACTCACCTTTTCCTGGCTCGCTATGAAAAAAACCGAGCAGGCAGCCATAGGAACTGCCCTTCTGGAGTGTGTCACGGTTTCTCACTAGGGAAATGAGCAAAGCGATGTGACAAAGCCCCTGGAGATAACGACGACAGGGGAAGGAGGTTTATATGTGAGGTTAAGCAGCACATCATCTGGCAAGCCGACAGCCAGGCCTGTTTCTGAAATCACCAACTACTTACACAGTAAGTGATGGGTACTCCACACTGTGGGGCCCACGGCCGCAAGAGTCTTTTATAAGAGAAAGTCTGTGAGCATCATCCAGCCTCCGGCTCATTTAAAATCTTGAACTGGAATGACCTTTCCACTACAGGACAAACTCCTTCCCAGACAGACTCAAAGATTTACCACATGAGTACTTCAGTAATTAAAAAACAATCACACAGTTGCTCTTCCTTGGCCAAGGTCTTAAATGTTTGGAGATGAATTCCCAAACAGGCAGTAAATCCGGGCAACATTTGGTAACCATGGTCCACCAGAGATTCTAAGGAAAGCTCCAGGTTGGTAACTGAAAGGCTTCGTATGGAGGCCACCCTCTTCCATAGCCAACACATCCTAGAATTTTGTAAATATTTAGGAGCTAATTCCCTTATCACAAAGCCCACATTTTCCAGAAGCCTTTCTAGTGGCCAGAGGGAGGGAAGAGATTTGAAGGTTTTGATTCCCTCTGCCTCATACCCTACCAACTTCCTGGGTCAACTCCAAACATGCAAAACACCAATGTGCGCTTCCACGCACACATCCCTTCAATCTCCCATGAGGAAATTCCTGTTTGTGGTTGCTTGCTTTCCTGTTCCAAGAGGCTGGCTGGCCCTCCAGAGCTGGAGGGTAGGAGATGGGGTTTCCTCCCCATCTCTGAGACCAGATCTCTGTCACTGAAATCATGCCTGAGGATCAGCCTAGGGCTCTGGGACCCCAACAATGAAGTGACTGGGAGGGATTTTTTTTCTCCTGCCCCCCAACTCCCAAGCACTCAGACGCTCGGGCAGACATCAACCCACCCAGACGGTCTCCCCGTGTTCCAGCTGCTGGGGGGGTGAGGAGGAGGCTCACTCTCATTCAGCGAGCCAGTTGCTGGCCTTTCCAGAAGCCCACGAGAGATGGTTTCCCCTTCTGTGCAGTGAAGGTCAAAGAGCTCACCAGGCCCATCGCCTGCCCACAAAACCAAAATCTTAGTGTTTCAGTCAAAAAGCAGAACAAAGTTTTAAAAGATTAATTTGAAACAAAAGAGCATACATAGTGTCACAAAATTGAACTCAATACATGGGCTAAGCATAAAACAGTAATAAAAATAAGCAAGAAACAATAGATTAACAACATAGTGAAAGGCCCTGGACTGGACAGTGGTTCTCTCCAAGTTCAGTACAGGAGATGCCCTTTTATCAACTTCCGTCCTTGGGTTCTTTGACACAAAGCCTTCTAGAAAGTCTGGAGGGTTGTTGCAGACCAAGAAGTCTTTTGTTTCCAAACCCGCAGACTAGAAGAGATACTGTCACTTGTTGTAGCCACCCTGGAATGCAGAACGGCCTATGAGGAGTGCCGGTCTCCGAGAGCATCCAGCCTTCGGTGGCATCCCCAAATGGTACCAGATCCACATTCAAATTCCTGAGCTGGCCTAGATCTTGAATTCTCAGATAAGGCCCAGAAAAGCCAATTGAGTGCTCAGAGTGACAAGGTAAATTTTATGTCACCTTCTAAAGCAGATTGGGGCCCCGTGGGAGGACGACACCACACAAGCCAACAGACCTTTTCCATTTCAAATTACAAGGATTCTGTGGAGTCTCCAGCCGCCACTCTGTCTGGCTTTCTGGGCCTGGGCGTGTCACTTGCCACTCTGTTGCGGAGGTGGAGAGATGGCCAGAGAACAAGGATGGCTGGGTATGGCCACTGGCAGCCAGCTTGCACACCCAGGCACTAGCCCTCAGCTAAACTACCACTGTGGGCCCAAAAAGGATTCTTGAAAACCCAGTTTTCACAGGGTAAGGTACATTTCCATGTTCTACAAATCCATCACAAAAGCTGATTACATATGAAAAAAGAAGAAGAAGAAGAAGAAGAAGAAGAAGAAGAAGAAGAAGAAGAAGAAGAAGAAGAAGAAGAAGAAGAAATAAAGAAAGAATCGGTAAAAACATTGCCCAGATGGTCTCCATTTCCAGGCTAATTAAGAACAATTCCCCGAGCCACAGGGCAGAAAACATTTGTAAACAACACAGCAGTAAGCGTAGGACATAAACACCCTGTGACCGTGTGGTCAGAGGCGGCTGCTCCACAGTCATGGGCAACGTGCGCAACATGAGGACAAGGAAGCGTCGAGCTCCTCTTGAAGACTGAAAGATTTTGAATGAAAACTATGAGACAAGTAAGACTACAAGTGAGACTTGGTGGCTGAGGGGTTGGAGAGATGGCTCAGTGGTTAGGAGTGTGGGCTGCTCTCACAGAGGACTAGAATTTGGTTCTCAGCACCCACGTCAGGTAGCTTGGAACCAGCTGTAACTTCAGGTCCAGGACATCCAGTGCCGACCTCTGGCCCCTGTGGGCACTGTAATTCACATGCACATACCTCTCTCTCAATACACATAATTAAAAATAAAATAAATCTAAAAAACATAGCTAATTGACAGAACTGAATGTAAAGGAATGTCTGGAATTCCAGCACCCAAGAAGCCTGAGGCAGGAGGATCAAGAGGCCAAGGCTACCTTCAGCTTCGTAAGGAGACCTGAAAACAACAGCAACAATTTGTGATTGGGAAAACCCAATATTTAGACCTTGCAGGTAATGCTATAGTCAGTTTGTTTTTGGCTTTTCCAGAGTAGCGTGGGAAAAGCTCTACTTACTCTTGACCTTTGATGCCATGTGTACTGGCTGCTTTTTTTTTTTTTTTTTTTGGTCAACATGACAAGCTACAGCCATCAGAGTGGAAGGAGCTATAAAGCATTTACTTAATTAGTGATCAACAGGAGAGGGCACAGCCCCTTGTGGGTGGTGCCATCCCTGCACTGGTGGTCTCAGGTTCTGTAAGAAAGCAGGCTGAGCAAGCCAGGGGGAGTAAGCCAGTAGGTAGCACCCCTCCATGGCCTCTGCATCTGCTCCTGCCTCCAGGTTCCTGTTTTTCTTGAGTTCCTGTCCTGACTTCCTGTGGTGATGACAATGACATGGAAGTGTAAGCCAAAGAAACCCTTTCTTTTCCAACTTGCTTTTTTTGTCTTGGTGTGTTCTTGCAGCCATAGAAATCGTAACTGACACACCATGTTATCTTCAGGGGAACATCACCCAATGATGTAATAAAGTGAGAAGAAAACGGATACATTTTATGAATATGTTCCTACACACACACATATGTATGTGTATGTATATATATATATAGCGACCTCTGCCACCATGGATGGTGGCAGCTATCCATAGGAAAAGAAGGATGATGTCGGTCGTCCGAGCTGAGACACGAAACAGGGAGGCGGCTCTGTGGGTAAAGCATTTTCCGAATAAGCACGGCAGCCTGAGATCCCCAGAACTCACAGAAAAAGCCCAACTGCAACAGCCTGCATCTGCAGTCCTAGCACTTCTACAGCAAGATGGGAGTTGTGGACAAGAGAATCACCCAGAGGCTCACAAGTCGGCCAGCCTGGGCTACAGAGCTCAGCAACAGAAATGGCCAAAGACCCCATGCCAAGCAAGGTAGAAGGTGAGAACGGGCTCCCCAAGCCTGTCCTCCATTCCGACCTCCACATGCACACTAAGGCATGGCATGCCTACCTTCATGTGCACACATGCACAATACATGCACACGCATGCGGGCCTGCGTGCTCACGAGCACACACACATGCACACGCCCATGCACACATCAGTTTGTGGTCCACCAGCCATTGCTCACTGGATGTTGTTAAACATGAGGAATGTGTAGTCCCTCCTGTGAAATGGGTTACCGTGAGGTTCTTCTATAAGGCTGTCCATGGGAGACATTTAGAGCTGCTGCTGTCACCTAAGACCCTGACCAAAGCCGCACGTGATTGCTAGTATAATTAAATTAAAATGGCAAAAGGAAACGTGTGAAGTGGCGTTAAAATGATGAAGTTAGGAGGTTAGCTGCCCCTGGTGGTGCAGGCCTGAAATCCCAATACTCAGATGGTGGCCACAAGTTTGAGTCCAGCCTGGTCTATATAGTGAGTTCCAGGCCAGGCAGGGATACATCTTAAAACTCCCATCTCAAAAGCCCAAAATAAGGAAAAGAGAAAGAAACAGAAAAACAAAAATCTAAATTAAAATCGGATTACATTTGTATGAAACAAAATTAGGTAATTTGTCATAGACCCAAGTATGGTTAGAATGAGTTAAATTATTGGGATTTTTTTTTAGTCATGGTTCTCTGTAATGCTTGAGTTTTTAATGAGAAAACAGATTAAAAACAACAACCTCGAAGTCTTTATAGAATAAGGTAGGGAGTGGTTGGAGAACCTGGTGTAGCTCAGGTGTGTGTGTGTGTGTGTCTCCACTCCAGGCACTGAACACCTAGGGACCACTCCAGCAACAAACAGTGACAGTCAGAGGCCACTGCTGTGCCTTAGGCTGACGTACATGCAAGCACGTGACAACTTCAGCTCAAACACACACACAGGAGCTATCTGATGGGAGTTCCTGAGAATGATGTCATGGGCTTGAACATCTGGGCGAGCCACCCTCTCTTCTTCCTTGATGGCTTGTTACCATGTCCCCAGTCAGACATTGAGACGTGCAGCAGCCATCTGAGGCCACTAAAGGACATAAGGCAACATGCCCTGGGTACAAGAAAGAGTTGCACAGGCTACAGGTCAAAATAACAGTCTCTGCTAACACTGAATTAGGCAACACTGGAGCTGCCTGTGCTAGGACTAATTAAGATGGAGGGGACATTTTCTGTATTGTTTGAGCCAAGAGTGTTGCATTTTGCTGCTAGCCAGTGAGAAAACAAGAACGGCCTTCTGATGGCCTGGTGGGTCTCTTGAGTCCTGGGCCAAGGTTGGGATGGGACCCTCACTGTGTCCCATCCCTGGGGAGAGCTTAGTGGCGGAGAGGAGGAAAAGGCCCAGCAGACCCATCCCAGTGCACAGAGGAGCTATGCCTAGGCCTGGGTATACCAGCAGACATGACAGCAGGCAGTTAGCAGCCACAGTAATAGGGTCCCCACATCTGACCCTTTCCGGGCGACCTTCATAATCCTCTAGAGTCTTTGTTCTTTCTGGATTCACCCATTTCACAGAAACTGCTGAGAAAGTACAGGATGTCCGCCTACACTGGAATTTCAGATAACTGAGGACAGGCAGGTATGCCCCACACGGGATACTTCCCCCACCTGCCAGGCTACACAGAGACGCCTCCCCTGTCCATTGACTGACTGGGTTATTCTAGATGTGTCTAGCAGGACCACAGGAGGACAGTTGGCGTTTGTCTGGCCTCTTGGGGTCTGGGAATGTCTGATGTGACTTTTATAGTAACAAAGTAACGGGGCTTAAAATGTACCAGTAGAGAGGGCATTACCACAGTCTTGTAAGGTTTGGAAACTATGAGGTAGGCCCTGGGAAAGACCTGAGAGTGGGGCGGGGGGGGGGGGGTGGCACAGTGGCTCCTGACATACATTCTCCTTCCATGACAGCTTGCAATGAACCAGACGTAGCCCAGTTGCCAACTATGGAATGCCCGTGATTCTGGACCAAGGTTAGAGAGCAACAGTGAGCAGTGTCATGCTTATGACAACTGTCTATAGGCTTACCTTATCTGTGGTCAGGCTGTCTTCTCACCCTCTCTGCACCAGGCCATGTCTGCACTCGCCATGATCCATCCCCTTGGGGCCAGGGACAATGTTTAACTTGCCTGGCGTGGCCCTGTTCCTGTGCTTGCAAACAAGCCCTTAAATAAAGCTGACTGTGAACTTGGAGCCTCATTTCCTGGAAGCTTGCTTTATGGTTCCTGTCCTGCATCTCTAATTGTTCCTGCCCAGAGCCAACACTAACCCAGAACTGGGGACATAGTAAGTGTCTGCAAAGAAATAGCTCGCTGGCAGGAAGATTCATGACTTCCAAGCCAGTGACAGATGACTTTGTCTCCTCTCCTCAGACCGGGTAACTTCTAAGGTTTGAGGTGGAGCTGGTCATAGTGACCTTCAGAAGGACAGAAAAGAGACAAGAAATGACTCGTCCCTGATCTCAGCAATATCTTTAAATGACTTCTTGTTTCTTTTCTAGAAGCAGGAGGGGGAGACCAGACAGAAGTTGCCGGCCAGAAGGAACCAAGCCGGGATGACTGTATCATTTCCAGGGCCCAGTGCAAAGAGAAAGCACCTCTTTTGCCACCACGCCCGGCAAAAGCACCTCTTAATTAAGAGGCAGGAGAAGGGCTAGGAGATAGTCTAAAATGTCAAAGGCCTCCTTTCCCTCACAGCCCTTTCTCCATGGTTAATGTACAGTTTCTTATTCGCTATTTGTCATAGATGTTGGATGCTTTTCTCACTGGACCCTAAGTCCAGAAAGCCCCTAAACTCAAGGTCTCCATACAATTCCTTCCCCACTAAAGACCAGCCATGCACTGGTCTTTGCTCCCCACTGACTAACCAGTGGGTAGATGGTTTCCCCAAGCCTTTGTACCTTCACACCCAGGTATGCTCGGTATCTGGACCTGGACTGGGTTGGGGGCCATGTCCCTCGATGATCCCATGCCAGGCCCTTTCCGAGTTCAGGGTGCCAGCAATTACTAGAGGAAGCCAGAGGGAAGGCAGGTTTCTCAGCCTAGGGGGCTCATGCTTCATCGACGAAGCACAGACTTGGACGGGTAACTAAAAAGTCCCCAAGAGCGGCTACAGAGCACCCAGCCCCAGAGGTGAGCGAGGCTCCCGAAAGCACAGGATAGCCCCATCACACAACCAGGATGGCCGTGCCCGGGGAAGAATGCTTGTTAAGATGAGGAAAGAACAGGAAAAAAATATGAAACAAACATGAGGATTCTCCAATTCATTGAGGATTTAAAAACAGCTTTATCACTCGAAAACACTAGGCCAGCGCCCTGTGACTGTGTTCAAGATATTTTATTGTCTGCCCTCTGCCGGCTTCCTTCCCCTGGCCCTTCCACTCTGGCTCTGTCCTTTGGAGTTTTTTTTTTTTTTTTTTTTTTTTTTTTTTACCAAAGGGAGCTAATTCTTGGCAGTGGGTGTTAAGTAGATAGACTACCCGCCCTAGCAGGTGTGTGTGTGTTGGGGGACCAGTGTGTGTGTGTGTGTGTGTGTGAGTGTGTGAGTGTGTTGGGGGACCAGTGGCTTAAAAGGGTTACCCAAGAGCCAAAGACACTAGGTGACCACATGAGACCTATCCTATCCAAAATGTCAGCCATGCTCTGTCTGGCAAAACCACCCAAGGAGACTTGAGGTAAGGGAAGCTCAGCTATTAACCTACCCACCAGGCCCACCCGTCGTTTCCTCAAAGATGCCAAAGGCTGGGCAGAATTCCTTGGGAATGCTGGCCACAGCCTCCTCAGAGGTCCACTGCTCTAGCAGAGACCTGCCTGACAAGAGGGAGGTGTCATTTTCTTGCATGCAGCCCCACCCCACCCCCATCCCCTGTGTTCTCCCTTTTCTCCAGCCAGCTCTTCAGGAGTCTCCCTGGGTGAAGGTTTTCTCCCCACAGAATGCATCCCTGGTCTGGCCCCCAAGCTCAGGGGAGCCTCAGGAAGTCTCCTCCTCAGCACCGTGCAGCAGGCCAGAGGGTGGAAATGGAAACTTCACAAGGCAGAGGTAACCGTGTGGTTTTATACATAGCACCTGTGTCTTCCGGAAACCTCAGGGTCTGGGTACCAACAGGCGTAGCCAGCTCCCTCCCCTCACAGTAAGGCTCTCTCAGAAGACAGTCCTTTCTCTAAGGCTGCTGCCCCAGCCTTCAGCAGCCTCCAGCCTTCTCCAGGGCTTCCAGGACCCACCGAGGCCCACAGCCTTCTACTCTCTTGCCTTTCCAGTCAGCCCTGATCCGTAGCAAAGCACAGGGAGAAGCAGGTGTTGGCCACCACTGCCACAAGGCAGGCAACTGAAAAAGGCAAAGAAAACCCAGGCCGTGTGTGTCTTCCTGCCAGGCTTCCTATGCTCAAATCTCTGGAGCCCAGACATTTGCAAACACTGTCTGATGAGCTGCCTGTGCAACGTACATCTCACAATAGAGAGAACCAAAGTGCATAGTGGTCACGGGGCAGGGAGCACCCCTTGGGGAAGGGGAACTGCACTTGGCCTGGTCCTACACTCCTCAGGCTGTGCCTCACCCAAGCCCACCAGGGTGTTCTGGACTCTGAGCTCGGATTCCTGTCAGCCTGAGAAGGGCCATGCTCAGGAGGGTCTGTTCCTGGTGTGAAAAGAACAATTCGGGTCAGAGTATTAAAACAGAGTGCCAGAGCCATCGCTACAAGCACAGGAGCACCTGCCAGAGGAGGAAGAAGTCTCAGGCATCCCCGAGACAGGCAGCTGTCACTCTAGGAAGTGATGCTCACCCAGCTCCCAGCAACCATCACACTCTCCCCTGCATGTGTACGTGAACCCACCCCACACCTGCACACAGCTAAACACACACACTCAAACACACAAACATATGTAAACAACCCCAGGCACACATACACAGAGCAGCATGCATACATATGTCCATGCACACATAGCTATAGCACATGCACACGGCCACAGCACGTGTGACTTCTTCTGGGGTAGAAGTGAGTAAAGGTATGTGTTCTCCAGACAGGGAGCCACTGACAGACCAAAGCAACGGTGCCATCCAGGCTGCTGGTGGGTTTATTAGGCTTACCTGCGGGACCATGGGTGACTGAGATGTCTCACTTCAGCACAGGTAGATGACAACCTCAGCAGCCCTGCATCCCTGGGGTCTCATCTTCAGCTAACTTCGCACCTCCCATATATACTCTAGCACCTCCTGAACGCTATGTGGCAGTGTAGTGTGATGGAGTGAGAACTAAAACCCTCCATGAGCCTGGGGACTCTCCCTCCCCTCCTTTTACCAGTGAGTGTTGACAGCCCCATCACCACCACCATCACCACCACAACTACTAACCATTGTTACTGCTATGGCCACAGGTCACAGACCAAGCCTGTGCAGGTTCACCACAGCATTCCGTGGGTTCATGCCATACCCAAAGAAAATGTTATCTATAACATATATACAAAATACATACCATGAATAAATATCCATGAATACATGAACATGAACACACACATATATATGTGTATATATACTCACAGACACATACAAATGACTCATACTATACATATATAGACATATATATAAACATATACCAATATCCACCCATATATACACAAATATATACAACACATGTATACATATAGATACATATATTCATATGTGCCGCATGTATTTATAAACTGCACGCGCGCACACACAAGCACATAATCAGCGACTCATACCATAGAGGCTCAGGTAAGACCCAGAGTTCAGCAGGCCCTGGACACAGCCAGCTCTTTGGAGGCACTCCCGCCTCTGTCCTGTCCCAGGCCCCATCTCCAGACTGACTGCTTTTGTCTGGTTAGTGGGCGCCAGAGCCCACCCCACCCCACACTTAATGCCCACTTCATGGTTCAGAAACTGAGTGGAATCAGGTTTGGAGAACATGCTTCAGGAGGAGGGAAGCAGCAATCAACTGCTATTTTTATCTGGCATACTGAGACCTCCATGCCCCTCTGTCAGGAGTGACAAGGACTTCACCCTGGTCATAGGTTTCCGGTCCCATCCCATTTTAGATCCATGGCAGCCAGCTTCCTGTCTCCTCACCCTGGGGCTTGGGGGCAGAGCTGTGGCCTCAGGGAGTGTCTAGCAAGGAGAGAGAATGTGTCTCAGTGGCTGCCGTGGCCTGCCTTCTGAGACCCAGCTCCGTAAAGCTATCATTTAAGGATAAGGGGGATGTCACTCCCAGGACTCTGGGCTCAGGCTCTCCAGCTGCTCTTTCTACCATAGGAAAGGCTGAAGGATTCATGCTGGTGTTGAGTACTAATGTCATGAACCTACCTCATCCAATAACCTACCACCCATAGGCTGTATCTACACACACAAGCCAACAAACACCCCCACAGTTCATTTCAACTCTCAAATATTTCTAGTTCTTCTGGGCACATAGTAGGGCTCCACGCCCTGGCTCCTCAGTTTGGTGACGACATGAGACTTGTCCTGCCGTCTGAATGTGAGCAGAAGTGTTGTGCGTCACATCTCTGGGCTGCAGCCTCACAACTCTGCAGGTCATCTGCCTAGCTAGTTCCCTCCATCGTAGCAATGGGCGTTGGCAGTCCAAGCCTAGGCGAGGGTGAGAGGTACATGGATCAGGTGTGTAGAAAGGAAGAAAGCCTCGCTGCGTTCAGCTGTCTGATGGGGAGTTGCTCGTTACTGCCCCACACTTAGCTCATCCTGTTCCTGAGTAAGGATCACATGGCCAAGAGAAGAACGGGAGAAAGCAAGGGGGTGGGGAAGATGAGTCCAGAGCAAACGACCTGTCACACACCCCACGCAAGCCTGCCTCCAATTCTTATGTCTGTGACATTTTCCTGCATGACCAGGCTAATGCCTTCAAGTTTCAGATCCATCAACACCATCTCTGAGAATATTTCTCTTGTGGCCTTAGATAGTATTGATTGGCATCTGCCTTCTGTTTCCATCCAAAATCTATACACAGCTCTACAAACCCACTTAGGGTGTGTGTGCTCCCTTCTCTGGGACAACTAGACAAAGCAACAGTGACAGGAGGAAGCTTTACAATCGTGTCTCCCGATGAGGAGCAATAGCTCTGCAGATACCCGGAAACATCCAAGTCCCTTGTGGTAGTGACAAGGTTTCACAGTGCTTCCCATGCTGCTCATGGGCTCAGACAGTCCCCCTGAGAATGCATAACCCAGCCTCCTGGGTTGCCTGGATGACAGGTGAGTGCCACGGTACCTAACCACCAGGAACTTTTTGGTTGACAAAATGTTCTCTGTCAAGAGTGCTGCTAAACATCCTACAGTATCCCCCCACAACAACTGTTCCCAAATGCCCATAGTGCCAAGGTTGAGACACTCAGTTCTAGAGCAAGGCTGTCTGAGGTCACCTCCTGACTTGTGTTGCTGCAGTTTTAAGCATGTCACTTTAACTTCTCAGGCACTACTCGACACGTGACAGGTGGATAATAGGCATCAAGTACTGTACCGTGCTCTCTGACCCTGACATGGACGTTCCTGTGTAACTATCCCCAACTGCCTGTATGCATTAAGTCTGGGCTTGTGTAGCTCACGTGTTAGCTCACCTCCTTCACCACCTCCTGAAAGCTAGCTCACTATAACAAGTAGATAAAACTTTGTTGGGGAGGAGAGAGAGAGAGAGAGAGAGAGAGAGAGAGAGAGAGAGAGAGAGAGAGAGAGAGAGAGAGAGAATGCATAATCTCCACTTTTGGTTCATTCCTTACTTTAGTTCTGTGCAGAGAACTCCAACCCTGAGCAAGAATGGTTTTAAAACCCAGAAGAGAGGGCTCGGCATGGCTCAGTTGGTAGAGTGCTGGTCTGGCACACACAGGAATCCCCAGGGACAGCAGAAGATAAACACGCTCACCCAGCTAGAAGAATTCAAGTTCAGGGCACATAACAAGGCCATCTAGAGGAAGGGATTTGAGCCAGGGTTTTTGCTGATAACCAACTGAGGTCTTAGGGCTAAAACTCAGCACAAGCATAGAATTTTAATTTGAATCCCAAATAAAGCAAGAGATTTTTTTTAATTAAAAAAAAATCAATTAGGCAACTTCAAACCAGTCCATTTCTCCAAATGTATCAAACCAGAAAAACACTCAAAGCAAACAAACCATCATTTGTTTTAGTTATGCATTTGGGCTTGGACCCCCTCCCCTGCCCCAATTGACCTTGACCACCACAATGAGCTGAGGAATTCTCTTGGGCCTTTGGGACAACATGGATGGGCAGTGGGTGACTGTCTTCGTGAGACTTCCTCCTTCTAAAGCTTTGAGGATACTTAGGAGAATCCGCTGCTCATTCCTCAGAACCCCTTCTAGCCCACGCAGAAAACAATCCTCTTCTTGTGACCACTTAACACAAGCTCACCGGAGACGATTCTCCAAATCCTATACTAAGGCGCGGACGACGCATCTTTTCATTTCTCCAGACTCATCAGAATCTGGGCTGAGGTGCTTGCTTGCTTTCACACACTCAAAGCCCCACCAACACTACTGGCCAGACAGACAAAGATAGACAGACATGTTAAGCACATACGTGTGCCTCTCCCCTGCTTCCCAATGCAGGCAAGCCCCTCCGCTGGTGTCTGGGCTGGCAGAGCCCTAAGAATAAGGAGAAATCCTGAAATCCGCAGCTGCGCGTTTTCATGACGTTAAAACAAGAAAGGAGAAGCCTTTCAAGAGCCTTCCATACAACTAAATCACAACGGAATCCAAAGAGATGGCCTAGGTGATAGAGACCCAAAGGGGGAACCATTGACAGAAATGGGCTTCGCCCAGAGCTGGGCCTGAGCTTTGAAGGAACTCACTCTGTCAGAGGAAGGGAAATGGTTGTAGAAAAGGACCCACATATACAACATGTGGAAGCAGAATGGTTTGGGGTGTGTGCATACCCACACACGTAAGGACACACACACACAGACACACATAGACACAGACACAGACACACACAGACACAGACACAGACACACACAGACACAGACACAGACACACACAGACACAGACACACACAGACACAGACACACACAGACACAGACACACACAGACACAGACACAGACACAGACACAGACAGACACAGACACACATGAGGATTCTGCTCTGGATCCTGTCTCTCCTTTGCTGTCTTTTTGGGGGTTGGGGTGGGGATTTTTTGTTTTTCGAGAGACCCAGAAGCCCAAGACAATGGCGTCCATGAGGAGACAATTTAACATCTGCTTTTTTGTTTGTTTTTATTTTCAAGCCCAACGGCCCACAGACAACTTTCCTTAAATATAACACCTGAGTCAGTCTGGGAGGGGTCCCGTGGAGACAGGGTGGGACAGGATGGATTCCTGGGCCGGACTGCCACCCTGGCTGCCTGCACATTCCAGCCACCACCGAGGGTGCCTACCAATCAGCAGCGTTCTATTTCAGAATAGACGGTTGTAAGAGCAGAAAGGCACCCTCACCTACATCCCTGTGAGGCAGAACTCCAAGCCTCTGGCTTCACCGCCCCATTTCCACAGCATTTCTGTGCATTCCCCCCTCAGTGCTAGAGACAAAGCCCAAGGCCTCACACACTAGACAAGCACTTGACGACTGTGCTAAATCCCTCATCCGGCATTTTTATTTTTAAAACCCAGATCACTCAATAGAAGGATGCAGTGAGAACATAAACCGGTATTTACCACTGTGAGCCGTTAGGTGTAAACAAATTAAAAGCACGTTAATAGGCTATGGGTGTGGTAGCTCAGGGGCAGAGTACCTGCTTGGCATGCATGGATCCTAACTTCAATCCCCCCACCCCTGACATCCCTAAATAGATAAATGTTTACAAACAAAAAGGTGGTCTTTATGCCTGATTGTCTGGGTGGCTAAAAATTTTAAAAGTGACAATGCCCAGTGCTGGCAAGGATGTGGAGACACACTGTCACCCCCATTGTTGAGAGTGTGTAGAGTGAGATGCCATTCTGGAAGGCAGTCTGGAAGTTTCCTTTAAGTAAATAAGCCTAAAGAATAAGAAATTATTTTAAAAGAAACCAAACCTAAGTAAAAGGCATCTCCCATGCGTAGAGTCCAGCAACTGCACTTCAGGGTAGTTACTGTGGAGGAATGGGCTCATGCTTACACAAAAGCATGAATACAGACATTCACAGCAGCTTCGTTAGAAGTAGCCCAACCCTGGGCTACACACAGGTGTCCCTCTCCTAAAACCTCAGGGGAACGAGGTAGAACTTGAGTAACTTCAAACTCAGGAATCCCAAGAGGCTGCCACCACCCCATCCAGGTGGGTGACACAGGCCAGGTCACCCACAGTCACAAATGGCCTTTCCAATGCTCACACAGGCAACTGCTATGCCCCTTTGTCTTTAAGAAGAGTCACAGTGTCCCTGCAGTTCACACCTCAGTGCTAACATCTTCTCTTGCTGATAAGGAACCCTGAGGCAATCAGAGATCCTGGGCCTCTCTACCACCACCACCTAAGTGAGAATAATATCCTTATTTAGGTGTGGTTCCTAGTCAAGAAATCCACCTGCCTCTGCCTCCCAAGTGCTGGGATTAAAGGCTTGTGCCACCACTGCCTGGCTGGCAAGTAACTATCTTGATGGCCTTCAGTTCCAATTGGATTGCTAATGTGTTACCAGTCCCCAGCAGTGTTTACCCCATTCACAGATGGCTCAGTGGTAGCACTGACCGGTCTTCCAGAGGTCCTGAGTTCAATTCTCAGCAACCACACGGTGGCTCACAACTATCTGTAATGGGATCCTATGCTAAATAATTCTGAGAGGGGGAGGGGGAGGGGGAGGGGGAGGGGGAGGGGGAGGGGGAGGGGGAGGGGGAGGGGGAGGGGGAGGGGGAGGGGGAGGGGGAGGGAGAGGGATCAATTTGCAAGGGTCACCTTGCTCCAGAATGCCTGGCTGCTGCATTTAACACACACACACACACACACACACACACACACAAGCTTCTTGAGGACATATCTACCATCCTCTCTCTTTGCAGCAGGCAGAGTCCCTGAGGGTGGGGCTACAGAATGAGTATCTGGAGATGCCACTGTCATCCACTCAGAGCCTGGTTCTGTCTGAGCATCTGTTTAGGGTAGTTTCCCTAGGTCCCCTTTGCTATAGTTGCATCCACTGAGTCCATATTATTAAACAAAGATACATCCATCTGGGAGGAAAAGTCCTCCGTGTTCCACCTCCAGGAACAGAAAGCTGATCCTGAGCCTGACTCGAATGCTGCTGGGAGCAGCCACGAACACACGCTGTTCTTCCTTAGATATAGTATTACCTAAGCAACAATCAGCTCTGCTCTCTGAGCCATCTCCCTGAACTCCAACCATGTCTCCCTGTATCCAACACATTTAACCCTAGGGAAATTATGATTCCCAGTGAGTTCCATAAGAAATGCACCCAAGTTACTTCCACCCCATTTTTATGTGTCACAGGTGTGTGTGTGTGTGCACACGTGTGTGTATGCGCCAATGTGCACAAGCACACATGCATGTCAGAGGATAGCCTTGGATATCATTCCCAGGTGCCATACTCCTTGTTGTTTGAGACAGGGTCTGTCACTTGGCTTGGTACCCACCGATGTGCTGGACTGGCTGACCAGCAACCCCCAGAGATCTACCCGGGGGTTTACCCTCCTCAGCACTGGAATTCCCAGCATGCATCACTACGCATGGCTTCCCGAATGATCACTGGGGATCAAATTCCTTCCTCATAAGGCAAACGCCTCAGCACCTGAGTCATCTCCCCAGCCCACCATCCACTTTTAAACCTATATTTGGGGCTTACATTCCAAAGTCACACTGAACTATTTCCAAAACCAGTGTCACATGTTCCCAAATTACAGTCAAAAGAGTGGTCTCCAGCAACCCACCACACGGTCCATTCAGGGCACTGCCCCCTCAAGCTAACCCGTGAGTCCTTAGGTCTCACCATCTTCACCTACGTTCCAGAAGTCCTTCCTGTCATCCCAAAGCACCTTGGTCTTTGAGGTCAACCGTAACAGACCAGGGGATCAGGCTTGAACATCAGCAAGAATGTTTCTCCTTCAAGGCTGTAGATGAGCCCAGGGCTTCCAACCTGCTAGGCAAGCACTTTGCTATTGAGCCACACTCCAGTGCTAGCCTTACAGGAGTTGGTGTAGCTAAACCCAGCAAACCGCGGGAGGCGAGGCAGGAGATGGCTTCCTAGAGAGATCTGGCTGTTAATGAAGTGTGCGATACCACAAGGTAAACAGTATCCCAGATGCTGCCCCAGAAGGCTCTCACTTGAAATTAAAACTAATCACCTGCCTGTAATGCTAACAAGCTCTTTTATGGTCTCCTTCCTCCAGGACATCAGCCCGCCCCCCATCCTGTCCATGACAGAAGGAGTGTGAAGAGGGCATAGATGTGCATGCCAGCTAGGCCTGAGACACACAGCACCCAAACAATGAGTTCAGTGCCTCCAACAGACAGGGCCCTGTAGACCTTCACAAGGTTCTCTTGGCCTCCTAAGAGTTAGCATCACAAGTGTCTTTCTCACATCTCCACCATCCTAGACCATGGCTGATGGCAAAGAGCAGCCCCAGAACTTAGGGAGTCCTGGAAGGAGCAGGGCAGAGCCGTGTAAAGTGAACTGCACAGATCACAGCTTCCTGGTTCCAAGGCCTAGTGAAATGTATAGATGTCAAGCATCAGCCTGTCTTCAGTTAAAGAAAGCACCTGTAACTCAGAAGGGCTTATTTTAACAGACACGCTGCAAAGCCAGTTCATCTGCACATGACATACACAGATGCAAGCACACATGCCCCCCTGCCACCACCACACTACAGCACACCTATACTTCAGCATTTGTGTTCACGAACTATGGAGACTCTAAGAGACATGAAGAATGCTGAATATTGAGGGGAGAGCAAGGAAGGGGTGTGCCCCCCAAACCCCCAGACTCCAGGATTTTTGTGCCAGTGCTACATTAGCCACCTTCCACCTCTAAGACAGAATAAATAGGTTAGTCCCCAGGGCCAGTAACCAGATACCCTGTGGCAGCAGCTGAATACAGAGGATTGTTTGCAAAACGTCACATTCTGAGTCCTAGTAACAAGATGAGGCCTCGCCTACAAGTCAGGGACCTCCTTGACAATGTAAATCCTACTGTCTACCTTGTCCTGCACCTGAGATGCTGGGTGATGCAGGACACACTTGATGCTGAGCTGGGGACCCCTTTGAAGCACAGCTCAGTGATAGAGTGACAGGAGGAATCCCTCTGTCTCCGGGCCATCCTGCATTGTCTTGAATCCCACCATCTCTCTTCACATCCCACAAGAAGGCCGTTACCCTCCTGGTAGAGGTGTGGAAACAGACTCAGATCCTCAGCATTTGGGTCTGGCTGGCTCAAGCTCTGCGTTCTCTGAAAGACCACTTTCTTCTGTGTCACAGAGTCTGCCTGCTCCAGCATGGGCTTTTTGTAAATATCAGCATCAGAGCTCCTGAACCCCTATATTTCTTAGAGGAGAGAAGTGCCCAAAATAGAAATAATTCCTGGACATCCTGCTTCATTTCAAAGGGAATCAGATGGTGGTGGTTACAGGCCCAGGATGAGGCTGAGAGGTGGTGCCACTGCTGCTGCTGAGGCACAGGGTCACTAAGTATTGTGCTTTGTGTCCAGATGGCCTGCTAGGCACTTCAAATGTCCCCTCACAGAAGACCCAAGAACCTTGCTAGGGAACTGTCCATCCCATTCTATGGATGATGGAACTGAGGTATTGAAAGGCTAAGATGAACAGGGCAGTGGTGGCGCACGCCTTTAATCCCAGCACTTGGTAGGCAGGTAGATTTCTGAGTTCGAGGCCAACCTGGTCTATAGCTACACAGAAAAACCCTGTCTTGAAAAAAATAAAACAAACAAAAGAGAGAAAGAAAGAAAGAAAGAAAGAAAGAAAGAAAGAAAGAAAGAACGAAAGAAAGAAAGAAAGAAAGAAAGGAAGGAAGGAAGGAAGGAAGGAAGGAAGGAAGGAAGGAAGGAAAGAAAGAAAGAAAGAAAGAAAGAAAGAAAGAAAAAGAGAAAAGGAAGAAGGAAAGAAAGGTTAAGATGTTTCTCTGAGATCACATGATTAGTAAATGAGAGAGTTTAGTTGGCTTCAACCCAGAGAATGGCCGGTTACTTTCTATCAGGTCAGCTGTAACCCACTCCCTTGGGTTTCTTCATAGATTAGGCTTTGTGACATTTGTTGAGCAGAAGTCCCCTCTCTCCTTCCAGATTGTGTCCCTCTGATCAACTGACATGAGGTATGGAGAGCCCTGACTCCACTTTAACCTCCCAGGTATAAGAGAACAACCCAGTCCCACAGCTTCCATCAGCTGAGGTGCCATTTTGTGTGGATTTACACACACCCAGCCAGTCTTAGGGAAGAGGGTCTCACAGAACCTTTGAATCCTGGACAGTCTCTGCTTCAGGCTTCCAACAGACATAACAATTCATTAACCCTTTACCCCGTGCTTCGTCCGTACCCAATGGTGGCCGTCTAAATCCAACCAAGCTTCCTGAGTTTCACACGCCTACGCTGAATCTTTATTCATTAACTCATACTTAATGAATGTGCTTGGCCAATGGCAGGATCAATCAAACCCGTCCCTCCAGGATAGGTACCAGCCAACGGGAATTCTGTGTAACTGCCAACTATTTGGGCAGCCACTGGAGAGAAGACTCAGATCCATGAGAGGAGATGCAGAAATTGCCAGACACAACCCGAGACAATTATACTGAAGTACCCAGCACAGCACCTGGACACTCAAGCCACCCTTTAATTCCAGCACTCAGGAGGCAGAGGCAGGCGCTTCTCAGAGTCCGAGGCCAGCCTGGTCTAGAGAGTGAGTTCCAGGACAGCTAAGGCTACACAAAGAAACCCTGTCTCAAAAAGCAAACAGAAAACTGAAGTCTGGATTTCTCTCAGACTGTGTTTTGTGATATCTCACTTTCTACGGCCTTCTGCTGTGTCCCTGATGTTCATGTCCCACCGATGAGGGAACCTAGCCTGAGGAGTCTGTGAACCCTGGGGATTCTGGCCAGGATAGGGGCTCATGCATAAGGTAACTATAGTCCAGCTGAAGAGGAAACAGGGTGTCTATTCATTCCGTAGTCCTTGCTCCCTACTGAGCCCGTGTCAGAACCAGCCCTGCTGCGGACAGAATGAATGTCTCTGTCACAGCCTTGGAAGTTCTCATTAAGCAGCACCCAGTAAGAACGCTTGCACTGGCTCATTCCTCTTTTGAGACAGCTATAAAAGCAGTGTCACAGTAATCAAAATTAAAACTAATTTAGGAAGGAAAGAATATGTACCCTCTTTGAGGTCAGGAACCACTAATGTTTCCAGTTTACCAAACCAGCCCTAGGGCTTACCCAGCGCTCAGAGGACCACTGACAAGGGGCTTCCAGATTGCTTGGAACTAGCAAGACAGCACTAGGAAGTGGTTCCTGCTGTGGCGACTGAGATGACAATGAGAAAGGTGGAGGAGGAGGAGGAGGAGGAAGAGGAGGATGAGGAGGAAGAAGAGGAAGGGGAGGAGGCCAAAGAGGAGAAAGAGAAGGAGAAGGAGAAAGAAAAGAAAGGGGGAGGAAGAGGAGGAGGGAGATGAGAAGGAGGAGGAGGAAGAGGATAAGGAGGAGGAGGAGGACCAGGAGAAGGAGGAGGAGGAGGATAAGGAAGAGGAGGAGGAGGAGGAGGGAAGGAAACCAGGATGCTGTGGTTCATACTGTAATCCCAGCACTTAGGAGGTGGAAGAAGGAGGACTAACCTGGGCTACAAGACAGCACCTCAAAAAACAGACGAGCAAGCAAACAAAAACAAGAAGGGGAGGATGGTTCAGCCACCTCCTACAGACGCGGCTCTCATAGGTCACACAGCAACTACCTTACAGGCCTTTGTAACAGATTCTCAACCCTATTGTGCCCTCCCGGTCCTTCCAGCTTTAACACACAATGCCAGTGTGTTTTCCCTACCCTCAGCTCAGTGATCTGTGCCTCGGGATTATCTGACCCTGACAAAATCTTCTGGCCATTTCCTAAGCCACTGGCAGGCAGCTGGATTTTCCATTTGGCATGGTTAGGAGATTAAACTGTAAGTCACTGCAGCACACAGGCCTTTCTCCAGCTTCCTGCTACCAGATTCGGGTGAGATAAGGGTTACAGAAGTAATACTCCCACGTTCCTGGCACCCCCCACCCACCCCCCAGGGCCAGCACCCTGTCCCCACAGCTGGGGAGGCCTATGTTACTAAATCTGCCACTTAGATGCTAGCTCAGAAGTGAGTACCCACGTGTGTATCAGCAGGGGATTAGACAAACACCAGCTCCAACAGAACTGGGGAAGAAACACTTAGAGGAGAGGCTGCCCAATTATACATTTCACAACCCCGTCATCAATCGCCATAGCAAGGAGGAAAACAAATGGTCCTGAGCCTGGCAAGAATGTCAGCAGAAATTGGAAAAAACACTTGCTGGGAGCTGCCCAGGGGGTGCAGTGACTTCCCTTGTGATTGCCCAGGTCCTGCTAACCAGCTCAAGGCATACCAAAGAGAGACTGCAGAGCCAGTGGGGTAGATGGCCAGGCACTAGCCAATCGACTCACACCCCTCTAGACCCACACCCACACTTCTAACCCCCCCCCCCAACCACTGAAGCAGGCTGAACATTCCACATCAGGGCACAAAAACACTAAGCACTAGCCATATGCAATGCAGAGTGGCATCTTGGGAAAGCAGTATAATTATTCATTGGTTCTGATTAAATAGGTTGGAGGAAGGGAGGGCAGGATGCGGAGATCCCTTTAAGACAGTTAAGTAAGGAAGAGGGCTAACCTTCGGGAGGAGGACCAGCCCCGTGCATTGCATCAGCACGTACCATCTCTGGGTTAGGCCGGCCCTAATCTTGGTCAGAGGTCAGCGGAAATAATCTCCACGTCTGTGCTTGCTGTTCTCTATCATTTCATTTTCCCTTTCTATCCAAATCTCACCGCAAGAGTGAAAAGAAAGATAAACAGGCTAACAGCAAGCTCCAAGGGCTTCCAGGAGGGTGGTGACACTTAAGCTCTACCACCCAGCATGCCTGAACCAGTTCCTGCTCATTCAGAGATGGGGAAATAAAAACACACCCGCCTCCCACCCTGGATGAACTCACACACAAGAATGAATAGTAACCAGGGCTCACTAGCTCTGGCCATACATAATACATTATAGCTCAGGCCTATAATCATGGCTACTAGAGAGACTGAAGTAAGAGCATCTCAAATTCAAGGCCTGCCTGGACTATGTGATGGAGCCAAAGCCGACCCAGCCAACTCAGTTGAAACTTTGCCTCAAAATGAAAAAGAAGGAGAAGAAGGAGAAGGAGGAGGAGGAGGAGGAGGAGGAGGAGGAAGAGAAGAAGAAGAAGAAGAAGAAGAAGAAGAAGAAGAAGAAGAAGAAGAAGAAGAAGAAGAAGAAGAAGAAGAAGAAGAAGAAGAAAAGGAGGAGGAGGAGAAAGAGGAGGAGGAAAATGAAGACAAAGATGAAGACGAAGAGGAGGAAGAAGGGGAAGAAGGGTAAGAAGAGGTAGAAGAGGAAGAAGAGAAGGAAGAGGAAGAAGAGGGTCTGCAGCCCTAGCCCTTCAGCTGACTGCATAGCATGCTTGAAGTCCTAAATTTCCATCCTGGCACCAAAGAGATTGATTCTGCTGCTAATCTCCTAAGTAGCTCCAACTTTTTGCCTATTTTAGAACTCCTTTTCTTATTTTCATTTTCTTTATGCACACATATCATGGCACACGTGAGGAGGTCGGAGGACAGCTTTGTGAAAGCCATTAGCTCTTATGCTTCCATGGGTCGCAGGGATTAAGTTCAGTCAAGCATTTGCTGATCTCTCTCTCTCTCTCTCTCTCTCTCTCTCTCGTGTGTGTGTGTGTGTGTGTGTGTGTGTGTGTGTGTGTGTGTGACTTTCAGCATGTTGGACAAGCACATCCCCTGCCACTGTTACTCAGAAAACTTGACAGCTGGTCGAAAATGAGAGAAATCAAACTTTCAAGGAAAAAAATTTAAGTTGTGCTGGCTAGTGTCCTAGAGAGAGAGAGATACCTTTTGTTGAATGAGCTTCTATCACATGTTATCAAATTAATATACTGTCCAAAATATAAATAGGGGGAAAGCTATGAATTCTTCTTAGAATTATTGAGAAACATGTCTGAGAGTTGCTGGCTAAGGAAATGGAAATCCTGAACCAGATCTTGCTGCACAAACCCTAGAAGTTCCATCCTTTAAGTAGGAACTGTCAGAGGAGTCTCCCCCGAACCATCCACTACACACATGTATCAAGCTGACCTCGTTCCCTGACAACCATGTAGAGCAGGCTCTTCTGTGGACCAAGGTCTACACAGACCTTCTCTTTTGAGCCCCAACCCTCAAAGAAATTCCCAACCCTGCATGTAGGTACTAGGACTGAAGTGGAAGCTAAGACCAGCCTTCTTCTAAGTAGACATCAAAGCCACACCAAGGGACACCAAGTGCACAGCAGCTGGGGAATTCCAGTCTTTGGAAAACTTTTGATGTTAGCCTTTCAGCCGGAGGCAAATTGTTCTGAAGGAGTGTGTCAGGGTGAAAGTGGTCAGTGAGGTCTTGGAGATGCTAAGGAGGCTTTCTTACACAGAATCCCGTTTCCCCCTGCCTCTGCAGCACTCACAATCTTCCAACAATGCTGTCTCTTTTTTCACTGAGCCACTACTCTGTGACACTACACAGGACACTTTATCACACTGTGGGATGGAACTCTCACCACTCCATAAGGCTGCCCCAACTCTCGCTAGTTCTCCAGTGGTTTACAGACCATGTGTGGCCCCGACATTCCAAACCCAAGTCTAGCTTGCTTATCCCTGCAGCATCAGGGCTTAGGAGATCAGCAATGAACTTGCCTTTACTGTGCAATTTTCTCTTCATGCACTTCCAAGACAGGTCAACACTTTTCCAATGGATAGATAATAGATACTTTTCCCCTCCCTCTCTCATTTAGCAAATACTTTACTTTTCATGTTATTTTATTGTTGTTGTTGTATGCACACACGTGATGTGTATGAATGCGTATGCGTGGCACAGCATGTATGTGGAAGCCAGATAACAACTGTGCATGGTTGATTCTCTCCTTCTGCCATTATGAAGGTTCCAGGGATTGAACTCGGGTCTTCAGGTTTGCACAGCAAGTGCCTTACCCACTAAGCCAGCTTTTTGAAGTAGAATCTTTAAAAGTGAGTAAGGAACAAACCCTAGAAGTTCCATCCTTTAAGTAGGAACTGCCAGAGCAGTCTCCCCTGAACCATCCACTACACAATTGTATCAAATAAGAAGCCTTGTGAAACCGGCCCAACTTGAGACCCATCCCATGGGCCAGCACCAGTCCCTGACACTATTAATGATACTCTGTTCTGCTTGCAGACAGGAGAAAGTTGTCCTCTGAGAGGCTCTATCCAGCAGCAGCTGACTCAGACAGATACAGACACACAGCCAAACGGTGGATGGAGCTTGGGGACTCTTATGGAAGAATAGGAGGAAGGACTGCGGGCCCTGAAGGGGATGGGAACTCCACAGGAAAACCAACAGAGTCAACTAACCTGGACCCAGGGCTCTCAGAGACTGAAGCACCAACCAAAGAACATACACAGGCTGGACCTAGGCCTCCCCGCACATATGTAGCTGATGTGCAGCTTGGTCTTCATGTGGGTCCCGAACAACTGGCGTGGGGGCTTTCCCAAAAGCTGTTACCTGTATGTGGGATATGTTCTACTAGCTGGGTTGCCTTGTCTGACCTCAGTGGGAGAGGAAACGCCTTGCAGAGAATTGAAGTGCTAGGGTAGGGGGATACCCAGAGAAGGCCCCATCTGCTCAGAGGAGAAGGGGATGGGGAGGGATGACAGGGAAAGGGCAGTAAGAGGGATGCAAAATGAATAAGTAAAAAATAAAATTGTTTTTTTTTTAAATAAAATTAATTTTAAAAAGTTTTAAGAAGAAGCTCATTTGTGGATGTGAACATGGGTCCCATGACAATGTTGAACATGTGCCAGGCCATGGTTTTTCTTCTATAAGATGTGACCTTGGAGAAAAAGAACTCTACTGCTTCCCTGACTATGCATACAATCTTCGGGATATGCAGACAATGTTCAATATGGAACCAGGAGAAATCATTTTGCTATTTTTAATATAAAAACATAAAATGAGATCACATATGCTTGTATGCCTTGTCTTCCAGCAAAGGAGACTTAAGCTGTCTTTATACCAATAGTTCACCTGAAAAATGGGTTAGAGCTACTGTGCCCACCGGTAAAACGGGACAGAGTGGGAAGGCTTGGTGAGAAGATGACAAGATAAATAGGAGGGTCTCAGCTTGAGGCCAGAGGCAGAACTGTACCACCAGTCAGGGCTGACCTGGGCTGGGACCTGGAGACCAAGGCTGCTGATCCTTCCAGACTTCCAAGATGGCCATCCACAGTCAGATGGACACTCTCTGTGGTTCTTAAGGGAAAAGCAAGGCTCTGCTCAGGCTCCTGAGACCACCTGCAGGCCCATCATTAGTTGGGTCAGGGAGTTAAGAGTAGATGGCTGACCATACGACACTCTCAAGGTCCCGTAAAATCCTCAAGGGGCAGGTGGAACTCTAGCAAACTTTTTGTAAAATCAGAGAGTTTACAGTTGGTGGGAAGCAATGCCCTCCTCTGATTCATAAGAAAATAAAGGAGTCACACCACACACACATACACACACACACACACACACACACACACACACACACATACACACACAATCACAGCAAACCATGTTTCTCATGGAGCCTAGAGCACAGCCTACATATTTTCAATGCCAAGCTGTCAGCTCCTATAACCAAACCCATATAGATTCCTCCACACTGATAACGTGACCACAGTGCAATTTATTTATTTGCTTAGTTTTGAGATAGGAGCGAGCTATACAGTCCAGGCTGACGTCACACTGGAAATTCTTCAGGGTCAGCCCGGGTGGGTGTGTGCTGACATTACAGGCACACACCATCACACCTGGCTTCACAAGGTAATTTAAAAGAATTCTTGAGTTAATTCTGAATCGCCTGTTGATTATCTAAAATCTACAGAGGTTTTTCCGCAAGATAAAATTCTTTCCACTTAGTTCTTAAA
Organism: Mus caroli; assembly: GCF_978045245.1. Classification (NCBI taxonomy): domain Eukaryota; kingdom Metazoa; phylum Chordata; class Mammalia; order Rodentia; family Muridae; genus Mus; species Mus caroli. The sequence continues at coordinate 178,138,962 of NW_028227256.1, read as the reverse complement.
AAAAAAAAAAAAATCTACCTTTAGGTGACTAAGTTGGTACCAGGCAAAATAAAACAAATCTAAATAATGTTATCAGTACCCCTGGGGATTTAAATAAACTATAGAAAATGAATCTAATCTATAACTACATTTAGCAAGCATGTACCAACAAAGTCCGAAAGGTGACTTGGTAGCAAGTCAGCTCTTACAAACAGAGCTCTGAGGATGAGGTTTGCCATACTTGAAATCCATTTCCCTGCAATCGACAGCTGATAGGCTTCCTATTTTTGTATTTAAACCTAAAGGCAAGGTATGTCTCAAAACGTATTTTTGCAGAGTGTAAACGTTCTCATGAAAAGTGATGTCGGAGGGTCCACCTTTCTTCCTCCCTATCCATTTAATGAAAGAAAGACTTCATCTCTGATAAGACAATGCTTTGAAGGGACATTTTGGCTCTGTGTCACAAAGCCTGTTTCCAAACATATACATCTGGGGCGGGGTAGGATGGGGAGTTATGTTCTTTTTATTTGTAGCTGTTACACTTTCCTTGGGGTTAAAGCTATGGCGTCCTATCAGAAGACTCCCTAAGATCTGAGTGATTACGATGAAAACCTCAGTTGTGGTGCTGTCGCTTTGTTCTGACGGTGATTATGGTTGTCTGGTTCGTTGATTGGTTGGTTTTTATCTATTTGGTTTTTTTTTCTTTCTTTTTTTTTTTTCCTTTTCAATGTGAAGTTACAAAGAGCCTATCTTCTGGTAAAGGGAGGAAGAGAGACAGGACCATCAGTCAACGGGCTTCAATAAAAGCATACATTTAAAGGTGCCTGGTTTGGACCTTAATGTCATGGCCCATGTCAAAGGATCCTTTGTCACATCGCCAAACATGTTGACCCATGCTTCACACCCACCAAGTATAGAGCTGTGGGTATCTAGAATTAAGTATTTGCAGAAAGTTGGGGTGAGGTGGACCCCCTTGAATCATCCTCATATTATGCACAATGGAGAAAGAGAAAATGGTGCCAGAGAGTCAGGGCCTTCCCGTGTGTGTCCCAGGTCCTGTTGCTTTTTGAATCTTAGGGTTTTTTTTTTTTTGTCAGATTAATTCCCAGGATCTCAGATAAATGACTCCAGGGCCCCTAGATCTAGAATCCCCTGTGTCCAAGAGAGAAAGACAGACAGACAGACAGACAGACAGACAGACAGACAGAAAGACAGACAGATGGGCCCCCCATCTTTGGGAAACAGAAAGTGCCATCTGAGCCCCACATCTGAACCTTCAGCATCCTCATCTAAAGTTTCCAGAGGCTGGAGCGATGCCTCAGCAGCTAGGAGCACTTGGGGTTTCTGCAGACCTGGAGTTCTTTTCTCAATCCCCAAATCAGGCAACTCACAGTCGCTCCAGGGACCCCACACATGCCCTGACCTCTGGAAGCATTTCCACACACTTGTGTTTACACACACACACAAATAAACCTTTTAAAGTGTCCACTTAAAAGTGTTCGCTATTAGATAATCAAACATAAAATCAACACACACATATACACACAGACACACACAGACACACACACACACACACAATCATCTCAAACAGGTTAAATTGTGCTATGTTTACAAATTCATTCTTCACTAAAAAGAAGCAAAACTGCTCAATAACACTCCCCCCCCCCACACACACACACAATAAAGTCCAAAGAAACAAAATTCCAGTGGCCCTTAAAAGTAGTAAAGACCAGGAGGCAGAGGCTCTCTGATAGTCTACTCCCTTATATAGTCTACAGGTATTAGACCACTGTTTTGGAGTTTTTTAATATACTTTTTTTTTACATTTTATTTTATGAATTTTTGCATGCATACATGCGTGCATGTGTTTGTGCATGCGTATGTATATGTGGGGGAGGGTAGGTAGATAGGCGTGCATGCCATAGATGACTTGCTAGAACCAATTCCTTCCTTCTACCCTTTAGGTTCTGGGTATCAAACTCTGGTCTTCAGCCTGGTAGCATCTTTACCTGCTGATCCATCTTTCTGGACCCTTGTTCCATTTTTTGTGCATACACATTATTGATAGTAGAATTTTGGAACAAACCAATCCAATCTATTTTATAAGTTAAGAGGCTTCTGCGTTGTAATGTTATACTCTCTACCTGGAATCTTAATGCCCCAGGCTCTTGAATAGAATGATCTAGGAGGATAAGAAATAAATGCTTTCTGCTATGGGGGAAGTAGAAAGGGGGCACCATCCTTGCTCAGTGCCATTTGGTTCTGTTCAGAGCTCAGGGAACAGGAAGTGTGAGTGGGCCAGAATTTAAACTGCTGCAGAAGGATGCATGATTGTTCCTTCCAAGCAAATCCCAAGTGTCTGATCCTGAAGACGTAGATATGCTGTCACATTCTGCCTGTACACCCAATCAGGCATGAGGCAGTGTGGGGCAGTGTGCCGTAGTGGGCACTTGGGAAGGCGGGGCAGCGGTAAAAATCCTCAGGATCTAGTTTGGCTCAGAGGCCTGGGGTTGGTTGTGTGAACATGCCACTTCCAACCTACGTGTTTGAGTGAATGGGTGTGAGGGGGCAGGCAGGAGTTGAGTGTGAGCATGTGTAGGCACGTGTTGGTGTGTACGAGCAATGCGAAGGCGAGGGCGAGCATGAGTGTGAGGCGAAGTGGGCAAGTGGGAACGTGCTCAGAGGTCGTGCAGTGGTGCCATACACACAGAAGCGAGTCCGAGGAGAACGCAGAAGGGTTTAGAGAAGCACAGGCAGGGACACTTTAGACTTCATCTACCAAACATCAAACGGGCAGCCCACAGGCCTCCCAGGTCCATCAAGATGTCTGGCCTTCTGCGGACAAAATAGCAATCTCGGGGGATGAGTGATTTTTTTGATCCAATGAGCAGACAGTTTGCCAGATAAGCTCCACCATCACGATTAGCCTAAAAAGAGACCTCTGCTCATAGTGCAAGCTCTCAACCAAAGCGCAAAAGTCCCTAGGATTCCATAATTTCCAGTTGATTACCCACACTCATCTAACCCCAATGCGCATGCGCACGCGAGCACACATATTCTGTCTCTCTGCCCCTTTCTCTCTCTCTCTCTCTCTCTCTCTCTCTCTCTCTCTCTCTCTCTCTCTCTCACACACACACACACACACACACACACACGCTTCAGAGAGCAAAGCAGGCTGGTGGTGTCTTTCTCCCTAACTCCACTTTGTGGGTGTCTAAAAGAACCTGTTCAAAGGCGGGAGGTAGAGTGAACAGCATCTCACCTCTGAGCCTCTCTTACCAGTTCCTCCCTGGTTACTTATCTGCTTTTAATCTGACAAATGAAGAAAAACAACAACAACAACAACAACAACAACAAAACCAGTTTACCTGTTACCTGTTATTATTTATCTCCCCTTTAACTCACTCCCAAACAAGACGTTTTGGCAAGCAGTCAGCAGGAGCTGCTCAGCCACCACAGAAAGGGCAAGTGGAAACTGCATAACAACTCAGGGCTATTTGGGTGTGCCAGCCCAGCTTTGGGGTTTCAAAACAAACGGGGAGAAGACCCTCTCTTACTTACAAGTAACTGCTGAGCAGAGGGCAGAGAAATTGAGCCTCACCTTCAAAAAGATGCATTTCCCAGCTTCCCTGTGACCACTGTCCCCTGAGGCAGACTGCCCACCTGCCCGCCTGCCCGCCTGCCCGCCTGCCCGCCTGCCCGCCTGCCCTTTTTCTAAAGGTGATAATACTGGCAGCAGGTGCAAGGTGCCTGGAGCCCTGTCCGGGCCCCCAAACGACAGACTGATTAGGACTCCTGTTTGCAAACACATTTGTCTTTCTAGACTACCAGCAGGAAACAGAGAAAGAGATTGCTGCTCTTCAGAACTAGACCATGATTTCTGAAATGGAAGCTGGAAAGGATTGTGTTTTAGAGCCCAAAATTTCTTAGTGAAGTGTGTTGAGTGGAACTGTAATACACCCAGGAAGGATGGAGAAAGTTACTGGGGTACAAATGGGTGGAATCTCACATTCAGGATGAAACTAGAAGGCTACCCGTTAAAATACCCTGTGGCTTTCCCCACAAGGAAGCCCTACAACCTCTTGCATGCCAGGTAAGGAAATTCCCCATCCTCCATGGAGAGGCAAGAGAAAGGCCATCCCATTTTAGAAGAGCTAGCTTCAACAATTACCTTCTGAAAGAGACTGACCTCAGCCCAAAAATGAGATCAGCAACACAGTCGGAACGAGCATCTGCCACTGCCTCAGACAGACCAAGCATTAGTGTAACGAACATACATGTAAACATGTACCAGAAGTGGACCTGTCCCAACTTACACTCCTAAGGAGACACCATGTGCCTAACTCAGACGACTCAAGTCAAATGAAAGATCTACTTGGCTCAAACGATACTTTTCCATTTATCTCGCACGTCACACTGCATATTAGTTACGTTGACTGACACTGATACAGCCAACTGCTGCCTAACTTATGTGTGGATCTCAATCGTTGCTCAAACCGTAGATCAGCCACACAACCACATCTGCAGAGGTCAGGGGCTTGTCACAGGATCTCATCACTCACACTCCTGCCTAGGAGTAGAGGCTGAGTTAAGCCAATAGATATCTTTGTCAGCCTGAATAAACCATGAAATGAAGTGTTTCACTCCATCAAGTCAAAGCAACGCGGAGCATCTCTGCTCACCAGCTTTGGAAATTAGGAAGGTTTATTATGGTTGACATACACAAATCTTAAGTTCCTTCAGACCCATTTTGAAAGACCTGTACCGTAAGAACAACTTAAACTCACTGCCCAGTCTTCAGAGTGCTTGGCCCACAACAAACCCGCCTATAGAGAGAGATTGTGACTTTACCAGACCCCTGCTCAGGGTCTTTCCCGCTCAGCAAAAAGTAAGAAAACTAGGATGATGCATGGAGCATCCAAGGTCTGCTTGCGCGGCAACACTCACCACTCTGGGCTTCTGCTGGTCCAGGGTACGCAAAAAGGCTGAGTTAGGGTCCAGCGTGCGCTCAGGGTCACTGGAGATGTCCTCCTCCGAGTCATCGTAAGAAGAGGAGAAGCCAGTGGAGGAGGCTGAGGAGGACGACAGTTTCCTCAGAGGCAGGGGACCCCGAGGGCTTCCTTGGATCTCCTCTAGCCCTCCATCCTCCTGAGCACCCATATCTGTAATGATGACTGCAGGGATGGCCGGGATGTTGCTGGGGCTGCAGGCCTCTTTTAAGGAGGCCTTGTCCTTCTGGTCTGGGGGCATCTCTTGGCAGCTAGGGTGAGCATCTCCGTCTGGCAGCTGGCTTCCCCAAGCCCCCTTCGACTGTACCCCCGTGTCACGTGTCCAGATCAGGGGAGCTTCCTCCAAGGCACTGGGCCAAACTATGGAACTCTCAGGCTGCATTCCCATCCTGTCCCCGGGGAGGCACTGGGGTTCTTTCAATTTTGTTGTTACTTCCCCAGGTGGTAAAGGTTCCAGCATTCTGCCATAATGAACTCCTTCCTCCACACCCCTAACCCCTGGCTGTGCTGCCTGGCTGCCCCCAAGCAAGCCCAGTGCTGGAGAGCCTTCTCCCTCACTGTCCAGGGTCTGCTGGGGCCCTCGCATCCCTGGGATCCTACTTCCTCCCTTCTCAGGTCCTACGGAATCCAGGTCTCCAGGCAGTCTAGACCATCTCGGGTCCTCTGAGGGCTCTGAGCTTTGGGCAGTCACAGCCCTCTCTTCTGGTCTTTTGATGACTTCAGGTGTCCAGGAGCCCTGCCCACCAACAGAATGAATTCCTCTTCCCACACTTCCAGGGGGTTCTCTCATGTGGGTCCGGACAGGCTCTGGGGCTGAGCCGGTCTCCCTGCCCAGAAACTGCTCCCGTCTCTCCATCTGGGCCTCCCAGGGGCGCATGCCCCCGAGCTCACAGTCTGTCTCCATGAGGGCAGAATCATGTCCAGGGTGTGGTCCAGCGGATGCGGCTGAAGCTGCCACTTTAGTAGCCAACGTTAAGCTAGTTCCAAAGCGCTCCAGTGAGGGAGCAACCCTCTTGTCAGTTTCCATGGGTGTGGGTGAGCCACAGCAGGGACTGGCCGGGGTACCTCTTTCCATTCTTACGGAAGTAGATGGACTCTGAGTCCCTAACCTGGTCGGGCTGGCTGGGCCTAAAAGAGGGGCCACTCCCTCCTTGTCCTTCGAGGGGTGTGTGCTGAGTCTGCTTCTCCTTCCAGAGTTGGTATCTGGGGTTTCTGTACATTGTTCTCCCCAAGACTTTGTTCTCCGTTCCTCACTTGGAGAGCACGGAGCCAAGACCCTTCCGGGGGGCTGGCTGCTACTTCGGAAGGGACACGGGGAGGGCGAACGAGCCCTACCCAAACGCGGGCTTCGGGGCGCTTGAATGGCAGAGCTCTGTGCCTGGATTTGCGCCTCGAACATGCCCACTTTCTGGTTCACCTGCACATTTTGCAACTCGCGCTGCAGAATCCGCAGCTTCCTCTGGGCCTCCTCTGGCCCAGGTGGGGAGAGGATGCGGGCCGCCACCACCTGCTGCGCGTCCCCTCGCAGGCGGCCAGCCCAACTGGGACTGCCCACGCCACTGCTGCTGCTGCTGTTGCTGCTGCTGCTGCCACCTCCGCTACCGCTGCTACTATTCAGCCTGCGCCGGCCGCTGCGCCAGCCCCCAGGACTCCCGGGCTCCTCCAGCGACAGCGACTCTGCTGGGGGGAAGAGAAAGGAAGCGCCTCTCCCAGGGCTGAAGACGCTGCCGGGGCTCAGTGCGGCCCTCCCGGAGGGCTGGGGCGTCTCGCTGCCGCTGGGCCGGGGGCCGCCACTCTTGAGCTCGTTGGTGCTGTTCATGATCACCAGGCTATTGAGGGCATAGCAGTACACAGCCATAGTACTGGGTCCGCCCGCCGCCGCGGCTCTCCGTCCCGCTCCACCGCCGGCGCCTCCTCCTCCCGCGGCTCCCGGCTTAGTCCAGGAGGCCCGGCGGCCGTAGCTCTGCGCGCCGATGGAGCAGCATGGCCTAGGCGGCGGGCACAGGGCAAAATCGCGGGCTCGACCCCCGCCCCAAGCTCCATAAACGATTTCGCGGCTGTGGAGACACAAGGAGAAAAGTCAGAATTCCCGAAGGCATCAAGGGGGTGGGGTGGAGAGAGCCCACCCGCAGAGGGCACAGAGCAAAGGGAGCCCCAGGACCCCAATCTGCTGGGGACGGGTGCCCCTGGATGTCTAGCCTACAGGAATTGTGATGCTCAGTGAGGAGGCAAGCCGGGCCGCCTCGATATGGCCTCTATTGGTATTTTCCGGCCGTGGTCCACCTCCCCCAGCTTGTGATACACTCCAAGAACACCTAGAATCCCAAATTCTGAAATTAGTCTCGATAGCCACGCGGATGGCCGAGGGAGGAGGTGCAACTCGCTGGTTCCCTCCGCGAGACTGGCCAGGTTCCCTTGGCCAGAGCAAACACCGGCTGTCGAGGATGACAGGCAACCCTGCTCCACCCTCTCAGGACATCAGAGTCCAAGTCACAGGGAACCTGACCCGGACCTGCCTTCCCCAAACCGCTGCTGGAGCCGAGACCTGGAAGGGGACTTGTGTGCCCACTGTTTTCTTTCTGATCCTGGTCTGGGGCTATGCCTCTCGGCCTATGAAAGGCCGGGAAGAGCGCGGGGTGGGGGTGGGGCAGTCCAGGCACTTTTCAGCACTAGCCTTGATATCTGTCTGTCTCCAAACAAGTGTGTTTTGTGAATGTGGGCACGCGTGCGCGCCAGGGAGCAAACTTTGCAGTATCCAGCACTGGAATCAATCCTGGTGGCTCCCTACTGTCCCCTCAGACCCTGCAGTGAGTGTGTGTGTGTGTGTGTGTGTGTGTGTGTGTGTGTGTGTGTGTGTGTTTGGGAGGGGGGGGGATGCATGTCCGCAGCTACTCAGCCCAGCGCGCATCCTGTTAGCGAGGACCCGGCTGCCCCCTCCGGGACCCACACCCCTCGGAGGAACTCTGGGCTTGCTTGCACAGTTGCAGCCCGGAGGCCTTCTAATTGTGCAGGCCTGAGAATTTGCAGCCCTGCGGAGTCCGGCAAGCTAAGCCCCGGAGCAGCGCGGCCGGCCGAGGGCAGGGCCTCGCGCATCCCGGGCAGCCTCGCCTGGCGCCAGCGGAGCCGCCGGGCAAGCCGAGCCCCAGACGCCCGCAGCGCGCCGGGGAGGTGGTGGCGGCGCAGCGGCCCGGAAGGCGATGGGAAAGTCGAATCGCCTCCTCTGCCCCCAAGGCTACGCCACGCTACCGTCCCAAATCAGCCTCCCTTCTCCGTCGTTCTAGCCCACCCCTCAGTGCTGTGCTCGGACCCCGGAACACCCAGAGGAACCCCAGCACAGATGGAGCGGAAAGAGGGTTCAGAGACGAGGGCCAGGAAGGAGCCGCCACGCTTACCTGCAATTGCTTAGACTCCCAGGTCCCGTGCAGGCGACATGCCCCGGGGACTCCGGGCTCGTACAGACCAGGTGGCTTAAAGTTTTTTTTAAAAAAAATAAAAATAAAAAAGCACCCAAAGGGTTTCCGCAACAACTTATGGAAGACGGAAAAAGTGGGGTGCAACGAGGCTGAATGTACCGGCGCAGGGACTAGGCGATCCCGGAGGGGACACCGCCAGGCCGACCCTGCGCTGCTCTGTACTTGGTTGGAGACACTACCGCTGTCAGCGTCTGCACCCTGCTACTTCAGTGTTTGTTCAATGTAAGATTTAAAAAAAAAAAGTTGGGGGTTGAGGGAGGAGGCAGAGAGGCGGGGGCTTGGGGGAGGAAAGCAGGAAGGAAGTTGTGAGCCTGTCTGGGGTTGAACTCAGCGGAACAAGTTTTTCTTTTCTTCTTTTTTTTTTTTTTTCTATTGCTTGGCAAACCGAGGGAGGGAAACACTTAAAAAAAAAGTTTCCATTGTTAGCTAACAAAAAAAAAAAAAAAAAAAAAGACTTTAACTTCTGCGGGTTAAAGATATACGATTTATTTTCCATCCCTCGACCAAGGTTTGCTGGTGTCTAGTTTTATGAAGCTACGTTTGAAAACTGTTTTTAATAAAGTTTTGAGTGTTTGTGCTAAACAAAGCTGCTAGGGGCGATTTTTCTAGCATTGAAAGAGGGGTAATATTCTGCATAAGCAGGGGGTGTACTTGTACACTACAATAGGCAACTTTTTACAAGGTATATTGCATATATTGCGGGGCATTTCCTTGCACAGTTTCAGGTTTTAATGCATCAGGGTAGAATTTTGGAAGACTGGTTGGACTGTGAGCTGCTGAGTGTCTTGTAGGCTAGATGTGTGAAGGAGCTCTGCGTTAAGCAGTTATCTATAAACGCACACAGAGGCTATGCTGTTCTCATATTTTTGCACTCAACTCTCAAAAAGTTATTTTAAGAAAAAGCATAGTCCTGGGGCTGAGGCCTGATCAATGTCTTCAACCACTTGCTCAGTCTCCTGTGAATTTACTCCTGCGTTTTCAAGGGTTCTACTCCACCCTCAAATAAAAGGGGGGGGGCACCAGGCGACACTGGAGGGCGGGGGACACTCCCTGCCCCCATACACACACACTTAAGCCCCACCCGGCACTGCAAGCCTGTTTTGCATAATTCCCTAAATCTTAAACTCTAGCGTTTAGTGGAAACAGGGAACACAGCTGCGAGGCTTAGGAGATTTAAGAATCCTAAGCTTGTATCCGCCCATATATCCTGATTAGCCAAACCTCGGATGGAAAACCTGACCGCCTGTAGCAAGCAGACAGCTTACTTGTTTATGTAACAATACCGTTGAAGTGAGCAAAGCAACCTGCAGCTTGGTCAGGAAAAGACTCAAGCAAATTTGAAACCAAGAGCCCTTCCAGCCAGGAATTCCTGGAATCAGACAAGTCCTTTCTGGTTTGGTTTGTTTTGTTTTTGTTTTTTGTTTTTGTTTTATTTTTTTTAACATACCCTGAAAGGCTTGAATCTGGTTTCCCTCTCACCCTCAATGGGGCTGAATAAAGATGCCTGTCTTGTGTGTGTTCTAGCATTACCCTGAGACAAAGAAGCCACCTCTATCTAGACTCCCTCCTTTGGTCCCTAGTGGCAGGAAGAGGAGTTGCTCAATCTCTGAAGTCTAATCTGAGAGGTGATAAATGCCTCAGTAGAAGCAACTGAAGAGCCTAGCAAAGCTCCCACAAAACTCTACCTTGCCAGCCCCTGAGAAGCTGTTCCTGGTTGCTATTGTCTCTTGTAGGTGAGTCAGTCAACCTTCCCTAGTGAGAAACGAAGGCTGCTGGAACATGCCCTTAGTCTCTGAGTAATCCTTGGCCAGTCAGCTGCTGTCAGACAGGACATGGAGATGGAACTTCTGGCTTGGATGTAAGGGAGACAGACGATAGTCCTAACCATGACACTGAGGGGGTTTGGCAGGGTTTAAGTCCCCAGATTGGAAGTCAGCACAGAGGGCTTTGTATCCTACCATAGAATCTAGCTGGCTCCCACAACGTAAAGCAAAAGTTAACACTTTGACATAGTGTTTGCTATTTCCAGACACTGGTTTAGGCACATTTTGAATATGTATACAGGACTAAGGACATAGTATGGGTAACAGAATGCCTTCCTAGCATTATGCCCTGTGATTGATCCTCAGCACTGCATAAACCAGGCTTGTTGGCCTAGTGACACGAATCTGTAATCCAGCACTGTAGTGGTGGAGGCAGGAAGATAAGAAGTTCAAAGTCATTATTAGCTACATCAAGAGTTTGAAAGCATCTTGGGCTATCTGAGATCCTGTCTCAGCAATCCCTCCCTACCTCTAACACACGCACAGACACAGACACACACACAGACACACACACACACACACACACACACACACACACACGAGAAAAACAATTTGCATATTGTCAACCTTATAACAACACTGTCAGGTAGGCGTTGTTACAGGCTTCATTTACACTAGAAATTAAAATTCAAAGAGGCAGCTCTCTGCTCCTCCCTGTTCCAGAGACAGTGCATCTTCTTGTGCAGTGCCAGCCTCATCCCATAGACAAAATGGTGAAGGCTGGTGTGAACGGATTTGGCCGTATTGGGCGCCTGGTCACCAGGGTTGCCATCTGCTCTCTACATGGCAAAGTGGAGATTGTTGCCATCAACGACCCCTTCATTGACCTCGACTACATGATCTAAATGTTCCAGTATGACTCCACCCACGGCAAATTCAACGGCACAGTCAAGGCCGAGAATGGGAAACTTGTCATCAATGGGAAGCCCATCACCATCTTCCAGGAGCGAGACCCCGCTAACATCAAATGGGGTGATGCTGGTGCTGAGTATGTCGTGGAGTCTACTGGTGTCTTCACCACCATGGAGAAGGCCGGGGCCCACTTGAAGGGTGGAGCCAAAAGGGTCATCATCTCCACCCCTTTTGCCGATGCCCCCATGTTTGTGATAGGTGTGAACCACAAGAAATATGACAACTCACTCAAGATTGTCGGCAATGCATCCTGCACCACCAACTGCTTAACCCCCCTGGCCAAGGTCATCCATGACAACTTTGGCATCGTGGAAGGGCTCATGACCACGGTCCATGCCATCACTGCCACTCAGAAGACTGTGGATGGCCCCTCTGGAAAGCTGTGATGTGATGGCTGTGGGGCTGCCAGAACATCATCCCTGCATCCACTGGTGCTGCCAAGGCTGTGGGCAAGGTCATCCCAGAGCTGAACGGGAAGCTCACTGGCATGGCCTTCTGTGTTCCTACCTCCAATGTGTCCGGTGTGGATTTGATGTGCCACCTGGAGAAACCTGCCAAGTATGATGACATCAAGAAGGTGGTGAAGCAGGCATCTGAGGGCCCACTGAAGGGCATCTTGGGCTACACTGAGGACCAGGTTGTCTCCTGTGACTTCAACAGCAACTCCCACTCTTCCACCTTCGATGCCGGGGCTGGCATTGCTCTCAATGACAACTTTGTCAAGCTCATTTCCTGGTATGACAATGAATACGGCTACAGCAACAGGGTAGTGGACCTCATGGCCTACATGGCCTCCAAGGAGTAAGAAACCCTGGACCACCCACCCGAGCAAGGACACTGAGAGCAAAAGAGAGGCCCTCAGTTGCTGAGGAGTCCCTATCCCAACTCAGCCCCAACACTGAGCATCTCCCTCACAATTTCCACCCCAGACCCCTATAGTAACAGGAGGAGCCTAGGGAACCTTCCCTACTCTCTTGAATACCATCAATAAAGTTCGCTACACCCACCTCTCCTTGGTTTTAATGCGGTGTTGGGGAAGGGAGGGCATATGGGGAGGTAAAGAAGGCTCCAAAAAAGAAAAAAAAAATCCAAAGAGGCGTGGCATTTGAGCAACACATGCACCCTGGTACCACAGCTGGCAAAGCTTGATCAGTGCCGTGTGGATCACTCACAGGCTCTGTGCTTGTTGCTACTCTCCTTATGCCAGTTCTTTACAACTAGTTACTCCCTAACTTTTCTGGGACACTCCCCCCAATTTGCTCGATTTTGGGATGGGATTTTTACTGATTGATGCTATAAAATTAATATGTATAAAGAGCAGTGGTGTAAAATCTTTAGCTGACATCATCCTCTAACAGTAAAGGATGGGCAGATGTGCTCTACCGTAAGAGGTTAGGCGTCCCTGATTATCACTCTTGTTCAACATTGTACTTGGAAGGCTCAGTGAGGCACCATGTGCCTATAATCCCAACAGTCCCATTTCAAATACAATGCAAATGCAAAGCCAGTTTGAACTATGTGACACCCTTGATGTCCTGGTCAGTGTTGTCACACAAGAAAAAGAAATAAAAGACCTTTAGGGTGAAAGAAGTAAAACTATTGTTTGAACACAAGATGTGTGTCGGCAGAGAAAGAAATCTAGTGGAATTTATAAAAAGCCACCAGAAATATAACTAAATTTAGGAAATGTGTTATATTTCTATTGTTATTAAGAAAGAGCCACAGCCTGGTTAGTTGATACAACAGAGATTTATTTTCACATAGTTCTTGAGGGTGGAAGTGTGAGATTAAGGTAACAGCAGGGTTAGTCTTTTCTGAAGTCTCTCTCCATGGCTTACAAATTACTTTCTCTTTCCTGGATCTTCATCTGATCTTCCTCTATATGTGCCAAGCTGTGATTCCTCTTCTTGTAAGGACCCCCATCCTGACGGAGTAGAACATAGCATACCTAGTGTCTTATGGTTTTCATTGCTGTGAACAGACACCATGATCAAGGCAACTCTTGTAAGGACAACGTTTAGTTGGGGCCGCCTTACAGGTTCAGAGGTTCAGCCCATTATCATCGAGGTGGGTGCATGGCAGCGTCCAGGCAGACATGGGGCGGGAGGAGCTGAGAGTTCTACAGCTCAAGAAGACTGGCTTCCGGGTGGCTAGGATGAGGGTCTCAAAGTCCACACCCAGAGTGACACACCTACTCTGACAAGGCCACATCTATTGGTCCCACTGTGTGCGCCAAGCATATTCAAATTGCCATACCTACGTTAACCCTAACTACTGTTTAAAAGATCCACCTTTCTGCTGTAATCTCATTCTGAGGCACTGAAGTTAGGACTTGACCATGTGACCACACCACAGCAGTGAGGCTGAGAGAAGTAAGAGCAATGAACGCTGTTAAATACTTAGGGGTAAACACGAAGACGCATGATATAACCTGGAGGCAAAAAACACAGAACAGTGCTAAGAAAAAAAAAAAAGACCTGAAAAAACTGAAAGATGGACCATGTTCATAGATTAGAGGACTCAATATTCTCTCTCTCTCTCTCTTAAAGATTTATTTATTTTATGTATATGAGTACACTGTAGCTGTCTTCAGATACACCAGAAGAGGGCATCAGATCCCATTACAGATGGTTGTGAGCCACCATGTGGTTGCTGGGAATTGAACTCAGGACCTCTGGAAGAGCAGTCGGTGCTCAGCCAGTAGTTAGCTGAATCTCTTCTCCCCAACTCAGTATGATGCCAGTTCCTCTCAAATTTACTAACAGATGCAATGTAAGCAGAACATCCCAGTCGTTTTTTTTTTTTTTTTTTTGTTTTGTATTTTTATTTCATAAGCGTCATAAGGAAACACAAGAATTTAGAAGAGACAAAATAGCTTGGACAAAGAAGAAAATGGAAAAACTAACATCACCTGCTGTCAAGAGTTACTTTAAAACCCAGGGCTGGAGAGATGGCTCAGCGGTTAGGAGCACTGGCTGCTCTCCCAGAGGACCTGGGTTCAATAACCACATGGTGACTCACAACCGTCTGTAACTCCAGTCCCACAGAATCCAAACCCCTCTCTGACCTCCACAGGCACTGCGCATGTGTGAACACACGTACACTCAGGCAAAACACCCATACACATATAATAAAATGAAAAAAAAATATCTTTAAATGTAAAAACATGAAGCTTCCACAAGAACACACAGGAGGTTGGCTCAGCTGGTAAAGTGCCTAGCAGTCACAAGCTGGGTTTGAACTCTGGAGCCACATAAACTAGGGGTGGTGGTTTGTAGCTGCAATGCACTACACTGGAGGTGGAGGTAGCAGGGTCAGAAATTCAAGCTCACACTCTACTACATAGCAAGTTCAAGGCCAGCCTCTTGTCTCAAAAAGAAAAGCAGAAAAGTCCCTGAGATTTTGGGTAAACAATCTCTCTCTCTCTCTCTCTCTCTCTCTCTCTCTCTCTCTCTCTCTCTCTCTCTCTGTGTGTGTGTGGTATGTAGTTATGGATGGATAGATGTATACATGTGCATTTGGAGGTCAAGCATCAATAGAGACCTTTCTTTCTTCCTTTCTTATTTTTTTTTTCAGACAAGGTCTCTCACTACCCTGGTATGGCTAGCCTGACTGGTCAGTGAGTTTCACCAATCCACCTTCCATAGCTTCCACCTCCATTGCTAGAATTAAAGGTTCAAGCCAGTACTCCTGGCTATGTATGCAAGTGCTGCGGACCTGAACTGGGGCTGTGTTCACACAGAAGTGGGCATGTGGTACACAGTTATAATCTCAGATAGCAGAAGGCAGAGGGAATTCAAGGCCAGCCTGGGCTACATGGTGAGTCCCTGCCATAAACAAAACAAAGAGCATACACACAGAAGAACAATGACCTTTAAGGGTTACTGAAAACAAGAAAAGTGTCCAAGGAACACAACTCAGTGTAGTAGCGCTTGCCTAGCAGGTGAAAGGCTCTGGGCTCACTCTCCAGGACTGGTAAAATAAATACGTACCAACATATATACATACATACATACACACACATACATACATAAAATACATATGCAAAAATATGCATAGCAGCTTTATTTGAATTGAGAAAAAATGTATTATCTATATAGAAGCGAATGGGTATGAGCTGGCTGCTGTTGCTTGTACCCTGGAACACTGCTCATGAGGGAGAACTGTGGACTCTTGACCATCACAACATGCGGAAAGCTTTAAACATCTAAGCTGACTGAAAGAAATCAGACGGCTACGAGAGTGCTGAGACAGAGGAGGCCGGGACTGAAGGAGAGGTGACTAACCAGCAAGTTGATGAATTCAGGTTAGACTCGAGGAGATTCACCCTGGGAGGCTGAGGAAACAGACATAAACCACCCAAGCAGCTGAACTCAGTATAGAATAAAGAGGAGACTGGTCCCTGGACTTGGAGGCGTGAAGCTGTGGAGAGGTAACTAGCGTGGAAGACACTGAATTGTCTGAATGGGTTAAGTTATGAGCTGGCTGGAGAATGAGTCAAAGCTTATGGCCTTGGCATTTATTTATAAATAATTAATCTCAGAGTCATCATTCCAGGAGCATGGGCTAGGAGGGGAAAAAAGAATTACTACTTTTTACGTTCACCTCTCTAGGGATGGTAATGCCCATAGTGGGCTGGGCCCGCCTCCCTCCATTAGCAATCAAGAAAATGCCTCACACACATGCCCACAGGCCAGTCTAATAAAGGAAAGTGTTTTCTCCTCAGTGTGCCAAGTTGACAACCGAGATTAGCCATCACGACTGTTGAGTCATTTGTTGATATTTTTACTGTATTCCCTGGACTAACACCACGTCAGTATTTCACTTCATATGTAAGTCTGTTATTGGTGACACTACATATAACAGTTGATGCCTCTATCTTTGTCCTCTACCAGGGGTTTTCAAAGGCTAGGACCCTAGTTTAATGACCTTTCCACCCTTAGACTTTTAGCTCCACACTGAATAGGTCTATACATGCTTGTTATGTTGAGAAACAAAACCTAATCAGGCCATCAGCGGCTGTGCAGAAGAACCAAGGATCAAGCACGCCAGGGAAATCACTGGCTTGCCAGCTGCAGAGAGCAGCAAGAATGTTCCACAACCACGCATGGCTAGGGCAAAGGTCTCCTCTGCCTTTCCCTCGCTCCACAGACCTTGCTTTTCAAAACCTCATGGGCCCAAGGCATGACTAAGGCCAAGCTCTGTCCCTGAGGGAGGTCACCCCATGGACTCCCAGGCCTGGGCCAGAAACAGCGGAGCAGCTTTGCTTGGTCCTTTCTCTCGGTCCTGTCCCTAGTCACTTCCCCTCTTGATCTGGAGACAGCAAGAAAGCATTCATTTGGGTGATCCACTGTTATGTGTGAACTGTGTGTCAGGCTCATGGTCCATATAGAGAATACAGCCTCTGGCCTCCAGTCTAATGGGGGCACAGCACATCCAGAACATACCAGGCCCACTTTTCAGTCAGTGCTGAGCAGGTAGAAAGGGGCAGAGCTCCCACAGAGGATACCATCTCCTTGGTCTAGTTGTGTATCCCTGGCAAGAAACCAGAACTCAGCTTTAAGGTCTGTCAAAATGGCACGAGTTATAATCCTGCTCCCGATCTCTCTTAGAGATTTATTTATTTATTTTAGGGCATCAGATCCCATTAAAGATGCTTGTGAGCCACCATGTGGTTGCTGGGAACTGAACTCAGTACCTCTGGAAGAGCAGCTGGTGCTCTTAACCTCTAAGCCATCTCTCCAGCCCAACTTCTGAGCATTCTTATGAAGATCTATGAAGCGGTGTGTGTTAAATGCTCCAGACGTTATGTTTTCTTAAAGAGTAGAGCTTCAACCGCTAGCACCAAATTCTAAAAAAGATCCAAGAGTTAATGCTAGCATAAAGCCTGTCTCAGGTACAGCAAGCACCCAGTGGGAGCTTGCTTCTAGAGTGAGTTTCTTAGGCTCTCAAGGACTCCTGTTCTCAGGCTGACACTGTCTTTTTTTTTTTTTTAGACAGTGTTTCTCTGTGTAGCCCTGGCTATCCTGGAACTCACTTGGTAGACCAGGCTAGCCTCGAACTCAGAAATCTGCCTGCCTCTGCCTTCCGAGTGCTGGGATTAAAGGCGTGCGCCACCACACCCGGCTTGGCTGACACTGTCTTACCTCCAGATGGACAGCACAGGTCGAAGGAGGTGACCTGTGAGCCTGTCTAGCCATTCTTCTCTGCTCTCTCGTCAGAAACACCAACGCGTTACAAGCCCCAGACAGTTATGCACATATCCAGGCGCATACAGCTCCATCAAAGATGCCAGTGGGCAGCCCACAAGCTCTGCCAAGAGGACGTGTGGGCCAGGCTCCCTGCATGGAGATACTCCGTACTACTGCACCATTCTAAGCCATGATTGACTAGGCCGTGGTGAACAAGAATGCCATCCCCAGGCTGCCTGGTACCTTGGCATGAAAACACGAGGAGTAGAGTTGGATTCTTCTAATGGAACTTCAGAATCCTTGCCATGGAGACCCAGTGAGGAACACTGGGGCCCATGAGGCCTGAGTGAGAGGGGGCTCTAGGGGAAAGGCCAATAGTGAACAAAGGCAATACGGAGAGACAAGAGAACCTGGAACCGATGTGTTGAGTGGAAAGAAACTGCCGGGTGCAAACCATAGAGAGAGGAAGACAGAAAGTCACTCCCATGAACTGGTGAAATCCCAGATCCCAGATCTGTGAGGCCTCACATAGCCCTGTGTCCATTCTTGGGTGCTGGCTGATAGCAGTTCTGTTCCAGCCAACCCAAGGGTCTACTTTGGCCTCTGTGTGTACATGCACACAGGCATGCATGCACATACACATGTGCCCTCACAGAAAAACATTTACCTAAACACACATGCTTATGCACACACAGGCTTGCTGCCCTCTGCCATTGTGACAGGTGACAGAATGCAGGAAGGCACAAGCAAACAGTGAACTTTATGCTTCCAGGTTGATATTAAGGAAGAGAGCATTCACTTCCCCTGCCCTGCCCCCATTCCTAGCGAGATGCCTTTCTGCACACACCCTCCATCATAATAGCTCATTCTTTATTCATCCAATATTCACTATTTACTACTAAAGGCACCCCTGGCATTCGGCAACTCTTTGTTTTCTGTTTGATACCTCATGCCACTTGCATCTGCAATGCCTAGGATAGAGAAGGTACTTAAGTACTTGCGGAAGGGCCGACGTCTGCTTTGCCTACGAATGGGTTTCCTATGAGCTCCTCTTTCAGTGGGTATTTTCTGGCTGTATTCGTCAGCTTCCCGTCATTGTGACTAAATACCTGAGTTAGTCAACTTATAAAAAACAAAGGTTTGTTCGGGTTCAGAGTTTCTGTCCACCATCTCTTGGTGCTGTGGCTCTGAGCCTGATGTGGTGCAGTTCATCGAGACAGGTAAACGGATGTGAGAGAGGCCGTTCATCTAGGGTAGCCAGGGAGCAAAGGATTACGGGAGTAGGGTCCTACCTTCTTCAGACTAGACCCCTCGTTCTAAAGGTTCCACTGTGTCCCAGTAACAGGCAGCTAGTAACCAAGTGCGATGGTTATTTTGACTGTAGACTTGAGACCAGGTACAATCACCTGGGAAGGGACCCTGAAGGGGGCTCTGTGGTACCAGCAAGGGGGAAACTCAAGCTGATTGGATGTATTCGTGCAGTGAAACCCAAGGTAATTATGGGGATGCTCCATTTCCATGCGGACACTGATACAGTTATCTTGTTTCCAATCGATTTTCTCAAACATCTGAGCAACAGATTACATAGGTGGGTTGACTTGTTGCAAGTCAAACACAGAGACCCACAACCTGGGTGGAATAATAAATATATCACCTCTTCTCTGTCTAGAAACAGCTGGACTAGAAGAGATGAATGCAAACAAGTGAGGTCCCGCTTTGTAAATCTCACTGTGAGTTTACACATTTAAATACCCCTGCTGAAAGGTCTGGTTAGGACTATACTTTAGCGGGGTGGTTCTGATGCTAAGGTCCTGTTCACCAATTGGTTCTTGATCCATCAATAAAGATGCTAACGGCGAATGAGCTGGGGAGAATAGGCGGGACTTCTTGTCCCCCCCCCCCGCCCCCCCAAGCTAGCAGATGTGTGGGATAGAGGAGGATTTCAGCCTTGCTTTGGAGGGAGAAAAGGTGACCTGTCACGTGAGATGCAACTAAAGCGGAGGGCAGTTTTAGGTTGCTAAACAAGGAGAAGATAACTGAGCAGCTAAAGTTGAGGGCAGATTTAGGGTGCTGAGCAAGGGCACGCTAGCTGCAGGAGATTAGAAGCACCCAGCCATTGAGCCATAAGGCAGGTTGAAAATTAAGTTAATATGTGTGGGGCTGGAGAGAAGGCTCAGCGATTAAGAGCACTGACTGCTCTTCCAGAGGTCCTGAGTTCAATTCCCAGCAACCACGTGGTGGCTCATCAACCATCTGTAATGGGATCTGATGCCCATTTCTGGTGTCTCTGAAGAGAGCAATGGTGTAATCATATACATAAAATAAATACATCTTTTTTAAAAAAAAAAATAATGTGTGTGTTTCATCTGCGGATCTGCGGGAACCTGGGCGGGGCTAGTAGCAAGGTCCACCTGGAGCAAAAACTACAGGCAACACTTTAGGCCTAGGAAGATAGCTCAGTCCATTAAGTGCTCTCTTCACAGGGGTGTGAGTTTGATCCCCAGAACTCTCGTTAAAAACAACAACAAAACCCAGAAACCATGGTTCTCAGCACTGGGAAGGCAGTAACAGGCAGGTCTCTGGGGCTTGTTGGCCAGCCAGGGAAGCATGAGCAAGCCATGAGGAGCAAGCCAGGAAGCAGCACCTCTCCATGACCTTTGCCTCAGCTCCTGTCTCCAGGTTCCTGGCCTGTTTGAGTTCCTGTCCTGACTTCCTTCCATGATGAACAGTGATGTGGAACTGTAAGCTAAACCCTTTGCTCCCCAGCTTGCTTTTGGTCCTGGTGTTTCATCAGAAACCCTGACCAAGACACCCTGTCATTGACAGAAATCTTAAATGATGGTAGCGTGAGATGCAGTCTTCCCACCCTTCTCTGCTTAGCTGTACTTGTGTGACATCTAGGGACCCTGGAGGACAACAATAAATGGTGAGAAGAGGACCATGAGTGTGTGATTCCAATGTATTTCTGTGGAGCCTTTCCCTTGGGGTTTGATACAGCGGGCCTGGTTTTTTGAAGGGGCTTCAACGGGAAGTCCAGGAATAGGAAAGGAAAGCAGGATGTATCGTTTCTGGAGATGGGCTTTCATGTGGTCCAGGGTGGCTGTGAAACCTCAGCTCCCCATTCTCCTGCTTCCACCTCCCAAGTGTTGCGGGGTAGGGGTGGGTTCTGCGTGCTCAGGCCCTTAGGGTTTTTGGAATGGGAAAGGAAGGTTGTTTGCATCCTGAGTCTTTAAGGGCAGAGGTTTGAAATATGTCACCTTGCAACATTCTAACACAATACAGAAGCTATCTCTGGCAGGAAGAGGAAGTTCCTCCTGCCTCCATTTCTCCTTCCCCTCACAGTGAGGTGCAGGCAGAGATTATATCTCTATTGCTTACAAACTGTCCTTAGGCAATGCTTCAGGTGCTCACAGCCACTTCCACCAACACAGCCTATGCCCAAGTTATGAGCATCTCATTTCTAGCTCTGGCATTATTAATACCACTCACTTATCCATCAAACCACTACTGGGCTTTCTAAGCAGCAAACAAAGGAAAGGGGGAAGGCCATGAAGAAGGATGGCATTCGTCTTCAGAGAACTCACACACTCAGAAGGGAGCTGAGCTTAAAAAGAATGACCATTTAGCGTGTGCTGTGTGATCTCATAGCTGTCTAAGTACCAGGGAATCACTGGTGTGGGCAGACCTTGGGCTAAGAGAAGAGGTGAAGACACATCAGGCCAGGGTTCTCCTGGGCCTTAAAGGATGAATAGGCATTCTACAAGAAACAGAAGTCCAATAGCCAGGGCACATTGTGTGCAAGGGCATTTACACAGAGAGGCAGGGCTTGGTGAGGCTGGAGTATAGGATGAGAGGGGCTCAGAACTCAGGGAAGAAAGCATAGAATGACATTCTGGAGCATGTTGGGAAGTTTATCGATAGCTATGTGTTCTAGGTTGCTTTTGGTGCTATGATAAATAAACATCACAACCAAAGCCAACTGGTTCTGATGCCTATATAGATTTTCTACTCCTCTTCTTCATCTTCCTCTTCCTCTCTCTCCTCCTTTTCCCTCCTCCTCTTCTCCCTCCTCCTCATCTTTCTCTTCCTCCTCTTCCTTTCTCATTTCCTTCCTCTTCCTCCTTTTTCTGCCCCTCCCACTGCTACAGGATCTTACTCACCATGTACCCCCGGCTGGCCCAGAACTCACAGAAAGCCATCTGCCTTTGCCTTTCTTGTGCTGAGATCATTTGCTTTACTTCTTATCACCCACTCAAACCTCCCTTTATCATGCTCTCCAGTCCTCCCAGCAGAGGAGAAGATCTTGGATTGTCCTTAAAGGTATCTATCGTGTGCCTGCCTTAGTGGCACAGGCCTAGACCCCCAGAACTTGGAAGGAGGAGGCAGGACAGAGTGGAAGACTAGTCTGGAATATCAGACCTGTCTCAAAAGAAGCAAAAAAAGCAACATAAATAAACCTTAACTGTGTCTGTTCGGCGCACTAGAGTGTGCAAAGCTAAACCATGTAGAGAGGGCAGGGAGGAGGGGGCCAAGGGAGGAAGGAGATGCTTCTCCCAGAATGGCCTTCATCCCACTGAAAGGCCTGGTGCTCCGGCTAGGGAAGAACTCAGACGATGGAGCCTGATGCTGGTGTTCTCCCTCACCTGGTTCGGAGCCCAGCCTCGTTAGCTACTACAGGATCCTGGGGGCTGGGGTGGGGTGGCGCAAGGATCTTGAAGATGCAGCTACAGAGCAGCATTCCCTCCAGGGGGGTGGGGCACTGCTTGAAGTTTTCCAACCAAATCCTCTCATCCCAAGGTGTCATGACAACCAGCCACAACACGTGGAGAATGGAAGCCCATCCGAAGGAAGCCTGGATGCCCACATGCTGATGTCAGAAATAAACAGCTCTTCCAAAGGAAGCCATCCAGTAAGCGTGAATGGACCATTCCCGTCATGACAGATGGTAAGAGGGGAGGGAGGCTGGGATGCCATTTCTCCAGGGACCCCCACTGCATGGTCCCATCCTGTGGGTACTGCAGAAGAGCCCAGAGTAGAGCCCTCGTTAGGCAAAATCAGAAAGCTGTAGTTCTCACTTGGGGAGTAGAGGCAGGAAGATAGAGAGTTAAGATCAACCTTGGCTGTGTTGCAAACTCAAGGACAACCTGGTCTCCTGTAGGAGACCTTGCCTCAGAAGGAAGGGAAGAGGTGAGGGAGGAAGGAAAAGAGAGCTAGTCCCAAGCAGAGTGACATATAAACTAATATTCCATAGTAAAGCTAAGATAAGAAAAAAACACCCGTTGTTAAGGAATTGATTTGCAACTCAATTATTAATTCCAAGTCTTTGCCATTAAGTAGTAATAATCACACTGATAGTTATTTAAATGTGCATGAAGTGCCAGGTGCTATTCTCAACACTTTATGTCATGGACATGTATTAAGCATTTGATTATAATGCTAATCCAAGAAGTAGACAATATTTTTATCTATCTTATAGGCCATGAGACTGAAGGATGAGGAGGTTAAATAAGCTGGATGATGGTTTACAGGCCCCAGGGCGCATGTCAGTGGCAAACAAAGAGTTTGCCCAGAGTGCCCGAGGGTGTGGGTTCCATCCCCAGCACAGCAAAACATATATACATAAATAAATTACTAAGGAAGAAGTGAGATGGACTTCGGCCTGTTTTTAAAAATGGAATAATCATTAAATACTCATCTGAGTGCTCACCATAAACGGTCATTAGGGAAGATGATTGCTGAAGCCTGTGAGCCATAAACGTCTGCGAACTGTGTGTGAGCCCTTCACTGCTAGCAGAGAGAAGTTCCATTCTTTTGTTTAAAAAAGGAGTGCCTCCTTTCATTATACAGAGCCAAATTCCTCTAACAGGTATAAAAATGTCAGTGGAATGCTGTAACGCAATGAACAGATGCTAGTGGTACCCAAATGATCCCACTACCCACTCATTCATCAACCCACTCTCCTATCTGTCCACCTACCCAACACCCACCCATCTACAGACCCACCCACCTAGCTGCCCACCTACCCAACATCCACCCATCTACAGACCCACCCACCTAGCTGCCCACCTACCCAACACTCACCCATCTACAGACCCACCCACCTAGCTGCCCACCTACCCAACACCCACCCATCTACAGACCCACCCACCTAAATGCCCACC
Organism: Mus caroli; assembly: GCF_978045245.1. Classification (NCBI taxonomy): domain Eukaryota; kingdom Metazoa; phylum Chordata; class Mammalia; order Rodentia; family Muridae; genus Mus; species Mus caroli. The sequence continues at coordinate 178,115,414 of NW_028227256.1, read as the reverse complement.
TACCCAACAATCCACCCATCTACAGACCCACCCACCTATCTGTCCACCTACCCAACACATACCCATCCATCCATCTTTGTATCTGTTCATTCAGACAAGGAATTAAGTTCCTACTGTGGCTGAATTACTCTCAAGGCAAGTAAAGATGTTACAAGAGACCAGTGTCCTTGATCTTGGCCTTAGGACTTGGGTATCCCAGATTTCAAATCCTGTCAGCTACAATGCAGCTGCTGTATACTTTGTGTTTTAAAAAGTAGCAAAGCCTTTTTAACGTCTCTTAATTCTGAATCTCTGAGTGGTTTCATAACTAGAACACAAGGATCGCCAACTCCTTATCCCACCTTTAAAGGAAAAGTATTCTCAAGGGCATCTGAGTGCTAACACACTCATTTTCATCATAAGGTTATTTAAATGAATACGAACAGAATTGCAAATAGACTGTATTATGAGAAGTCTTCTGTAAGCACAAAACCGAAATATATATAAAATAAGACCCCCTGACTGCCTCTCATTCCCACAGACAAATAGCCTTTAAACCCCTTCATTGGCAGCTGGTCAAAAAAGACATTCTTATGCCATTACTCAGCATCTCCATGGGTCTCCTATCAAGCCTCTGTGGAGATAGACATGTAGCAGGTTCACTTTACACGTTTAGACGTTTGGGGCTGAGGTATAGCTCGATGGTAGAGCTCCAATCCAGAATGCCTAGGCTCCATCTCTAGCACTCTAGAAAGGAGGGAGGGAGGGAAGGAGGGAGGGAGGGAAAGAGGGAGGGAGGGAGGGAGGGAGGGAGGGAAAGAAGGAGGGAGGGAGGGTGAAGGGAGAGAGGGAGAGAAGGAAAGAGGGAGGGAGGGAGGGAAAGAAGGAGGGAGGGAGGGGGAGAAGGAAAGAGGGAGGGAGGGAAGAAGTCTGAAATGATTGCTGGCAGTGGAGGTTCTGGAGGCTTTTGGAGGTAGGGTCTCACTGCTAGAAGTGGGTCACTGAAGGTCACACTTGGTCCGGATTCCTCTCGCTTTCTGCTCCTGGTCTGCCTTGACATAGACAAGTTCTCTAACACAACTGAAACCAGGAGCCAGAATAAGCCTTTCCTCTTTTAAGTTGTTCCTGCCAAATGTCATCACAGCCACGCATGCAAGTCCTGCCAGATGTCGTCACAGCCACGCATGCGAGAGTAACCGCGTATTAAGTATGATGCACTCCAACGGTGCCTGTCTTTTCGTTCCATTCTGTTTCATTTCTTTCTCAAGGGCCTGCTCCAATTCTCTAAAGCAGCAGCTCTTAGTCTGCACATTACCCCTTTGAAGATCGAATGCTCGCCTAAGACCATCAGAAAGCACAGATGTTTGCATTGTGATTCGGATTGGCAGCAAAATTACAGTTATGAAGTAGCAATAAAAATAATCTTATGTTTGGGGTCACTACAACATGAGGAGCTGTATTAAAGCGTCTCGGCATTAGGAAGGTTGAGAACCACTGGTCTAAC